>NC_044197.1:10834468-11434468 GCF_900880675.1 Sparus aurata
CGAAATCCGCAGTGATGATTAAAAGTGCTAAAATGTGAAAGGCTTGTGTTGCATTTGGCTGTTGTGGGCTACTGTAGAAACAGGGTGGTGCAACTGGCAGATTCCTGGGAAGAGTACCTGCTTTCTCTGTAGATATAAATGGTTTCATGGTTTGGTTGTTGGTTTTGTCATTTCCCGTTTTATTTTGTAGGTTATACCTTCTCCTGTCACATTGTACTTCCTGTCTTTGTCTTTTTCCCGCTTGCTGTGTAAACCTGTTTATTATTAGCTAATCAGCTCCTGTGTATCTAAATCTGTGTTTTTTCTTCACTCTTCGTTCGTTCGTCTGTGTTTACTGTGTCCTGGTCCGGCATTTTACCTATATTTTGGATTTTTGGGGATTTTTTTGGGCTTTGTTGATAAAGCTTCTGGTGTCTTGTGCTCGGGCTCAAAGTGTTAGGCCCTAACCCTAAACCTAACTCCTACACTCTGGACTTTAAACTTTAGATCTGGCCAAAGTTTCAGTTTGTTTAAATACCTGCAACACAAACAACATTCCCATCCGCCTCAGCTGTATTGTGTGTTTAGTGCTATTAAGCAAATGGTAGCCTGCAAAACAAAGATGGGGAACATGATAAATATCACACCTGCAACAACATCATCATGTCAACATGTTAGCGTACTGCTGTTAGCATTCAGCCCAAAGCTGTAGATAATCTTGTTAGAGGAAAACCCTGGTAGTTATTCATTTAACGTTATGCACAAACTACACAATGCAGTAATAACACAAGTGAAGAAATATTTGGCTTATTGAAACAATCACTTTAAAAGCGCTGAAAGCAATGGCGTGTCGAAGGAGGATTACTTTAACAGGGAGACATTTAATCATTGTCACTGCTTTATTTGCTCTATTCGCACTTCCCCTATGATCGCTAGTCTGACTGTATGGCACATCAGGAACCGGAGGCAATTTAAAAATAGCTGCTCAGAATCAAAACAGTCACGACAACAGACGGAGCTCCTAAGCTCACATTCAACTGACTGCTGTCGTTTGTTCTCCAGCTCCTGTCTTTCATCATCGGGCCTGTGTTAACCTTCATCAACGTGTCTGAGGCGCTGAATTATAAACCAGACGATAACTAACCTCAGCTCACTCGCTCCAACAGGCTTTGGCCTTGTCTATGTTTAGTCATGTCTTCTTTCTGTTTGATGTTACTTGATACAGCCGGTGGGGCCAACTATGAGTTCATGCTTAATTAGTCAGTTGTGTCTATTTATACTGTACCAGCTGACGTGTCTGGTGTTGACTGCTTGTTGAGAATGTGTGTTTATTGAGCATTCACCAGTGTTTGTCGCACAAAGGCAAGTTTTTTTTTTTTTTTTATGTAACCAGACACATTTCTTGGCGGGCCGGGCGGTGAAGTGCCAAGTTCGGCAGCAGCTTAAAGGGAAATCTGAGACTACAAATCCAAGCGGTAGCGACAGTAATTCACTGATACCTAGTGTGTCATCAAAAGCAAAAATGTTTTGTCAGGCAGTGTCATCGGCAGACCAGGTCATAATTCATCCTCTGAGCTTTCGTCTACAGCATAATGCATGACGGTTCATGTGAATTATTGTAAAATTTTCCAGTATGCTATCAGAGGTGGAGAAAATGACAAATGAAGACTCAATCCGGATATGATAAATGGAATCATGGCTTTTTAAAGAGGACCTTGGTTTATGATCTTTGCTGAGATAATGACTCGGATCATTCACATTGCCCACTTTGACTTTTTGCCACTGACAATATAAACACACTTAGTGGCTAGCTTCCCTTCAACGCCCTGACACTTTAATTGCTAATGTTCACTCTGGTGTCAACAACCCACTGGACTGCTTGCAGACAGTGTACTGATTAACTACATCGTTAGTCGCGTACGGTTATATCAACATACAGAACAGTATTTTGCTTGAATTTGCTGAGTCAGTAGTTACTGAAATATATTAAAATAGTGGAGTGTTGAAGTCGCCGTGTGTACAAAGCACTGCATTTAAACAGAAAAACTGGAACAGAAAATTGAATATAAACCAAATACCACTTATCAGGAATGAAAGTTTCACTCTTGGAGGATTAATTAGTAACTATGGAGCTACTGCCAATTTTAGCTGAGTGCAACGACTAGAAACAGGTGATAAAGTTTAGCCTGGCTCTGTTCACAAGTAACAAAATCCACCGTCATCAGACATTTCATAATATTTTACGAAAACATTTAAAGGCCATGACTTAAGATTATGACCATAAATAGGTGGTGGTGTGCTGTATGTACAGTAAAGGTAATGGAATCCAGCTGTCTGACCTTTTCAGAGACATTCAAAAAGTATGGCCTCTATTTTGGAGTCATGGAACAACCCCACCTCCCTGTCTGTATGGAATCAGTCATTAGCTGCATTCAGAGGATCTGTAACGTGGGCTAAACTCACGCTCATGCAACAGGAGCTGTTTGATACATGGGCTGCATGTTACAACACAGGACTAACAGACAAGGTCACACCCGTTGTTGTTGAAATGGTAGAAAATTGAGTTTCTGGTCTTCTGGAGTGTGACAGACCCTGCGCGCAGTAGTGTACTGTTGACATATGGTCTCCGGTCGATGTCATGGCCGTGCTATCCCAGATTGTATAACATGGGAAAATCCAAAGTGGATGAGATAGAGGGATCAAGGGGTGGAGGAAAGTGGGGCAGGAAATCCAGCAGGGGAATCAAAACACTGGCTTTCTTTCGTGTGATGGAGAAGACAGCGGTATGCAGGATTGCATCTGTATTTGTCTCTGACTGTTGAAAAGGAAATTGTGTTGCTTTGTTGATATGTCCTTGACGATTTGGATCATTTTACGTATTGATTAATTTCTTTAACAGGAGCCATGAAGGCTAATGGTTTATTACTCGTTGACCATTATAAGCTCTTTTCTCAGGCCTGCGGGTGCTGTTGAGGGCCACCAATAGTCCTGGAATCTAAACCCTGTCTGTCAGAGCTGCCCCGTGCGTGTTAAGGGAGTTATTTATGCCTACTTTAGGTGTCCTAAGTGGAAACTAGCCTGTTGGCATATTTTCCTATTGTGCCTCAGCGAAGAGGCTCGTGACTATGAAGCCACAACAGTGAATGTCAGTCACTCAGGGGACACGAGCGAGCACAGAGGGACCGGCTCGACTGGTGAAGGTTAAAAGGGAAGCACAATTATACAAGTCATCTTGCAAAGTGTGCCACACACAGTTTGATTCTTGTCATTTCTACTGCAGAGTTTGGCACAAGTATGACATGGCATCATGGTTTCAGTGTGGGCTTTGTGTTTACTGATGGACTGCCTGGAATGGACATTTCTGAGGAAGTTGTTTTCCATACTGTATGTAAATGAGTTGCAGTGAATTTCTCCTTGCACATTATATGATCTTTATACAACATTGGACCGGAAACCTGTGTTTACCTGCATTTAATTCCTGTATGACTCACGCGGGAATTAGGATTGGGACAGTGGCGACACTGTTCTGTGTCTGACGTCAATTACCTTTTGCCAAAGTGACATAATAATGGATGCCACTATTTTTCTCATTACCTCTGCTTTCAGGGAGTGTGACATCATTACAGAGATTTTTAAAGAAATCCTGTGTCAGTTGGAAAGTTTCAAAACGGCACAGGTGGCAGAACAGATACAATGACACGAGGGTTTCAACACAGCTCAAGAGGAAGGAAAGGCAACCCGGAGGTGCTCCTCTGGTGTTATTTACACTTTGTCTCAATTCCTCTTTTGGCATTTTGTGGTTGGGCATGCGCACGCACACACACACATGCGCATAACGCGGCCCTCACCTGTGCTAACCATGCAATTAAAAGAGCAACAAATGACTGCCTGCACTTTTTTGATGAGTGTGTGTGTTCATGGGCTCTCATGTGTGAATGCGTCCTCACGTGCCCAGGCATATCCAGTAGATGTTTTGGAAACAGGGGGCAGAGCTGTTCAACCCAGCTGAAGACAGTCTACTACACATAGGAAAATGTGTGTGAAAGAGTCTCAGGAGGTGGAAAAAAAACACACCCCGGCCCTGATGGACTGATCACATGGGACTGAGTGATCTGAACACCCGGAGGAGAGGAAAGAGTGCACGGTCTCGAGGACAGGAAAATTGCGTTCATCCAAGAGATGACTAACCCTCGCAAAAGGACAGTGGAGCAATCAGACGTCATCTGCACTGAGGGATCAGCGTTTGGTCCCTTGTTTGGGAAGAGTCGAGTGTCTGTGCCAAGATTAGTGGCATTCAGCCGGTGCTACTGTTAGCTTTGGTTCACAGCTGTCAGCTGAGGTGCCCCCCCCCCCCCCCCGCCTGTCGGGGCCGTGGGGTGTATCATGAGGCTAACATGAACTGTTACACAGATGGCAAGTGCACCACCTGTTCGCCATGGCCATCAATCACTGTGTGCATGATTACGTTGCCACATTATGTACAGCAGTGTTTCAAAATCTTCTTTGTCAGATGTACCTCGCAGCCCGGTCACATGGACTCAAATACACCATCATCAACACCACTTTTTACTTCAGCAGTTTGCCTTTCCTTTAGGATAACACACCACTTACATTTATTTACTTTAAGGTGATTATTTCAACTGTTACAACTGTTAAAACTTGATTATTTTAACCATCTTTTCATTCATTTAAGCTTGGTATTTCAACTCTTTATTCATAACCTTAAGCTAACTGTTTTAACGGTGTATCCATTAGGCTCCTATAAGCTAACTGTTTTCAACTGCTACGCTACTTTTAGTTATTTCAGCCACTTATCCATTAAGTTAAAGGCGCAATATGTGAGAATAACCAACTGCTAACTGCATTCTGATTAAACATCGATGACTGAAGCTCAGTCGGCCCTGTAGCTGGTCGGACTACCATGGGGGTGTTGGGAGCACAGGAGCGTTGGATCGCTGGGAGAGGCAGGTTTACATACCGAGGTTGAAACTGTACATCTGGTAGGCTGAGCTAGACTTAAAATATAACATTCTTTCTTGACATTTTGTGAGATTATTTTGTCTGTTTATTACGCTAACAGGTGGCATATCTGCAAGCTAAAACTTCAGGGGTTATTGGATGATGGCCTCTTAAAGTAGTAGTAGAAGTGCTACAACAAGAAAGAATGTGCCAGGGCTAGCTGGTTAGTATGCTAACTTCAGTAGATATCTGCAAAATACATAGACGTCTTTGACATAAAATAGGCTAAAGGATAAACAGTTAAAATTAATGCATAGGAGTTGAAATACTTAGATTTACACATGTAATATGTAAGAATTTCCATTTAAAACATTCAAAAATAATCAGTTGAGTGTGAAAATATAATAGTTTTGACATTAAGTTAACTATTCAAAGTGCTTACTGTGAGTATGGTTTGGGTGTTATCTGCCTTAAAATAGGGATATACAGTGGCTGGAATTTTTATTTTAAAAAACAAATCAAAACAAAAAAAACAACCCCTAATTGGAAATTACTGGCGTAGAGCAACAGATTTAAAGCATGCAACTTTATTCGTATTTTTCATTTTGTTGGTGATTTAGGGCGGAACCTCCTGCTGAGAAACATATGGGAAATGTAAAGCCAGACTCAAGTGAGCCTTATGACTAAACATAGATCTGTGCACTCTGTCAGCAGGGGCATAAAAGGCCAACCTGCTTCCATCACACTTCCTTGAACAGCACGCGTACACACGTGTGTGTGTGTGTGTGTGTGTGTGTGGCTTGACCTTGTCTTACCTTTGACTACAAAATCTACCCTTCCAATCTGCCCCATTATCTCTCAAACATTGCTTGAATCCTAGCACAGGCATGCACGTTTACTCACGTTGAACCGTATGTGCGGGTCGTGTTCCACCCTGCCGATGCACTCGTCTGAACCCTTCAGCATGTGACACCTCTTGCTGGAATGTTAAACTGCCACAAGCCCCATTGTCAGAAGGGAAAGTCGGATATTTTGCTCATCTTCCCCGACAAGTCAGCCTTGTATCATCGTCGTATTTTCTTTCACACACACACACACACACACACACACACACACACACACACACACACACACACACACACACAACCTTCACTCATCATCGTCTTTATTCAATCTTTCTTCAAGGGGGAGATTTAATGCTGCTTGCATTGCCTCTCGCTGACAGCTATTGCTTCCCTATAGTTTCTCAGTTATGCACAAATTGTTGTAAAATGTGCGTGAAACCACTCAAATCTGCTAATTAGAGCCTTGAATTCACAATAAAAAGGAAGAGTGGATGTTTTTCTTCGGTAATGTGTAATTGAGTGAAGAAATCATCAAAGCGCTGCAAACTGGAAACAGACCGAGGATATGGAATAACTCCAAGCATGATTAAAGCAAATCTGCTGCCTTTTTTTTTTTTTTTCCTCACCACTTATGCAAATCTAGGAAGTGGATGAGAGGCTTTGAACGCAACGGAGACCTTTTTGTGCTCCTTAAGTGTCGTACAGGTATGGCCGAGGTTCTCTAGACGATACAGACGAACAAGGGCAGCCTCGCGTTTCATGGATGCATAAAATGCACGTTTATTTTGAGTTGCTTTTCATTGTTATTTTGGTGTAGAGACAGTGTAGGTGGCAGATGTGCTGTTGCCACACCATCTATATGTATATAGATGGTAATTAAGCTTCCAGGTGAGTATAAAGGTACTTTTTATACCTGCGTGTCTCTGAATCGGATTTGCTCATTTCGGTGTGAATATGCATAGCCACACACACACACACACACACACACACACACACACACGAGGATGGAAAAACAGTCTCTCCATCTCCCACAAAAAACACTCTGAGCAATGATTACCTGCCTTGCCACTCAGGGGCCATTTGCTGTTACCACAAAGCTGATTATCTCACCCCTACAGCAGGCTGTGTTTGCGGCTTTTGCGATTTTCTCCCAAATGCCCACACTGCTATTTGTAGAAATGTTACCTAGCTGGCACAAGCTGCGATATATTTGTGTTCGTGTGGATGTTTGTGTCTGGGTGAGTGTTTGCGGCGGAGCCCGGCTGTGTGTGTTTGGCAGGTGGGTGGGTGTTTGTGTGGAATGGAAGGCTGTAAGAATGGAAGGATGGATGACACAAGCAGGGCAGAGTGGTGGGAGGCTGGTGTCAGGGCCCTACTCCTACTACCAGGCTGGATGCAGTATCTGACAGCTGACTGAGAGTCTGCAGGCCCCCTCTTTACACAGTCCCACCAAAAGGTCACCGCTTCAATCAGCTCCACTCTCTCTGGATGCTTCTCTTTCTCTTCTACCGCTGCAGAGCCTCAAATCGGCCCCTTGATGCACACTTGACGGCGCTTGACCACATCTCACCGGTGGAGTAAGGTGGGAAGCGGGGCCCCAGAAATGTGCCTTGTGCATCTGCACCACGTGACATCCACAGTATATTAAAGTTGCAAGATTTATGATTATGCACGCCGGATGATATGTGTAATTTTACCACACTTTGGTGTGTGGAAAATTGCCATCCCCAGTCACGGCTGACTCATTGCTCTCTGCGTTTAAATTTTCCGGACCTTTCATTTCCTCGCAGTTACTTCTCAGGTCTCTAATTTGCCTTTTACGCATCAGGCCCTCTCAATATCCTGCCACGGGAAAATATTTTCTCTTGAGATGATCAAAAATCGCAATTAAGATGTGATTTGACTTGACAAGACGAGGCAGGCGCAGCACAGACAAGAAGGAAACAGGACAAACTAGACAAACAGACAAACGTCTTGGCCCCGTTGTGAGAAAACTTTGTTTCTGACTGATCGAGACATGACTTCCTGTTAGTGAGTAATGCGACGCCGTGACATCATATCTTAAAATCGAAGGTATGTGGGTCTTGGTGTCTTTCACAGCACCTGTTTAAACATCAGATCTCACACACGTAATGTGTCATCTGTCACTCCCCCGTTTAATGCGTAACTCCCTCATTATTCACCTATTACGCCGCTCTATTTTTGCATAATCATGCCTGATATGTTAACGGGTCTTCGGATTGCTGTCAGCTGCGTGCATTATCATTGACACGAGGAGTGAAACGTCAATTGGGGTGCGTGTGAAGTGAGTCCCGTGACTTCATGAGGCTAATAAGAGCACTGATATAAAAGAGATGAAGAGGATTCTGGTTGGAGTATCCGCTGAGAGACTCTCGTCTGTGTTTCGGATCTCATGGGGTTAAAGTGACTCCGTATATCCAGATCCATACAGCTGGTGACTAAACCTGCATCAAGACGCTCTGGAGGCAGGACGTTCATACCGCATACAGGAAAATATCACGCCGTCTCACAGCCAGCGTGTGTCATGTTGGAGCCACTGCCAGAACATAAAGGGAATCTTGCACCTTGATTATTTCCATCGGCTTTATGATTCATTTTATTGCCCACTTCTCGACTATTAACTCTTTAACCGTTACAGCGACAGATGCCTGGGCACAAGCCTAACTTTAATGAAGGTCAAATCTATTTCCATTACTTCTTTCTTCGGTCTGCTTTTCTTGTCGGGTGCTACTTTTGTGCTGCCATTTTTATTCTAAATGAATCCTTCCTAATTCTAAATCTAATGATAGTGAGAAAAAAAAACACCCAACAAATTTCATGCATCTTCAGATTGTTCAGCGCTTAAACGATCTCATCCCATTAATTATTCAGTCAAATGTCGATGAAACTAATAACTAGTAACTAATAGTAAGGTAATCGTGAGATAATGAGGGGACCACTCTTTAGAATGGTGTATGCCTTTACTTATAGGGGGCACAGAAAGACTAACTACCGATTAAGTAATAAGTAATGAATGAGTCGTTACTATTTGTGCCGTTCAGTCAGGCGGTCAGGATCAACTCACGATAAAAGTATTTGTTGTTTTGATTCAGAGATATGAAGTAGTAGGTATGATGAGTCACCAGAGAACAGACAGGAAGGTATTACATTAACGAGTCATCAGATCGTGATTTGCTCTCAAGTTATACGTCTGTTCCCTAGTAACTCATCATTAACTCATATAGTCCTTTAATCGAAGTTTTTCATGAGCTAAGCTTTAATGATTCATTCAGTTCGCTCCCAAATACTGTTGTAAAAAGAAATGCTGAACATGAGCTTTTTCAAGCCTCTCAGTGTGAATATGCTGCTTTTCTGCTTTCCTCATAAATATCGTCATATTTCAGACTCATGGTCAGACAGCGGTGGCAAAAGACTTTACTTTTAGTTCTAGGAAATTGTGACTTTTTACACTTATTTAGTAATCTTTAAACTAATCGACATGAATTGTTATTGACATCATTTGTAGTTCATACGACGTAAAAACTACACTGAGTAGCATAGTCTCACACTTTTTTATGAAAATTGTCTTGAACTATGTAATCGAATAGAAAACCAGAGGAAAACCAGACACACGAGGTGTAAGAAAACGTTCCAAACAAGGAAATATCAAAAAGCCAATATTCATAAGGCCAGTGATTTTTAAAAAAAAAAGAAAAAAAAGACAACATGTTTGGACAACAAGACATTCTCATACTTGAAGAATTGAATAGGTCGATTGTCAGGGACAACATATATGACCACAGCAACACAACAGCTACAGTGGAAGTGAGACACACGTTACGGACCTTGGGTCTAGGCACAACAACTACATGGTTAGGTTGTGGAAAACATTGTGGTTCGGGTTAAGATCACTACCTTCTGTTACTTCTGTTTCAAACATACCAACGTTACCTAAGTGACATACCTTAGGTTGTGTGTGACGCAACTTCATTGCGTTTGTAACTTCAAAGAACTCACCGTGGACTTCTGGTTTCACACTTGACGCAGCGTCTCCTGGATTACAGTCCTGTGCTTTGTGTGACCCCGACCGCCATCAGCGACCTGCACCGTCTACAAAGTTTTTGCTCTTTATACTTCTTCTCCTCACTTCCTTCTTTGCAGCTGTGATACTTACTACAGCTGCTAGAGGTCGCAGTTTCCAACAACAGATGGATATATGGGTCATAATAAGCTGCTCTGATTTTCAACCTATTTAGTCATCAGTCCATCAGACTTCTTATTCTCCAGTTTAATACATAACAATCATAATTGTTGATGATTCATTTGGTGCTGGATCGATGAACTGTTTCCTCCCTTCACCACACGCAGCTAGCTTTTTAAGCTTCAAGTTATTATTTGTTGGCCACATCAAAGACATTCATGGGCATGGCTCCTTCGGAACCGAAATCTCAACAGAACACCCCGCTTCACTACAATGCGATGATTCACGCGGGCTGGTCGTCTCTACTCCTGCTTCGGTCCACTCAGTAAACACAGCCCCCCTGAGCTCTCGCGTAGCTGGGAGCCGCGCTGTGTTAAGAGTGGCACTTAGTGATGACACCATGGATTGTCATAGCATGCATCATGTTATTCACTCCAGGGTGCAGACGGTGTAATCTTTTAATTACAGCACACGAGGCCATCCATGGGAGATAGGTGGTGACTTATTATCGCTATGCCTCATCGGCTCAGAAACATCAACGAGTGGCTCTTCAGCGAGGGGGCTCTCACTGGATACTCATCGTCCTTCCTATCAATGTACAGCACTTCACCGCTTCTTTATCAATGTACAGCACTTCAGCTCTCGGGTCAGACGGGTCGTTTATGAGACTTCATTAGGCTGTGAGCCAGAAGCAGCAAGACAGCTTTTGATGGACAAAGCAAAACACTGAAAATATAAAACTCAGTGATTTCCAGTCTGACTCATTCCGTGTGTGACTAAGCATGCCAGCTTAAGTGCACTCAAAATCCAAATCTGGACGTGCTACAACGCTAAAAGACTGGTTCATCAATCAGCAGTGCCTTCCTTTTCCAGAAAAGCTGGAACGTCCTGCTTCTGTTTTAGTTCCATGAATGCACACAAACTGAGAGAACAGAGGGTGCACATGGAAAGCACATGGTCAGTTCGTGCTTTGCCTTTCGACGAGAGTGGCGTTAAAACCGCGCAGCGAGAAAGGGGAAAAAAAAAAGAAAAGAGGAAAAGTGCTTGGTTTCAACATCCCGCATCATAAATCTGGATAAAAGAAGTGGTGGTTTTTGACACGACCGTTTCATCTCGTCTGTCTGAAGTGTTAGTCGCAGAGCCCTGAGGCTGACGGATGAGTGCACATGAGTGTGTTTTGTTTATGAGTGTGTGTGTGTGTGCAGCTGGGACAAGAAGGTTTTGATGAAAGAGACAGACAGATTGGAAAGGAGAACAGAGAGCAGGATGTGTGAGAGGTGTTGAGAACCGGTTTGTCTTTTTTTTTTTTTTTTTTTTTATTAATGGACACAGACCTGAGTCACATTCTGCAAGTCTACACAGCACGTGCTTAATCAGTGGAGTGATATATTTCAACATGTTTGACAGTTATAAAACACAGTATTATCTGTCCTGACTGGTAAAACTTCCTGTTTTCAAGTCAGACTTTGATGCAGATAATACTGTTTTAACTACCATATGCAGACTCCTATATGATGACTTTGAGGGAATTAAAAAAAAACAATAGGTTTAGTATATATTTGATGGCCATCTTCGCTTGGAGACTATTTTTACAGAGGAGTACAGGCAACTGAGAGAGATCCTCATCACATGGTGCAGTAACAATCACCCGAGGCTCAAAATCAGCGAAGCCGATGAGCTTATGGTGGACTACTACGGTGTGCCTGTTAGCGTCTAAGTTCATTGAGAGAAAGAAATCAGAGTAAACTGCTTTTTATGTGTTTACGTGTGGGCGGGCACCCAACATTCACCAATTCAGTATCCGACCACATGTGAAATATAGTCACATTTTCCCCTTTTCTGATTCTGAGTGATGGCAAGGAGCCTAAAAAAAGAAGGATTCTGCTTTGGTGCCAGGCTGTGGCGACAGCTGTAGTGAAGTCTGTCGAAGATGCATGAAGAAAGACACTAAAACCACAACAAATCTACCTCGCATGACTTCTGACGAAGTAACGCCTCCAGAAAATGGAAGAACACAGTTGAGAGAGTAGATGACCATCATTATTCCCAAATGATTAACAGGACTCATAGTATTGTGACCAAACAGGGCAGGTCCAACCAAATATTACAGATGAGACTGCAGTTATACTGCGGGCAGGAACCTTTCCCCCACACGAAAGTAAGAAACATACAAAGTGTTGATAAAAAAAATTTGGGGAAAATTGTGGTAAGCCTACACTCTGAAGTGTCTCCTTTCATTTTCAGGAGCCATTTCCTCATCAGAAGTCAAACGACATGGATAGCTTGGGTTTTAGTGCGTTTCTCCGTGCGCCTCCCACAGACTTCAATACAGCTGTCACCAAAGAAAGACACAGTAATGTAATTAATTTTTTCCTTAGGGTACCTCGAGTAATGATAACATGGTAAAATAACAGCCATAAAAACGTTTTTGCAGAACTCTATGGTGTCATAGAGACGTCAACCTTTTGGATATAAAATATCACCACTTCGTCATTTTACCCCGTTAGACATTTGTGAGAAATTTTGCGATAACTGGTGTAACCATAGTAACGCTTCTTCAGTCTGCATTGTGTTGTGTGAGGCATGTTTTTAACCTGGTAACAAAAATGGAAACAGATTTGGTCAATCACGTAGGCACAGCTCTGAAGAACAATAAGCCAATGTTAGCTTAGCCTCCCACCTGATCGAGCTGGCTACAAATAATTTGACACAAATAACCAATTTAGCAGATTTAGGCAAGTGCAGTGCTCTCACGCTGGCAAAGTGCTGACATGACAGCTGGAATTTTTCAGCCATTCCCAGAAGAGGTTTGCTAACTAAGAATGATACCCAACGCAACCATAATGGAAAACCATACATTATATTAGTGTCTGAACCCTTGAGTTATGGCCAAAAACATATTTTGTGGGGGGAAATCAACCTTGACTTTTGTCCACCAAATTAATCAGTTCAACCTCGAGTCCAAGGGGACAATTCTGCCAAATTTGAAGGCGTTCCTGAGATATTGCATTCACAAGAATTAGACAGACGGACAATCTGAGGACATAATTCCTCCGGTCATGGCGGTCACTGGCATGGAGACAAAAACATACAGGCAGCATCATGGACATGAGCAGTCATGAGAGCATTTCTGTGTAAACACTGATGCTTCCAGTGTTCTTACACTAGTTTAAAAGGCCCTCAAGAGATTTGACATTCAAAATAAACCGGTTGTGGTTTTTCAGCTCTTACAGCTACAAGTCAGCACGTGAATGAGGTCAGCGCCTCCTGGAGCGAGTCTGAGCTGAAACCTGTGGTTATGAAACAAGAGAAAGGCCCGGTTTTCCACAGGGTCGCCAGTGAAGGACTTTTCCTGGCTTTGTCACAGAAGCCTGAGGTCATCACTCATAACAAACAAGCACTGCCAACACTTAAATGAAGGCAGCAATGACTGAGAGTTGCAAATTACTCCAACCCACAAGTGGGCCTGCAGCAGTAAAAGTGACTAAGCTTTCACCAGATACAGGAGCTGATGCACAGAAGTAATGATTAAATGTTTTATTTTTTATTTTTAAAAGAGGATCCTTTATCGAATGCACACATCACATCCAGCAGTGGTTATGACAAATACTATGACTGTACCTTCCCTGAAACTGTGGTTGACAGAAGCAGAATACCAATCTGATTATCAAGGTAAAGCTGGTATCTGCTGCCACCCAGTGGCAGAAACACTAACTGCATACCAAACAAAAACAACAGTTTTTGCTTTTTCCACACATAATGGCATGTTTGCCTATCGAGAAAAATACCTCATGAAGACAGTGTTTGGCTGCTGTACTGATGAGCTGTTCTGTTTCCAACAAAAAAATAAAAAATAAAAATCTATGGAGTCTCAGTTGTCTTTGTGCATTAAAAATATTGCATATAATCTTCACCAGGTACAGGGGAGAGGGCCAGACTTAAAGAAAACACCACAGACTCCACTACCATGTAAATTCCAAATAAATTTATTTCGTAATTTCATCCACTGTACAAAGCAAACATGGAATCTTCTGGACACTGACGTGACTGAGCTGGAAAAGCAGATGGACTTTTGATTTCCATCAAAGAAACAGAAATGATTACCTAGAGGGAGGGGGAAAAAAACAAACTCAGAACATGATGTCTTGTTAATGTTTCCATTTCCAATTATGTTAACAACTGTAATTAGTCCTGCATCACTGCTGTGCAGGATTAAACCAATTACTAATAATAATAATCATGGTGCAGGAGCTGATTTGTCGTACCACAGATCTACGACAGAGCCTTGAGGATGGCCTCGTTGGCCTCTATGCTGATCTGAACCTCTGCCCTCGCTGCCTCGTCAGATGTACCGGCCAAGTCAGACTGGGCCTTCTCCAGGTTGGCCTTGGCAGCCTAAAAATAGATAGAAAAATAGAACACGCCCCAATGAGACACAGAACATGATGATAAAGACAACAATTTAGATTTTTTTTTTTTTGCAACATCAAGCACATCCTCATCATCTTAGACAAATCAGACTTGACCAGACTGATTATCCTGTAATTCAGATCATCATAATCAAGGCAGGTATACAGCCTGCAAAGCTCTACTCATCCTAAAATCCTTTAGACGCCAACTGTGGTGTCGGAGTCTGAAAAGCAAGACTGAGAAACGACGAGTCAAAAGTGAGGAGTAAGACTAGCAGAGAAAATCCCCACTGCCTCTTTGCTCTGAAAGCTCCATTTGTCACAGTAGTGATTAGAAACGAGAAATGCCAAACATAGCTGGAAGTTAAAGGTCTCCCAGTAGGGATTTGACACATCTGCTATAACTCAACAGTGACTGACCTTTCCCTCCTTATTAACAGCGTGGGCACATGTGCATTTTCCAGGCAGAGTGGAGGACAACGAGGAAAAAATAACTCATTTACTGCTATGAAGTCAACTTGACAGTGACACTGGCACAGCCCGAGGTCAAAGACAGACACCTCCGTGGCGAGCGTGTAATGACGTAGCCTAGCATTAACAAGACTGACATTTAAACGAGGGCTCAACATTCAAGTCCAACTGCAACACTGATCAGATAACCATCAGCTGGGAGGATCAAAATCAGAGAGAGGAAAAAAAACCCATCTCACTCCAGTTCAGAGAACAGTCTCTGCTGTCAAAGATCATGTCCCTGCTGGGGGGACAATCAGTAATTATGCAAACCTCAACAGCCTGGATGTGGACACCCATCACACAACTCTCATTAAAGCATAAAAAAAGATCCATAACGATTGACTAACCCACAGTAGACTGACACTGTGAAGACATCATTTGTCAACACGGAATAGTACAGGAGCAATAACTTGACATGTTTCAAATGTGGCAAAGCAGTTTAAGTGTGACAAAATGATGAAGATGTGCGCCAATGGTTTAAATCTTATGTATAGTTTGTGACAAAAAAATTACTTCACACATACTGTAACAGGAAGATACTGGCACAAAATTTAGAAATAATAAACAAAGAAATGCAGGGGGAAATAATCCAAATAATACCAAAAGAGAAATTGATCTTTTTGCTTCTCCACTTCAACAGGGAAATCAATGTTTAGAATGAACTGCACAACAGTTGAAACACTCAAGGACACCTCAAAAGAAATAGTGTTCCTTCTCCACAGGTTTTGTAAAGCAAACTTAAAGACTGTTAGACCAAGACATCACTTATCAAAGCTCTATTACGTTAATATAATGGAGCAAGGCAAATTAAGCTCAATTTCTCTTCGAACAAAGGATTAAAAAATTATGTTTTGTACTGATTGTACTTGCTCAAAGAGTGAACACACAATTCAGGAAACTGTGATACTATAATTACAGACTTGTTTTTATTGTGATGTTCTGAGTCTTTAAGTTCAAAGGCTGTGGTACTAGTCATTAAACACCATAAATATTGATCCCTGGCACTTACAGGTACCTCATTAAATATATGTAGCATTAGATCATCTTAATACATTACACAGCTTATAATTAGGAGATCGATATCTTAATAGATCAGGTATTTCAAGTAAATAAAAGGACTGTTGGAGGCAATTATAGGACACAATATGACACAATCCAATCAATTATGATTTGTATCGATCAAAACGCAGTCTGGATATAACTAATTGCGCTTTGTTCAAGTGAGTGGCAGAGGTAAATAAAAATCTCTGACATGTTTTGTTTTGTTTAACTTTTTCAAATTAGCTGCTTACTAGAGATCTGCCACCAGGAGACTGCTCCACAGACGCTCTTATCTGTGACTATGTGAGCATTATTGGCACTGGACCAAACTACTGTGACGCATATAAAGGGGGGGACGCAATCTTTAAATAGTTAAAAACACATTGTTATGCATCTATAATTGGCACAACAGTTTAAAGCATATTATTCTACAACTTAGAATGAAATGTTAACAATGAAGGCTGTTGAGGGGGACAAATCAACATTTTGCAAAACCAGTATCTGCTAGTACATTTGCAACACTGCCCACAAAGGTATAATACATACAGAAATATCAAAAGCATGGTAACTACACTGTTATAAACTGGATTGTAAAACTCAGCTGACAAATTCCTAGTCTCCCATGGTACATATGACCATAGTGGCGAACATCAGTGCAGATGCCACTTTGGTTTGTACATGAGTGGAGCAAAGTGGACATAATACTCACAGCAACGTCCAGGTGGTCCAAAGGAACAGCCTCCTCAGCCAGCAGCTGCACTGAAGAATCAGCGTTTACTGTAACCGACCCACTGCTCACTGTGTAAAATAAAAAAACACACATAAGACTAAGTAAACATGCCAACATTCAGTCATGTTTACTGTTGTTTATATCCAATGCAATGAGCAGTATAGATCTGGAATGTCCTGCCATACTTTCAGGGTACTTTCTGATGCACAATGTATTTTCTCATTGAGTGCTTCTTATATCTACGTCAACAGCTTAAACATGTCACTTGACTATATTCTAAGCTAATAAGTACCCTTTTTAACAAAAGCATGTTACATTTTTGTTGGTTTTACATAACTACAATCTCCATGAATCTAACAGCCACACTGTCAAATCTGGGTGGATGGCTGAGCTACTTACAAGCAGTGATTAAGTTACAGAATAGTGCACACATCATAACCCCTTAGAATGGGGGAGAAAACTGAAGCAGAAGACATACACCACCTTCTCTAGACTGTCATCACTAACATCTTTGTGGACTAGTCAGAGCAGATATTAACATTTGAATACTTTGAGCTGAAAAGAACACTGCCAACAAAAGAAACAAATCAAACTAAGATGGGTATAATTATACTTATATCAGCTATTGTGAATAGAGAGCGATGTGACATCGTCTGACGTTTCATAAAATGTGACAAACCGTTATTTACTGCTATTTGCCTATATATGGACAAGCTACTGTTGGTTGGCATCAAAGAATACTTTGGGACCCGACCCAAGGTCATTGATTTGTAATGCAAAATCTCACCAAAGTATTTGACAGCGGAACCGTCATCATTAAAGACTGTGACGACACCGGGCCTGAGCACCTGCAGGGTGGGTACATGGGCAGGAAGGATGCCAAACGCGCCAGTAAGTGTGGGCACGTCGACCTGTTTCACACTGGCCTCTTTGAAATACACCTGGAGAGTGGAGACAGAAGATGGAGAGATGCAGTTAATGACTAATAATCAGACAAACGCCAACAAATGGTAACCGATGATGCAGCTGCAAACCTGTAGCATTTATAATAAACACACGTGCAATCAATTGCTATTTCAATATGATCTGTCACTTACGTGATAACTCATTGTGCAACATGATGCATGCACTTGTGTTGTTAATTTCGTCCACATTTTAACCACTGGATCAAATGCATTGGTTTTACAACAGAGTGTGAGGTTGACATGCAGCACTGGGTCAAATTGGACTCGTATTGAGGAACAATGGACTGAATTTAGTTAAACATGGTCGTAGGACGAGATTAACCTCAAGGTTAGAGAGCTCTGCATTTAACACACTCCTGCTGAGCTAACGGATTTAAACTGAAGCTTAAAGACACACAGTTAAAGAAATATGCAAACGAAAAGTACTTTATTGTCACTGCAGTGGAATAGAGCAATATTTAAGTGGTGCCGTTTCGCAAAGTAACATTATACTTTGCCACACTGCTGGTCAAAGACAGTGAATGACAGCCAGGTTGTCCATAGTTAGCTAGCTAGCTAAGCTAACAGTACAAGCTGTACCGCTGCAGCTATATGACATGCATGCGTGCAGTAACTACAATACTATGTGTAGCAACTGTAGCGAAACCATGTAGTAGTACAGAATTGCTAAATGACCCAAACACATACGCTTCCCTGAGACCTGTGACGTTAAGTTACAACGAGAATCGAAGTTAGCCGTGTAGCTAGCTGGGCCCGAGAAGCCTAGCCAATAACGTTAGCTAGTTACCTGTGTCGGGGAGGCGAAAGTGAAGGACATCTGCGGGGCGCCGGTGGCGGCTTCGGCGTAGGAGCGAGTTTGCCTCAGCGCGGGGAGAGCGCGACGGAGAAATCTGGCTGCCAACATGTCTGAAAATCAGATTTTACTCAAGTACAAGTGAATGACAGAGATCCTCAAGCCCTTGCGTGGAGGCTGTCGATGTGCGGCGCTTGGTAGGACAAGGACGTTGGTACCCTACCCAAAAGGCTTTACGGTGGTGCTAGGGATGCTGGGTAGTGTAGGCATTTGAAAACAGAGCGGCGCCGCCGACACTTATACGCTTATGGTGTTTATTGTGGACTCGTTGTGAGTTTATGAGGTCGTTTATCATCTTGTTAGCAACATAAGTATTATAACTTTGTAGTAAAATGAACGTAGCTAGAGACAGCCCGAATGTGTGTGTTTTAGCTATTTAGCCGGAAATACCTTTAGGTTTTCATACTTGTAGGGTTAACATGTATAGCTAACAACATTTAGGGAAGAGTGTAGCATTTGGGTACACATTTATTCACAATATTTGATTATTTTTTGTATTCAGCTACTGAGGACGTACTGCCAGAAGATGGCGCCGTGGTGTCAAATGCTAGGTAGGCTGTGACAGACGGGGGGAAAACCCGGCAGTCCAGAGTGGGACAAGGTTTTGTAGCTCTTATCTAGTTTTAATCACTTGTGTTGCGTTTAATGGCCCTCGCCCTCACACATAAGTAAACTTAATAGCGTGCTCATCAACGTGCACTGCTTCAACCATGTCCCCCTACCGTGACATAAACAGATGCACGAAATTTTATCCGCACAGTTGCAAACATATGCAAAAACAGAATAAGAGTTAGTTGTCATTCGTTGACACTTTCAAGGACCGAGCAGGCATCAGGCTCATTTTTTATTTTTTATTTTTTTGAGAAACTCCCTTCAGTCACTCATCTTCTTTACCTCACTCCTTGCGTCACGTGGTGCGCTTCTGACTGGGTGGTGGGCGTGTCTTCAACAGTGGGGTTTCATTCATAAATACTTTTAGCTTTAAAAAAGCCACATTAAAGTGTTCACAGAAGAGTCTCGTTGTATTGGCTTCTTCCTCCGTCTCTTCCTCTCTCGCCCCTCCACCCCCCTACCTGGACCGGGCTGGTTGAGTAGGTGAGTGCTAACCGTCGCCGCGTGCTCGTCTGTTTGTGCAGCCAGTTCAAAAAATCGTGAGCAACGTTTTTCTCTGCCCGTCGGTGTCAGCAGACTGATGGAAATCACGGGCTTCTGCGAAATATTTTTTTTAAATTACTTGTATTAACCTGCTCGGAATGCAGCCGCGTTTCATCCCCCCTCCCCCCATTTTTTTTTTTTTTTTTTAACTTCTCCAGCAGCTGCATTTCATCATGTGATGCGATTTTTGTCTCCTTCCAACTGATCCGATCAGCTGAAGAAAACAGCTGCCGGAGCCAGAAACGATCGAAGCTCATTATGTTGTTCCGGGGAAAATTAATATTGCATTACCGAAATGCTTTTTGATGCAACAGTGTCTCATTTTGAACAGATCCAAAAAAAAAAAAAAAAAAAAAATCAAATTCGGTGTTGTTCTGGGGAGCTAATGGTGTAATTATGGTTCCTCCAGGCGAAAACAATACAGTGTATAATAGCAGTAATGCAGCTAGATTGTGTTAAGCATGACGGGGTATGCCATTGCCGGGGACCCCCACGTCTCACCATCTGCTCATCAACTAATCAATAGAGAGATCTTCAGCGTTTGCAACACCATAGAAGTGAGCAATCCTCTATAAAGTATTGATTTTCATAGATTTAGCTTTTATAATTATGGTATTCCTGTATTATTGCATTAAATGAATACAAGCAGGTAGTTTCACCTTCCTTAATGATTCTGGCCGATGTTGTCATGTTTTATTGTCATGAAGAAAACACAGTGTCTGTGATCATCGCCACTGAAAACAGGCTGTAAGTGCCTTTTATTTCAAAAGGGGCACTGTGTAGTTTTGGAGAAGAAATTCAAACTCACAATTTTAATGTTTACAGTTTTAATGAGGTAATAACACAAACTCAGAAATATGTATTTGTTGCCATAAGGGAATAAACTCTGTTCAGTTTATTTAGTATTTTAAGCATAACAAAAACAAGTCAATGATTAAAATTTCTTCCCCCAAAACAACATAGTGCACCTTTAATGCTTCTCGAAAACTTATGCGCACATTAACCAATCCTTCTGCTGTCTGTTTGCTCTCAGTCATGCAGCACTGTCGTCCTGTCGCTCCTCGGACAGTGGGTCAGCCCTGAGGGGGAACACCGCTGCTCTGGGTTCAGTCGGAGGATGCAGCAAGGGAGCTGAGGAGGAGACTCCTGAGCCGAGCCACAGCCTGACACGCACAAACACGCGGGCACACACACATCCAGAGCTGCTGCTGCTGCGCACTGCCCTCCATCAGGGTAAGACACTCGGGCTGGTAGAAAGCAGGATGTGGTACAGTACTGCGAAGGAAAGCATTCTGGTCACAGCTTGATGTGTGTTTCCCGTAACAGTTTTCATGCTTGGATGGTAGATGTAGGGAGTTTTTTAGACCAGGCTGGCAGCAAAGAGCTCGGGCAGTAGCTTACAGGTTGTGGTGTTGAAGTTGGGTGCTGCAGTGACTGGCAGGCGAGCAAGGAGTGCTGACTGCTGCTGGTATGTTGCTTCTACCCTGCTGGGTGAGTAGATCCATCCAGGTGTGTGTGTGTGTGTGTGTGTGTGTGTGTGTGTGTGTGTGTGCGCAGCGCGTGGGCGTTTGGTGCAGCAGTAGCAGTATTAATGGCTATGATCTGTAAGAGCAAACGCATAGCAGCAGCGGCATTGGAACTCTGCTGCTGGAGCCAGTGTAGTGAAATCTGCTGTAGCTCTTTCTATCTGTGTGTGTGTGTGTGTGTGTGTGTGTGTGTGTGTGTGTGTGTGGGAGGTAGATAGATAGTCTTCAGGCTGATATGGAATTATGGGTGATGATTTACGGCCGAGATGCCAGCATTTGCATCCTCTGTGGGATTGGACGCATGCGCACAAGCACACATACTTTTGGTTTCTGCCTCATCTCGCAGTCTTTTATGGCTGTTAGAGATTCAACAAGATTTTTTCTGCTGCAATGGGCGTCTTTTATCACATCATAAAGTGCTATATAAATGTGTTTTTTTTTTTTTGCTATGTTATTAGATATCATTAAAGGACGAGCAGTATTCTGTGAGTTCAGAGAAGTTTTTATTTTATTTAATAATGCAGGTTAAGTGCTGTATCTTTGGCGGATCACTTTGTGTTTTGATGAACAGCTATAGTAACAGCCATTTCCTCTGCATGTTTGTGTGTGTGCATGTGTTATCTCTCAGGGGGACTCTCTAGTTGGCCTGGACCATGAGCAATGAGTCTACCGTCTGGACCATCCCACCAGAAAACTCCACAGTAAGTCTGTCTTTCGCCACTGGCTTATTCTCCAGCTTCCTGTGTGCGTGCGTGTGTCCACCAGAACCCTCATATTCTCTCCTGGCCTATCGACTGGCTAATAGAGAACATCCTGACCTGGACCTGAAATAATTAAATCTCTGATCTAATCTGAGCTTTAATTTCCCCTTGCAGAGAAATTATAATGTGACGTCAGATCGTAGCGCTCATTAACACTTGCTTTGCACTTGCTCTACCCCCGGGTGAAGTACGGCTTAACACTCCACCTGTAAGATCATTGTTTGTCATGTATCGACAGCCTTCTATCTTTACATGACCTTGCTTGGCCCGCTGTTCTTCTTTATTCTCCCACTCATGTAACCTTTTGTCATTTTATTCAAACCATTTCAAACTCTGCCCTCTAGCCTACATGGGCACAAAGAAACTTGCTTGGGAAAGCACGTTTTTGCTATTGAAATTGGAGAAGCAAGGTTCAACTTTTTTTTTGATGGGGAAAAAAACGCTGAAATAAATCTATAACACTAGTAAATTAATAGTAAAGGAATATAAGACGATAGTGTTAAACAAAGATGGACAAAAAATGGACTATATATACGAAAATCACCTGAAGAAATAATACATTTATTATATATAATAAATGTATTATTTCTTCAGGTGATTTTCATTATTTATTCATCCACTGACATATATCCTTATAATTCAAGTTGGGTTTTTCACAGTAAAATGTGGTTCCTAGCTAAGAGCTACCTGATGTGCTAATTGTTTAAATGGTGTGATATGTAATTGGCCACCTGTCAAAGGTCAGTCCTAGGGAGCAGCATATCGTGATAAAATTTAACTGCTGCTCACCGAAGCTGGCAGCACAGTGGCGCAGCTGTTAGCGCTGTTGCCCCACAGCAAGAAGGGCCTGGGTTCAAGACTAGGCACGTTCTCCCGGTGCCTGTGTGGGTTCTCTCTGGATACTCCCAACTTCCTCCCACAATCCTAAGACATGCAAATGTTAGGTTAATTGGTTAGTCGTAATTGTCCATTGGTGCAATTGTACAGTATATATGAGCTATGTGATGAACTGGCTTATCCAGGGTGTACCCCGCTGTTGTCCAGTTCCAGCTGGGATTAGCTCCAGCCCCACATGACCCTCAAAAGGATAAGCGGTTTCAGATAAAGGATGGATGCTAACTGTAGCCTTATTCCATCTCTCTCAGTGGATGCTTTGTTTAAGTTATTTAATGCTGCTGGAGCAAAAATAGAAGGAAATCAAAATCAAAATCGAAATAAAGAAGATCCTGCATGGAACTGCTCACCAGGCAGGTATCGCCAAAACTAACCCAAATCTAATGTAGATGGATAAATATTTATTTTTCATTTGTTGTTTTTTATTTGAACGGTCCCTTTTACTTTTGCATGACGCTACTCAGTAATAGCTTTTTACCTTTTGTGCAAACTTATGTGGTGATTCGATTGACATAGAGGCAGAGAATTCAAGATGTCTTGTCCTTCTCTGTTCAACACTGTTTAACTTTAGAAAACTTGGTATTGTTGTCTATAGAACATACTAAGCTACGATGCATTCTATACCAGTGCTCCTTGTGTGGTTCTTTATCTCGGCTGTAGTCCTGCCTGTGGGAGCTTTCTCTTAGCTAAGGTACAATGTAGACAGGTTAATAGCCCTGGCATTTATTGAATAATTGTACTGTTGCATTTATAGATTCAATTTATGCAGGCCAACTTACCAGTGGGGCCAAATCAATTATTTAAGCTGCATGGTGTTACTGGGAAAGTAAAGCAGCTGCACAGTAAGGTAGTCAAATCCAGGCTGCAACTGATGTGTCAGGCTGGGATTTGTCTGATTACATAAATGGCTTACAGGTGGTTTCTCCAATGTAAACAAACAAAATCGAAATACGATGGTCCATTTTCGTTAACGTGGTGAGACTAAAGTATTGTGACAGTATTCAAGTGTAAGGCTTTAAAGAGAAGAGAAAGTAAACGTTGACTCTGAGTTGAGTGCAGACAGGTTTCTGCCTCCGTCTTTCAGCTAGGAGAAGTGTATCATTAAAGCAGAAGTTAACCCAAAAAGGAAGATTCAGTCATTGTCCACTCACCCTCGTGCTGATGGAATGCCAAGTGAGAGTTTTCGTCATCCACAAACCATTCTTGGAGCTTCACAGCAAAACAGCGTTGCAGTATTCTCCTAAACAATTGAAGTCGTTGGGGGACAAAACAACTGGAAAATACGGCTATACATTCTAGAAGTTCCAGAAATGTTTTGTGGCTACATAAAACTTCACCCGACCTTCTGTCAGGGTGAGGATGAGTAGATAAAGACTGAATTTCCTTCTTTTTGGGTGAACTTATCCTTTAACCATGAGTGAACACTTTCAGTACATCAGTGTTTATGTGGGAAGCTCTTTGCTTTTTCATTTTTAAAGTAGCACTCTTAATGTCCAAATTCGGTCCAGGAAGACACCTACCTCTCATGCTGTTATATCTACTTGACTTCCACTCACTGCCTACTCAGAAATCTGACTTGTATTAAGGTACAATAACAAACTAACAGTCCATCTATCTATCTATCTATCTGTCTATCTGTCTATCTATCTATCTATCTATCTGTCTATCTGTCTGTCTATCTACTCATCTGTCTATCAGGAGATCCCAGTTGAGGCCAAGGAGCAGCAGGATGGTTATGTGATCCTCTTGGTGATCCTGTCCATCTTCCTGGTAGGAACGTTGATCTCAGTCTCCGTCTTCCTCATCACCTTCCGTCGCTGCTGTCGTGGAGGGAAATTCTGTGCCAGGTACAGTGCGGAAATTCTTCATTTTTATGTAGCACTTCAGCACTTCACTTTTCCTTTTTTCATCATGTTGTATCACGGTCTCTGCATCACATTCATGAAAAATGCATGCTCGATGCTTGCATATCTCATCAATAACAACATTTTCGCTAACATTAGGTGAGACACCTGATTTACCTGTTGGGCCTCAGACTTAAGAAGATGACAGCTTGTGTTTACCTAAAACAAGCTGTTAGTCCAGCTGGCGGAGACATTAAGAACGCCAGCAAAGCAAGTACATAAAATAAGCACAGCGGAAACGTAAGGTTGGGCCACCGTGTTTGACTGTCTGGCTTTCAAGGTCACAGTTACGGCTGAAACAGCAACAGATATAAACATGTTTGCTGAGTCTCCTCAAAGCAAATTAACAACAAACTGTCTACCTGAAAGTGACTGCTGTTAGCGCTATTTATAACAGTGATTCAATCGTTAAAATTAAACTGCAGGACACTGTGAGGAACCAACAGTAAGGACATAAACGCAGCAGCTGCACTATTTAATAACAAGAGCACTGAAATGAAATGATGATACTGAGGCCAGAGAATGTGCCGCTGTTGGTTTTCATTATAATATATTATATTGTTGCCTGTTATCCCTTTAATTTAATCCCTCAAACCCTCCTCAGTCCAACGCAATAACAGCAAACTTTTTCAGCCTTGAAATTTCCCTCCAACTTAAATCAACAGCACTCCTACGCAGGTTAAACAGAAACTGAAGACTCTTTGCTTCTCAAAGTTGCTCATCCAGCTGCACACTTGTGTTGCATGAAAGCACACGCGTGCACGCTCGCAAGTACACACAGTTTGTCGACAGATGGAGACTACCCTCCCTGAGCTCACACGTAACCACCATTCAGAGACTGGCTGGCGCTTAAACGTGTGTACTCGCGTAATAGATAACACTTGTCGCAACTGCAAATGAAGCTAACTACTTCCTGTGGAATCGTCAAGTTTGCTCCACCCAGCGAGAGTGATTACTTTAACAGACGTGATTCATCTGCGTTTAATCAGCATTAACATAGCTACCCCCCGAGATGCTTTGTCCCTCTCTTCAGCGGCACGCATCATCAACTACACTCAAATATATGAGAGCGAACCAGCTAGATGCAGATAAACATATGAGAGCGCAGAGGCTGAGCCGTGAAAAGGAGAGGCTTGCCGGGGGAGAGCAGAGGAGAATTGGGCCGACTGGTACAAATGATGAGTGTAATGAGATTTCATAGCAGCCATCGGCTGTGATTAATCTTGCGTCTCAACCCAGCCCTGTGTGCACACTGAGAATGTGCACGCAACACACACACAGTATGGGGAAGCGGGAGCCACAGAGGAAATGAAAGACAAGAAGAAGCACAGATCGGGGTGGACGGAGAAATCCCTCAAGTCGCTTCACACTCACTCACACACAAGCACACACGCGCGCACACACAAGCAACTCTTAGCTCTGCACAAAGAGATCAGATGGTGAGAAATGATGGGGAAAATCTTTCAGTGTCTTTTGTCTGCCTCATGAAGTACATTCTGGGCGTGGGATTCAAGAAGCTCGCATGGAGGACCACCACCATTTAGAGATGCTGAAAGATTTAAATGCAAAATGCACCAGAAGAATAAACAAGATGACCTTTATTGTGTGTATTCTGTGTCCTCAAATGTACAATCCAATAAAGCACCATGCTTTATCAGTTGAAGAGGTCCCCTGGCCCCAAAGGTTATCAAGTTACTGGCAATGATTTAGGTCCTCATTGATTATACAGCCAGGCAGCCATTTAGACAAACAACACAGTTCAGTCCTATGGTCTTGTACTTATAGTTGTCTTAAAGCTGGAATTAAACTCTCAGCATGGTTTCATAGTGAAAGCCTTGTACTCTGCCCACATCAGTAGGGTTTGACAGACGAAAGACAGACTTCAGGAGTAATCACGTCAGAGCATTGATCTAAATGTCATTCTGTGTGCCACAGGGCCAGCGATGACCCTGAGAAAACCAACACCACCTACGTGGAGGAGTCTCAGCCCACCCATGGTAAGAGAAACCATACAAAGACGAAGAAATGTAGGGAGGAAGTGAGTAAGTGAGAGAGGGAGCAGTGATGGAGACAGGCAGGGCTGGATGGAGGGATTGGATTGATGGAAGCGGGGGATATTTTTATCGCGTCAGCACAAACGTGTAATGTCTGTTCCATTAAAATATTGTGATCGCAACCCAATTACTTTAAGTAACTGTGCCATTCCTGGAACACATTTGGTCATTTTTGGACCAGTGGATGCACTCTGTCTCCAATGAAAAACGATTTATTAAGAGGCAGCATCACTTTGGCACCAAACTGCTTGGGTAAGGCTTTTTGTTTAGTTTTTTCAGTCAGAAGTTGGCCATGTTACTATACTTATCCTCTTCAAAGGCGTCAGAACATCTGATACTTCACTTCAGTTATACAGTCAGCATAAATATACAGCATTACAGACATGAGCCAACTTCAGACCGTCTTTTTTTAGAAACAACGTCTTGGGCATTTTATACCTTCATTACATAGTTGACAGTCAAAAGATGAGACGAGTGGAAAGAGATGGGGAGTGGAATGCATGGAGGTCCTTGGCTAGATGTTAAACAGGGACCCGATGGTTCATTGTTGGTGCCTAATATATGAGACATCCCCTATTAGCGCAGCGATGTGCATATACAAAAGGTGTGAAAACATGAGACTACGCTGACATGCTGCTCTCATAGTGGAAACAGTGGTATTATTGTTGGCGCAGCTGGCACAAAGAGAACTGGATTGTTTTTGTTTGCCTCAGAGTAGCAACCAACCATTAATTAAGTCTATAATGGAGACGAGGAAGCAGAAAGAAGTGGCGCCTTTTTGTTCATTTTCACGGGAGATTTCGTGGCTGACGGCAGGAAAAACTTCACTGTAAAATCTGACAAGGCCATCTTAATTTGAGTAAACCAATTACCTCCAAATTACCAAAAACGGAAGACTTGAATTTAAGTAGTAAGAACTGAACAAACTTCAACAACTTGAAATTATTAGTTTACTTTAATTGGCACTTTTGAGGAAGTTGGATTACTCGTTTTTCAAATACCCAGCCTCTATGAGAGCAGGATAGTAGCTCACCTTTTCTTATAGATATATGAAGCTGTGTTATAACTGGTTAAAAATATTTACATCGTAAACATAAATACATTTTTATGTCACTGAAATCCAGCTTACTTGATGCACATCAGTTAATGAATGAAGCAACTGTGAGTTAATCCTAAACTGATGATCTTTTAATCTTTATGTAGAAATCAGTATTTTGTTGTACATGCTGATGTAAATACAAATCCCAGGTCATAACAGTTTTCAGTAAATGCTAACTACAAATAAAACTCATTACATCATGACAATGTGTGTGTTGACAATGTGTTGAAAAGTTGTATCTTGAATTAAACGTAACGCTAGTTAAACACCACTTAAGGATATGATTTGTACCCTTACTGTAATGTGTTACCACTCAAGTATTGGACATATTAACAATTTTAACAATTCATCAGTTAGATGTTGAGATATTTCACTAAATATGCTGCTGATGCTTGATCATAAGTCAGAAATCATCGCAGTCAGTTGGCCTCGTCTTCTGGGGTACCATGAACTTTGATGACCTGTCTTAGTCCGGACCAAAATTGACCGACCAGTCTACACTGCAATCCATTGAGTCATGCCTGCTAGCTGATTAAAACATTCAAATCACATATACTTTGAATAAATTACAATAAAACTCCTCTCACTCCGTCTATATATGTCTTTCTAACTCTCTGTCTGCCTCCTCTGTCTCTTCCTTCTTGTATCTCTGGTAGAAATCACCATCCGGGTGGATGAGTCAGAGTGCCTGTCTATGGCCAGCTCTCACGACCAAGAGACTGAGCGCTTCCTCTCCACGGGCACCACCGGCCGTCGTGTCTCCTTCAATGAGGCTGCCCTCTTCGATCACGGCAAGAAGGCCCAGGAGAAGGGCCGCAGGTCAGACAGCCACACACAAGCCTACATTTGCTCACGTCCATGCTTTTAATACAGCGATCAACTTCCATTAATGTCTATAAACTTCAGCTTTCCTGCTCTCTAAGATCAAAGGATATGCATATTTTACTGTGCTCATGCCACTTCTGTGGTAGTGTAGGGTTAGGAATGATTTCAGAATGCATTATGTATGCTGTCGGCACAAAGGGCACTCATTCACTCTTATTATTTCAATGCCCTACTTTTCTCTTTAAAGCCTTGAGCCTTATATGTAAATTTTTCAAACAGAATTATACTGCGGGGCTAAATGCAGATTCCAGAGTAGCTCTGATGGGTTTGAAGTCAGATATTTCCCTTGGCTGCTTGTCTCTTGTGCAAGGACAAGTTTCATTATTCATACGTTATCACGCAATTTAAGTCTCATATTTTCGGAGATTTCATATTTAACTGGACGCTGTTCACCCCAGGTACACTCTGACCGAGGGCGACTTCCACCACCTGAAGAACGCCCGCCTCACACACCTCCACATCACTCCCCCGGCACTCAAGATCGTCACCATCCACGAGTGCGAGTCGGCCGAGAACAGCATCACCATGACGACGCACCCTGTCGCTAAGTCAGCACTTTCCATATTCCAGGTGACAGGCTTTAACCTTCTATTACTCCTGATGTGTCATTAGTCGTGACCATGGGGCCTATTAGAGCATCAATCACTCGGGTCAGGGCAAGAAAATGTATCAAGCTAATGTACCCAAACACAGAAATCAGGGAACTCTCTGCCTGCTCATTTCATGAGGCTGTGCACATTGATTACACATTTAGGTGAGGCTGTTCAATCACTGCCTGAGAGGGAATCTCGACCGGACTATTATTCATAGGTGTTACCTAAACATGAAAACTTTGGAGCTACTTCACCTGAAGGAGACCTATTTTGTTGTTGTTGTTTTTCCTTTTCTTCAGTGTTCAGTTTAAGTTCTTGTGCATGCAAAAGATCTTGAAAGTTAAAAAGCCAAAAGTCTGCACCAACAGAAGCACCCTCTCTCCCACAGAAAACACTGCTCCTGAAACAGTTGTCATTGGTCTTGCCTTTAGTTCTGTTACTTTGTGACATAACATTATGTCACATATTTTCATAATTTCTGGAAAGTTTGGGAAAACTATGGGTTTTTTGAGCATTAAAACATGTAAACCTATTCTAGTAGTAACTCAGAATAGAATTATGAATCTGAAAACGAGTATAACATGTCGCCATCAACTGTAGTTGCTAAAAAAAGACTGTAGTTGTAACAGTTGTATTCTGAATAACTGTATTAATCCACAAAACCACAATTGATTCAAAGGGGATAAAATTGTGATCTTCTTTACACTTCTCTCCAGCCGATGCTCTGCCCCCTACCACAAACAGCGCTGACCAGCCTGAGTGTCAATCCCAGCTGTGCCCTCCCTGGAGACACTCTCAACTCGGTGGTGGACACCAGCTTCAGTGAGAAAACTACTGCTCTCAACACCAAAGAGCCGAGCTCTGTAAGTCACCTACAAACACTGTAAAATATACAACACTTCACATCATTTGATAACTTACTGCCACAATGATGACGAAAAAAACTCAATAAAAGAAAGTGATTGTCGTGCTGACAAGCCACACATTAAAAAAACACTATAATGACTATCATTGTTAAATGGTAAGTTTATAGTAAATTAAACTTCAGAGAAGTTATTTGACTGCTTACAATCAATGTAATAATTTATCAACCTTTTATAAAACACTTGTAATTGTATTATAAACATCTGTTGAAACTTTAAAACAAAAAAGTGCTTAATAAATCAGTAAAATACCTATTGACTTAAGTTTAACTATAAATCTACCGTGTAGCACTTGGTGTGCACATGAACAACCTGTTATAGCTGAAGTTAATTGAGATAATTGTTAGTAGAGATAATAATTTTCCTAAGATAGTCTCTCAGTGCACTAAGCGTCTATTCAACCAGTGAGTCATCCATGCAGACATCAGAGGGTCATGCAGCCTGAGGAAGGACCAACAAGAGTGATGGCTGATGGGTAAACAAGGAAGCCCATGTGGAACATCACTGTCAGGAGGGATTACACACACACCACCAGTCTTGGCAGGTTGTCTTTCTGACCACGTTTCTCTCTTTTTTCGCTCAGATCGAGATGATGGCAGCGGGGCCCCGGGGCAGAGGCAGCAGTGTCAGCGTTGGAGGAGGGGCCGCGGTGGGGAGCGGTGCCCCTCCTGCTGGCGTTGGCGCAGGGAGCCAGGGGCCCATGCTGCAGTTCTTCACAAAACTGCGGCGCCACGCTAGTCTGGAGGGGGCCAGCCCCTACTTCAAGATTAAGAAATGGAAGCTGGACAGCAGCCAGAGAGCCTCGAGTCTGGACACCAGAGGTAGGTAATGGATCCTTGATGGTGAAAAGGTTATTATATTATTTTTAGAAACAATCTGTGCCAATGCAGCAGAAAGTGCAACAATTCTCTCTAAAGTTTGACTGTTGGCAGTTTCTTTCTTCGCAGTAAATTCTCTATTTACTCATGTGTTAAGTATTTTTGGCAAATCCTCTCCTGGTGAACAGACAACAGTAAAGCAGGGGGCTCCAGCAACCAACTGTGAGATGCCATTTGCCTGCTAAGAGTCGGATATACACGCAGACACACACACATACCAGACAGATGGCCCAGTGACGTAACGTTTGGTCGTTCCAAATCAATTTGAGCCCCTGAGTAAATGCTCCCCGCCAATCCCCTCCATACATACGTTCCCTAGACGCCCTAGACTCAGGCCTTCTATCACACCAAGGGATCAGAGAAAGAGCACAAAATCCCCTCAGAGACCTCGACAGTTGATGGAAAGCTTTTGTCCTGAATTACATGTCACTTCACTCCTGCCTGCTGTTACACAACTTGTACAACTCGATGCCCTCTCCTCAGGCTCTCCGAAGAGGAGACAGTTCCAGCGCCAGCGAGCCGCCAGTGAGAGCATGGACCAGGACGACAACGATGCGCACCACATAGACCTCATCCAGTACATTGCCCGCACCCAGGACGTCGCCTACCGTCCCAGCCAGCCCACCTCACGCCTCCTCTCACCTCCCTCCACACCACCCCCCTCCCTCGGCAGGTATCTTTAATTCCCTTGCCATTCATCCTGTCCACTGCTTTGCTGCCTTACACTCATTTCTTTACTGTAGCTATAAAAATGTACAGTGACGATGTACAACAGGATACAGCTCTAAGTCCCAATTCTTCACCGCTGTGCCCTTAAAGTGTGCTTTCATAACAGCAAAATCTAGAAAGATTACGTTTTACAAACTCTTCTCTTGTTTTTTTCAGACTAATTTTTTTGGCCAGGACATTTAATGGGGTAACAACACACCACGCTGTGCAACTGTTAATATTATCAAACCACAGTCTGATTTCTGTGTAATGAGATCCCGGCAAAACAAGAGGTCTTTCACAGTCCATTTCATGATTTTAAGCCAGATGTAGGGGGAATCCCAGAGGAGTGGAGTGGAGTGGAGAATTGGGACGCAGGGCTTATATCTTACATAGGAAACCATTCCATCGCTGACATGGTCTAATAATGTCATGTTGTCCACAAAAGTGCAAGGATCACATAGGATCTGTTATTTTAAGCTTGCAATTACAGCAACGCAGATTTGGCCCAATATTAGGTTATGCAACAAAAATAACCAATCTCTTACATAACCATTAATTTTCCCTCACTGAATATTAGATTAAACAGCATTTCCTGTGTGTGTTTGCAGATGTTTGTTGTTCAAAATGAAAGGAATTTCCTGGAAGCTGCAGCCAGTTAAGAAATGTGATGATCCCCGTGCTCCTTAACAGTTTATTGCTCCCGATAAGTTGTGTTTCATACACTACGGATTCTTTAAATTTGCTGTCCCGTGGGAAATTCGGGGGGTTTTCTGGCATCAGTGCTCAGCTAAGTTCAGTTAAAGGACATGCAACAGCAGCCATTGCAAGTCATTAAAATCATTGTGTGCACTGTGAACACAGCAATGTCTCAGATGATTGTGTTCTTCGGGCAAATGCTCTGACACTGACACTTGTTTTGCCTGTCTGTGTCTTTCTTCCCTTCCTTCACTCCTTATTTCTTTCATTTTATCTCATCTCTCCACACCTGTGTGCACACTACAGGGTAGAGGTAGAGGTGATGGTGGAGCCCCGCTGCAGCCATGGAGGACCAGGGGTGATTGGTCTTTCCCCTGATCCCCAAGATGAAGCACCCTCCCTGGCTCGAAGGGAAGGTGTGGACCCATTGGACCCCCAAGATTCCCAGGACACCCAGTCACTTTACAAAGACATCTGGACCCTACGTGCGTCACTTGAACAGTACGCGGCCTCTGACCAGAGCAGCAACAACGACAGGAACTCTGTCTGCAGTGATGCGGACAGCGTGTGTTCGCTGGGTGGACGCACAGAAACGGAAAGAGGAGGGCTGCCCAGCTACCCATCCCAGGATTTAGGGGATGAGGCAGAGGGTGGAGAGGACGACAAGGACATTTTCATGTACATGGATGAGAGGTTGGGGGTGAAGGAGGTAAGAAAGGCGAAACAGGAGAGCACAGAATCAGAGCGAGGGGGCAGCGACGGAGAAACAGGGACTCGTAAATTGCTGCAGATGGACAGCGGCTACGCATCGATAGAGGCTCCATCTCGTGGTCCAGAAGAGCTGCGACTGTTTGGAAGCATCAGTGGCAGCCCTGACAGAACGGCTCATGAGAAAAGGCACCACTTCACCAATGCAGGACGAACCGGCACAATCGGTGAGAGCTTTGAGTCTCATCTCTTCGAGGAAGAGCCGGAGGACGACTTGTTGTTGGGTGCCAGTGGAGGAGTTTCCATTAAAGCAGGTGCTGGTTCACTGAGTTGGTTCCCGTACGGTCAGATGCTCACACCTCGAGAGGCTGCACAGCCTCCGCCTCAACCACCAATGCTGCACCGGCGAGACTACAGCATAGATGAGAAGACGGACGCCCTCTTCCACGAGTTTCTCCGCCACGACCCTCAGTTTGACCAGCAGGAGTCGCCACTAAGAAAGCACCGATCCCGAATCCACCTCCGCAAGCAATGGCAGCGCCACAAGCAGTGGAGCGACCCTGGTGTGAGACACTTCCAAACCTCATTTGACAGACAGAGGACCCCTCTACGCAGGGGTGAAAGTGTGAACTACCCACTGGACACAAGCTACCACAGCACGCTTCCCCGCATCGTCAGTGCTCCCGATGAGGAGACCAGTGATGGTACTGGCAGCACACCAGACACTCCAAAGGCGACCACTGAGAATGGGGGCAAGGACAGGGAGCAGGGTGTCACTGCCAGAGAGCACACCTCCTCTTCCCCACCACCTCTTCATCCCTCAGTCTCAGACAAAGATGGAAGTGAGCACCACGACCCTCAGGAGGAAAGCAAACAATCCGGACTCCCTCCTGAGCCCCTGGACGAGCGCTCACCCTCTCAGCTGCCCGACTCCTCAGGCTACGGCCCACAGACCATCACAGCCGAGCTCACGGACAAACTGACTGCTAACCTGGACGAGAGGCTGTACACAGGCCTGCGCAGGACCAAGGACACGGCCACCGAGTGTGTGACGGTGACGGCCACACACGCCTCTCCAGACCACAGCCCAGTGTAGCAGGGCTCCAGTCGTCCTCCTCGTCATCCTCACACCTGCTGATACACATTTTTCCTTTCCATCTGATTTAAATGTCTCTCTGTATACAGCTTGAATGGTGTGATCCAGATCCACTAACACACAATGAAAAATGTGCTTTATATTAATCCATGATTGAACACATCCTCCCAGAACATCCTGGGTACAGTTGATCTCTAGACATGCAGCTTAGTCTCTCTTTATGCCTGTGTTTATTACAAAGCTGTTCAGTTCATATTCAACTCATAATGATAACAGAGCTAACATATCAAAAATCATTTGGTTAAGCATTGTTTCCTCACGTCTGTTTCTGTCTCTGCTGCTGTCACTCCTGTCTCCGCTCTCCAGTATAAATACATGAATCTGAGGGCCGGTCTGGCCTCTGTACTTGTTGATCCACTGTGAAACCAGGTGCTATTAGACATGTAGAAAGCTACAGATCTGGACTCATGCATTAGTGGAAAATAAGTAGCCACTATTACTATTCAGCAGCTAAAATAATCATCTAGAATACCATGATTGATCTAACAAAGCTAGTTGTTCAAAATGGAGATCAGTAGTTCCCAACTGATTTGGGTCCCAAGAGAAGTCTGAGATGATTAAAGTAGTAATTGCGGATTCCATTTCTAGATTAACGTTTGCTAATGTTGCTCTCGAGAAAGCGCATGAAGTCTCATCCTTTGGACTGTCGAAGGAAATCCAACACGAGTCCTTCACAAAGAAATCGTCAGTTCAGCAGCATTAAACAACTTAAACTAACTTAAACAACAAATCGACCGCACGCTGTTTAGACAACCGAGAGAGACGTTGGAAGGTCTTGTTTTTCACGTCACATTACAATCCGCTCACGTTTGGCGAATAAAAATGTGATTAACACATGAACACTGTTGCAAATTATTACATAGAACCCCTTTAATGAAACGTTAGTCAATAGTTATTTCAATTTTAACAAACATGAAATGTTTTATAAGCCATTTATTAAAGTGTAAAAATGTAACTTATTTTTTATTAACTTTACAATTGCTTAATAAATGGTTTATAAATAATTTAATTATTCATTCGCACTCAAATATTAATCAGGTTTATTTAACTATAAATGTGCCATTTATTAATGAAGATGATTACAAAGAGTTACCATGAATTTATTAACATCGTTTTTTTTTTGTTTTTTTTAATCAACATGGAAATTATGATAGCGATTGGGAGGAGTGTTCAACAGTTTTCACATCGACTGATGAAATATGTCAATAGTCATATTACAAAAACCTGTACAGCTACGTCAACCTCGTTTAATGGATGTAGCGAGCTAGCTAGCTGTGTACAGGGAAGAGGTCCCTATTCTTCATCTCGCCTAGACTGACAAATGGACATTGTTTTGTTTTGAAGGGGACATGAGCCAAAAAGGTTTTAAACCACTGGTGTAGATAGACCTTTAGCAAAGTTACTTCTATAAGTGTCCTGTTGATTGTCCTCATTGAGGATTTTCCTACTGGCCGCGATACTTTCCGCTTTGACTGAAAATGCTTCTGACAACTGTGTTTTTTTTATTTATTTATTAGTTGTTTTTTGTATTTTTGTACATCCGCATTGCTTAAATGACAATGAAAACTGACAGTGTGGCTGGTTTGAAGAGGACAGGTTCTGCATCAGGAGACAGAACGAACAACCGAGAGAGCCACTACCACTCTGGTACTGTGTCAGTCACAGATTGGACAGAATTTATAACTCTCTAAGTTTGTCTGGGCATCACTGACGTCACCTCCGTCAGACTCTGTCTTGTGCAACGGTTTATCAGACGAAAGCTACTAGACAAGATGGCTGCTTTCCTGTGAATAGGGCTCACAGAACAGGCTTTATTTGTGCACATCTGACATTCTTGCTTTCCCCTCCTCTTCCTCTTCGTCTCCCGAGACATTTGACAGCGGAGTCGATGTCTCCCTCAGGAGAGACGAGAACTTCCCTTCCCCCTCCCCCAGCTTATAAAACCAGAAGATACAAAAAATTAGTCGTTAAATCCACTTTATTTTTCACTCTCATTTGGTTAAAACAAACCGGTCCTGCCGTTCAAATGAAAGTCACGACCGGAATTACGTAGAAAATCCTTTCTGCTGCTCACAGACATGTGGTTTGACATCCTGAGCAGTAGCAGCAGGTTGTAACCCAGATTCTCTCATAAAATCTTATCCTCAGAGGGGCTGTTGGGCTTTCCGTCTCTCCCACGTGCAGAGAGGGGAGCCACTGCGGAAGAGCGTGTTGAATATTAATCATAACAAGAGAAGGATTCCCCGCCTTTAATCCCCCCCTGTCTCCCTTTGCTCACTCTCTGATGCTGTTACCATGCGGTTAATTGAGCCGACTGTATAGAAAAATCAGGAGGAAAAAAACGCATTATCCCCATCTCTTTGTCTGGGTGTGATGATGCTGCTCCTTTTCCAGCCTGCCCAGATTACATCTCGCGTGACAGCAGTCCTCTTTTGAGGCTAAGTGGATTCTGAGGCAGGAGCCGCGTTCCTCATTAGGCGAGCGGTGACTGAGATGAAAGGAGGTGAGCGCAAAAAAAAGGAGCAGAGAGGAAAGCGGTTTATTTATTTATTTACTTATTTATTTAGCTCTCTCCTCTTTCAACCCATTGAACCATTATGTCACGATGAATAAACACAATGCGCAGAAAGGAAATGAATATCCCCCTCTTAGTTATGTTGGAACCGATGCGCCAAGGATGCTAGTAATTCTGGCGAAAAAGGGGAAGACTGGTGCGCTGCCCAGAAGCTGAAATTTCACGGAGCTGAGTCAACAGTGCTGCAAATTTTAAAGAAAAATGGCCATATGGGTTAATTTCTAATCCGTCCATTTGTACAAAGATGAAACTTTGCTGTGTATACAAGCACAATGTCACAGGAGCTATAGACTAAATCGATTACCTGTGCTAGGTTTAGACAGACACTGTATTACTGGGGACACTGTGTGTTTGTTTACTAACCAGTAGCCTGTCAAATGCATTGATGCATAGCTGTGTGTAGACCTGCATGAGAGTTAACATTTTAGTATTAAACCTTCATGTTTTCTCAGACTGACGCTTCGAAAAAATGTTCATAGTTGATGCTCATTCGGCAGAAGTCGAAACATTGGTATGACTAGAGATTTTGTACTTTATGGAATCTACTTTTCACGAGTCATGCTAGGATGCCGTAACTGACGAGATTTTGTGAGATTTATCTCTTTGAAAGTAGAAGTATTTTATGTATTCCTTGCTTGTTAGTAAACCGCTTAATTTTCTCGAAGAAGAAAAAAAAAAAAAAAAAAAAAGACGAGCTTTCTTAACAACTTTGCTTTCGTTGATCCAAATCTGTTGAGCCTTGAGGGACCAATCCGTTGAAAAAGGAAAAGAAAAACAAAGAAAAAAAAAAGAAGTGTTATTTTAGGGTTGTTTTCCAATCTGTGAATAAATGAATGAAGCAAAAACAGTTCTAACTCGCCTTCTTTCCAGGGAATGGTTTATTAATCGAGGCGTGGGAACAGATCACAGATAAGGTTCCCTCTCATGAATCTCATTTAATTTTTTTTCCTCCGTTGCTAAGGCTCGCATTGATTTCTTGCTCGCTCCTTATCACCTCGTCCAAATTAATTGGAGAGAAAAAGCCAGATCCAGCCTGTGATCCACAAAGGGAACGTCTCAAACGCCCGCCGCCTTCTTCACACCTTAAGTCTACCCCACCGGCCAATACCTTCAACAGCAGGGCCAAAGTTTAGATGAGAGCCAGCAGAGAAATATGGCCACATGAGGACACTGCTTTGCCCTGTTAGATTCTTGTTTTAGTATTTATCATCTTCATAAATTGAGCACATCTGTCAGCTCATCTAAATCAGCCCAAATCTGTCTTTCCCTGAACACTTTTCTCTGACTTTAATGAAAAACACCTTGAGGTCAAGGATGAGAATCCGACTGCATTCACACTAGGGATGCAAGGAATCGTGGGAATGCATTATCTCGTCGTGTAAAAGAAAAAGTTGGTTGGAGATAAGAAAGGAAGAACTGAAGTACCTTTCCTCGGAATGTAGAGAATTTGTTGTTGACATGGAAATGGTGCCGGTCCACCTCACAGTCGTGGAGATATTTCACTGAAGTCAGGGGCTGGCAGTGCATCCGTCAGCTAGCATGACTTAAGACAGTGACAGCTATGAACAGAACAGCTCTTTTTTGATATAACATACAGCCCAGCTAGCCTCAGTTAGCATGCCAGTGGGATGGAAATGTCATGTGTTCAAAAATTGATGGCAGTTGTTGGGATGTTTCAAACCAGCATCATTGCCATCCACGGAGCCGTGTTGCCATTCGGCTCAAAATCTGTGATGAAAGAGAAATTCAGTTCAGCATTTTAATCACCGAGCTTTGGCACAAGGAGCAATGACTAATGCAAGAACCACTGGAGGCACAGCTGTGTATGTGTGAGTTTTCCTTCGGATCAATCTAAAAACACTCCCTCCATCGAGCTGAGATGGACGCAAAGTGGACGGATCGGGATTGATCCGGATGAAGGCAAAGTCTGACTCTTCCTGTGCAGGAACAGGGCTTGTCACAAGCGGAAGATCCGGATCGCCTTATCAAAGTCTGGGATATCGCCGACCTGCCCAGGAAAAACGATATATCAGAGTCAAGGTTGAAGCGAGCTGCAGAGTGTTGGTGGATAAGCTCACAGACTGCTGCTCCTGATGCAGAGAAGACATAGCAGGCAGGCATGCAACACGGACTGAAGTGAAAATATGTGTTCGCATTATAATCATATTCTTGTGAGTGTGATTAACCCTTATTTAAGATACTACAGCCAGTGAGAAGCAGAAGAAGAAGAAGAAGGCTCATATAAACAAATCCAGTGGACTGAAGTTGAAGTCTGTGATTCTCTGCCTCCAGCCACTTCGTTTCCTATCATCTATTTACTTGCAAAAATACAATTTTCATAACAGCAATGTTCTCCATGAAATAGCTGTCAGCCCACTGATTTAATACACATCACATTGCACTTCAAACTGATGGACTGCAGGGTGAACAGTGCAGACTGAACCAGCCTCATTCATTCAGTGAGGGGTGGGGATGTGACATTGAGCTTTTTACTGAAAGAGAGGGCCGGCTGTGGTTTCATTCTGCCTCTCCTCTGTGATTCTTTCGCCCGTTTGCATCACCCAGTGCATTACTTTACTGCCATCACTCTCTTTTGTCTCGTCAGCCAATCGCCGGGCATGGCACCTCAGCAGCCAGCCAGTTCGGAGTTCTTGCAGAGGGGGGTTCCTTTGGTATGTGAGGTTACGTCATCGTCTGTGCAGCGTGGAAAATCCAGGGGAAGCTTCATTTCAGGCTGCTCACGTAGCCATCTCTGTCTTCCACCAAAGGGGTGTGGAATCAAGCCACAAGTAACCTGGACTAGAGTCGACTGGAGTCACTGTTCTGATGACTTGACAGAAAAGATACGACTTGGGACTTTTCTTGATTCAGACACAGTGACTCGAATGACTTGTTTTGAGTCACTTATCTGCCGCTGATATTTATAATAATGCAAATAACTACAAATCCAGCCTTGCCTTTATTGAGACATATCGTATACATGGAGGTTCGACTGTTTCTTTTGTTTCCCATTTCCCACAGCCCCCAGGTTAAATGTCACTGCTTGGCAGATGCTGCAAGTCCACAGGCGAGTCGAGTTGCTATGGCAAGTTCAGGCATGTCCGTAATAGCAGCTGCGCGGAGAGGATCGAAGGTGTAGATGCTTCAGACGGCAGAGATTACAGCCAAAGGCTGGGAAAATAAAATTAAAAGTGATTGCTGATGAAAAAAATGGCGGTCAAAGTATGCAATGAATCGTTGCTTTAAATCTTTAAATGCAGATGCTGGCGAAACAGCTGCCCAGATGTGACGTCAGGATATAGACAGAGCCCACTTCAGGGAAGGATGTCGTCACCTTGGTTTTTTTTTTTTTTTTTTGCATTCCCACTTTGTGACAGTGACGCCGCTCGCTTCAACATTAGAATGAAGACTGAAATCAAAAAATCCAGATGAGATGAGGCGCTCGAGCCGCCGTGGCGTCGCGCGGATTGTTACCTCCCTCCCATAAGTAAACACAGTAACTCGCCCGGGCTGGGTCCATTCACAACCAAACTGTTACTCACACCGTCTGGAGCCACAAATAGTGATGGTGATGGTGTTCCCTGTTTTTATTTTTGTTTTTTTATTTTGTGTCATTGCTTCACATCCCCACCCACACGTTGCACATTTAACATCCACCTCACACACATGAATGAAGGCACATTTTTGCCTCTGCAGTCCCCTCCGCCCTCCCCTCCCAACATAAGGCTACTGTATTCAGGGATGTTTCTGAAAGGGAAAACCCCATCCCTCCCTCCCTCCATCCTTGCATCGCTCCCCTTCCCCACCACCACCACCTGCTCCTCTGTTCCCCCTCCACCCACGCATTCCCCTCCTCCCTCGCCTCTCTCTCTAACTGAGCAGCTCCAGGCGGCATTCGAAAATGTGCGAGAGAGAGAGAGAGAGAGAGAGATGCCGATGACTCACCCGGTTGTTCCTCTTTGCTCACGATAAGGCGGCTTCTCACTTATTATATGAGGCTAAACAAATGTGATGCCAAAAGCTGATAAGTGTGAAATAATGTTGACTGAGCAGACCTTAGCTGTGCGTTAGACGGCTATGAAGCTAAAAAAAAAAAAAAAGGGTGTTTTTTTTTTTGTTTTTTTTTTACTACTGGAGTGTTTGATTTGTGAATTGCCGAGAGAAATGAAAAATGACTGCAATTTTCATCTCGCGTGTTCGTCTGATTATGATGCACAAAGCAGAAGCAAAACAGCATCTGACAGATAATAATGATGCCGGTCTCTATTCTATTAGACGTGTGGTGTCTGCTCCTGCGGATACACACAGGGATGGAGGGAGTCTTTTTTCTTCTTTCACCCGTTTACAAACAAATCGAGGACAATTAAAGAGAAAATGAGGTGAAAGAAAGTTTAAAAAAAAATGAGACAGTGATGGACAGAAAAACAAGAAGATAAGAGGAGAAAGGCGTAGATGGAACCGGCAGAGATGAAGAGGACTCAGGAAAGAAAAAAAAAACCACACACACACACAGAGGAGAAAGTGAAGAGAAGAAGAGAGCAGGAGAAAACCCTAGAAAGCTGATTATGCTGCATCTCCTTCCCACGCAGCTGGCCCACGCTCTCCCTCTCTCCACCTCCGCCTCCTCCTCCTCATCCTCATCCTCCTCATCCTCGTTCAGGATTCTGCTCCATCCATTCCTCCTTGCCTCTCGCCCATTCTCAGCTGCGTCATCTGGCTCTTCATTGTTGCACGCGCCCCCACCCTCCTCCCACCTCTCCGGGGAGCGGAGCAACAGCTCTCCGCATGCAGAGCGAAGCTTTTGGGCTGTTTGTTACACTTCGCGATGGGTTGAAGGACAAAAAAAAAAAAAAAACACACACACCCACACGCATATGCAGACATGAATCCACACGCTGGAGAGTTATCATTTATTTATCAAGCAGCCCTGTGAAAACCCCTTTAACTGAAGTCGCGCGTTTCATTAAAGCTTGGTGAAAGATTGAGGAAAAACTCAAGGACTTCTTATTCCATCTCTGCATTTTATCTATTTAACTAGCAGCCGATGACAATATCTATGAGGTTATGTGCGTAAAGGAGAATGAAAGTGTTGCTGGGGGTTTCCTCAGAGGTACTGTGAAGGAGACGGAAGGTGGAATCGTCTTTGTCTTCTTCGATAGAGACCGATAGAGAGATCTCGCTCTTGTTAACCTGTCGCACACAGACTCCCAAGTGTCCGCCTTGCATTCAGACAACCCCCAGTGTCAGTCCTTTCTTAAGCCAACCTGCATGGGGGGGGGGAGCAGTGGGTCAGCGCCGAGGTGAATTAAGGACGGAGGTGACTCACTACTCAGACATGCAATATGAAAAAAAAAAAAAATACCACAGGGACTTGATTGATACTCGGCCAGGCCTCACAGGGCCTCCTGAGGAACAGAGTGCGATGAGTAAAGTTTCAGAAGAAACTGACCGATAAGGGAAGATCAGAAAGAGAGGCAACTTGATTCGGAAGCCAAATCAAATTCTGTTTACGGTCAGGTAACATGGGCCTGTTAGAAAAGAAAGAAAAAGGGGAATTATCACCTCATCTATCATCATGTCACGCTACTATTTTGGCTTCCACCCGCTACACTCCCAGCATCGTTTGTGGCCTCAGCAGGCAGTTGTTTTCACCAAAGGAGGCCTAAAAAAATCCCACTTTGCACTACATGACCAACACAGCAGACAGAGGCAGTGAGCTAAAGAGCCAGATATTACCCTCAGGAGCTGGTAGAGACCAAAAACAGAGCTAAAAGTCATTCTTTAATAGCTGAAAAGAAAATGTTCACCAACTGTCTCTCCTGCCAAGTATTTTTTCAAACAATTATTTTCCAAACAGTTTCCAGAGGCGCCCTTTCGCCTCATATCAAAGACGTGTCACACACGGATGGAAAGTATAGCTGCGTATGCGGATCAGTGTCAGATCGAAACTGTGCTATATTGTCACAATAAGATTTTTTGCTCATCGCGTGGTGCAAGTTAAAGAGTTTGGTTTCAAGCAGCCAAATGCGTAAATTCACATGAACTTATTTACTTCTAAAAATGGAAACGTAGATAAAAAACCAGCCTCAGGTTTCAATCTAGCATCTGATGCCACTTTCACATGAAATGGAAAAATTACCACAAGGTAGAATCAGAAGCACCTCGTCAGTTTTTCAGCTCAACAAAGATATGGAGAGTGAGAAAGTTGTCTTTAAAAACAGGCCTGATAAGCGACAGTTGCAAAGCAGAGGAGCACACGACTTTTGGGACAGCCTCAATCTATAAAAGCTCTTCTTCACGCCAACATAGCATCTCTTCCTTGGAGCTGTGTGACAATTAAGTGACAATGAGGTGTTGGATGATTCATTTCTGAAGCAGGGGCGTACCGCTAATGTTGGGGAACGACAGCTGTAAACTTGCAATGTCTTTCTCGTAAGGAAACAGGAAGTGACTTCCCATGATGGCAACAAAAGACAAGGGGGGAAAAAAAAGAGCAAGTGTGTTAGGTTCCCCCTTTACTCCTTCACTCCTTCAGCCTCCCTCACTTCCTCATCTCTTCTCGACACCACCCGCCTCCTTCACAGTGTGCCTCTCAGCTGTGGGTTTACTGATTAGCCTGATCCATAAATAAGTAATCAGAGCGAGTGCGGCGACATTCATTCTGCTCACCCTTATTATTAGCCTGCATGCTCTATCACAAACACACACACACACACACACACACAATTGTTTTTTGAGATAATTGGGGACAACTGAGAGACAGAACTCTGTGTGTGTGTGTGTGTGTGTGGAGGGCAGAGACAGTGAGATGGAGAGACAGAAAAAAGGGAAACATACAGTCAGTGCGAGTGTGACTAAACTGACTGCAGCAGAATGACTCACCCTGTTGCTATGGCAACCTAAAGACACGCTCTCCTCTGATGTGTGGTTTCAACATGCCGGTGGCTGCTGCCGGCTAAAGGGGGATGAAAATGTACCAGCCTTTTTTTTTTTTTTTTTTTTGGAAAATCACTGAAAGGGGGGAACGGGGTTGGAAGCGGAGGGCAGCGTGCAGGCACACACACACACACACACACAAACACACACACACACGGCAGGTGCAAAAATCCATATCCAAAAAAGCAAAAGGTGTTAAAAACAAAAAAAACTAAATGCTCAGCTACAACCACACCTCTCTCTCTCCCTGTGTGTGTGTGTGTGTGTGTGTGTGTGTGTCTCAGCACTGCAGTATGAAAGCCAGCAGCTGTTTCTTCTCCACCGTAGTGGACTGATGTGCGTGGGTGTGAAGCTCGAATGCCCTTGGTAAGCAAAAGCCATGTGGGATAAAGTCTGGCCTCCCACCACAAAACTAATACCCCTTCGGAATTCATCACAAGCCAAAAGTTTTGATTGTTCCGGTTATCCGTATGTGCATCCTGTAATATGTAACAACTAGAAAAAAACATTCCTGTGATCCGTTTTCATCCACTGTCATGTATTAATCATAGAAATACTGATGATTTATTACCCGATTGTCAGCAAACATAACTGAGGATGTTTTGTTTGTGCTGACGGAAAATCACACTCTTAGTAAAAGGGAATCATAGGAATGTATAGGGATGATAATGATAATGAACAGAAGACTAACTTCCGTCATCACAGACAGCAGAACTGTTGTGTCAAGGGACTATACATGATCTACTAAAACTTTCAAGGATTTCAGCGACCAAGGTGAACCCTGTTAGAAATCTGTTTGTAAAATTGCACAACATAATTAAAGTTTTATGTCCTTTTAGGCAAAGTCTTGCATCTAAGCAGCCTGCTTTGCAACTGGCTAACTATCCCTATCTGAATAAATGGGAAGAGAACCATAACTTCCCTTTCAGTGGTCGCAGGGCCATCGAGACTGCATGTGAAGAGTCACTGATTTAATCTGATTTAGAAAAAAAAGGATTCGAAATTACAGTAAATTTGCTGGGGTTGAAATAATGTTATGAATGACGTCACTTTTCTTGGTAATCCCACGCATTCGTTTTACATCTTCCTCTTTCATGCCTATTAAAAGTGTGTGTCTAGTCAGTGCGACAACACGACTGACTCATAATGTTTCCCGTCCGGCTTTTGAGGGGAAGGCGCGGGACAAGTGTAATACAACTGCCATCTGGCGTTACAGACTTTTAAAATGCTTTGCGTGAGGTGTCTTCTTTATGATGTCTTATGTGTAACACCCTCCCCTTAATATCTCAACTGATATAGTATTGAGTTGGTACAACTTGCTCCTCTTAATAGCTAAAAAAGGGGGAAATTATAAAGAATTTTTAATCTAACTTATCTAATATAACCCTACATATTTTCCATTTTCACAATGGCCACCACAGCAAAAAATGTACAATACTCACATATATAGGTCAACTTTATCTGAAACATTCTACTTTTTAAACGTACTGCTATGAAGCAGAAAAAGATGAACAGGGAAATGTGATTGGAAAAAATACAATCACCGAAATAGAGACAGGGTTGTCATCCCCTTACAGGCAAAGCTCACCTTTATATGAGCCACTGTGCAGATAAGAACCATCACCTACAGCTATCTGATTCCTTTTCTGTTATTCATCTAAGGGCAAGTGACGGATGAAATTTAAATGAGGTGTGTTAAAAAAAAATATTGAGACCTTTCTCCGCTCTCCTAAAATATCACACCGTCCTTCCTTCAGCTATAAGAAAAAACAACCTAATTCTGTCCATTTCCTGACCTCCCCTCCCCTCCCTCATAATAACTTGGGTACAGTCCCTAGATTGTGTTAAAATAATGTATCCTCACTTCAGATTGGAAGAGGAAGTAATCTAATTTCCCACCACACATACACAAGACTCCGGTCAGACATACTTAACCTACAGTTAATTGGCAATAGAAGACGAATCAGACCGTTCCCCTCCCCATGTCCTCCTGTTCTGGAGGTGGGAGCAACACAAAACACAGAAGTAAAGAGGAGACAAGAACGATGGTCCTTGTGTTTAATTTAATTGGGTCCTGTGTGGACTGTTCCAGGCAGCTCATGAAGCACCACTATGGAAAAATAAATGTTCCAATTCAGCGCCTGACACAATAAAACGAGAAAGGCTGGTAAATAAATAGACGTGATTTCCCCCGTGATCCCCAAAAACACGTCCGACTTCAAGAGAAGTGGTGCAGTCAGAGGAATGTGTATTAACTGGGAATAAAAAAAGATAATTGTCTTTAACTTCCGACTGCCTGCCACAGCGACACGCTGACCGGCCGTGTGATTGAGGAGGCTTGATTATAAACGGCTCAGAGGAGACTGTTACACTCTAGCCTTTGTCACCTTGTTTGACTCACCGAGAAGACGGCGCAATGAGAGTGGGAAGATGACAAAACAAAAAGTTGTTTCATAAGAATGACAAAGCCACTGGAGAAGAGAGGGACTTGCTGAAGATTGACTAAATCCAAACCTGAACACACAAATGTTGCATTTTTATGTTGAATCTTACAGAGACTGTGCAAAAGATAATAATTTCTTCCATCACCATGGATTAAATAAAGTCTGCACCTTAGTCCAATGGCATTAATGTGAGTTCATGCATTTTGATTTTGCATGAATTATCGATATGTGCATGTATCTGGATGTCTATTGTGAATGTGTGTGTGTGTGTGTTGGCTTGTTTAGAGGACTGACACAGGCGCCATGTTGCAGTTAGCCAAACAAGAGATGATGACATATTGAGTGCTGCTAGCACCTTCTGTTAAGTCTGCCCACAAATCCCTTCTTCAGGCGTAGCTACTGACACAACTACAGCATCATCCTGAACAGCGCCACACACTGTTACTGTTGAGGCAGGTCAGACTCGAAGAAAACAAAGCTCAGAGTGCTTGAAATCTAAGTTTTCTCAAATTAGTTAAAGTTCTATATAATGCATGCTGGGAAGATGGTGACTTCTTTTAATGGTCTGTAATTTTCAAAGAAATTCCACACAAGTTTCCAGGAAATAGGTATGTAATTTAGTCCTAATTATAGAGAAAGTAGAGGAAGTATTAATTAGGTACATTTCTAATTAGCTGATTCAAATTCATTGTTGTCGTGCCTTTGATTGAGTGTCGGGCGAACATGCAAGAATATGAAGAATACAAATCAACATATATAGGGTGTAAGGTTCCAGTAACACTAATAATTCATTAATAACCCAGGCAACATTAATAATTCATTAATTACCCAGGTAACATTAATAATTTATTCACAACCCAGGTAACATTAATAATTCATTAAGGTTACCTGGGTTTAAATGTGACAGCTGTTTCGGGGGAAATTCATTTAATTTTCCAAATAAATAGAACCAAATGACATAATGCCTTCTGGGAAACTTGCGTTTTGTCTTATTATTTCAATGTGTTCCATAAATGCTGAGCAAATGATGATCTCTCAAAGTTTTAACTGTGATATACTGTAAACTGAAGGGGATAGGTCAATTAAAAACGTATAAATGTCCATAACAAAAGCTTTCAATAATATGATCACACCTACATTATACGGTGGTCTGTTAATACAGTAGTTCTAGTGAAACTAAAATCTGAATATCTTATTCACAACACTATAGTCCTTCAGTGTATCACCCTCTGGACACCTAAGGAAGGCACCTGAAACACTGCAGGTGATAGCCAAGACCACCCTCTTAACGCACCTTTCAACTACTTCAGGCTGCAGCCAACAGTTATTGTTATTGACTTTGAATCTGGCTAGCATAACCTTCTAGCCAAATCTGACTAGTTTATCTTAGTTTATTATGATGAGTTATATCTGATTTGTCCAACTTACTGGAGTAGTGAACAATGCCCCCAACCATATAAGAATCTTGTATTGTAATGATTGTTCCAGTTATTAGTCTGTAAGGACCCACAGATGAAGTCGTTCATTGTGGATTTCAAAATGGACTCAGAACTGAACTCAGTTTCCCAGAATTCCCCATTCTTCACCCCTCGGTGCAGAATTAAGCTTTGAGCTACTATTGGTCAGGGTGACAGACCCACCTCTGACCAGATAGTCAAAACTTCACTGCCTTCTTTTGTACTTTCTCTTATCCTCTACTCCTTCAACTTCTTATCCTCAAGGACTCCTCTCCATCACCTCCCCACTGAGCTGCCTGCCCTCAAAATCTCTTATTCTGGGCCTAACAGCAGCTGAGAGCTGCAAGCTACATTTTGAGCAGGCCCAAAGAGCTTCTCCTCACTGCAGCGACACGAGGTCTAGCCAGTATTCCAGATCAGTTAACACCAGCAATTGCGACACAAAGCTTGCCAGCTAACTTCACAATCTGAAGCAAGCAGCAAGTTCGCACCGAGCTGCTATCCTTGCAAAGGAACACAGCAAGGACAGTATTGTTCAACATTGGAATCTCAACCTTGCAACCACCAGCACCTTTTCTTCAAAGACTGCTAACGTTGAACTGGGCTTAGATTGCATAGCAAAGCATAGCATAGCATGGCTAAGGACTTTTAACTCTGGTTGCTGAAATGTATATGTGTTCAATTCATGTGTTTGTTCACTGTTTGGGTGTTATTGTGATCTCAGGTCAGGTTATTGGTAGTTTGCTTGCCTAGACGGCTAATTTGACGTTAGTTGAATGATGCTTCGCACAGACTCAGGATCTTTGCATTCAACAAACCATCTTCTCTAGCCTGGCATCACATTATTGAATTAGCTATCTTTTGCCTTCTTCAAGGGTGGTGCCCCGAGTTGGTCTAATGTAAATTGGATATTATTATTAATTATAATTAATAATCATCTCAGATAATCATTAATTATCATTGATCGCCAAATCTAATCTGCCCATTAACGTTGCATGAACAACACATAAGTGTTCCCCCGTCTGATGCATTTCATGACATAATGTTACCCCGTGTGAGGCGGTGCACAACGAGTCTAACTCTCAGGTGTTGCCAGGAAATGTAGTTATTTCTGTGGTGCTTTTACTACAGCAGTTTGTCACCAGTGTAGCACAGGATTTTTCTTCCCACAGACCAAATTTCTGAATCATTTGTGCCATTGTAAGTGCAATTAAGTACTCATCCTGACAAATCTAACCTTTAGTCACCGTGTGATTCAAGAGATCACACCCCAACGCCAACCGAAATATGCAAAGCTGACAACAAAAACACGATCCCTCACTGGCCTCCCACCACCAAACAACAATCTCTCATTCACATGTAATTTCATAGTGTCAACACCCTTTAGTTTGACATTGGCATAAAAAGCATAATAGTAACAATAATGTTCGAGCACTACTTTATTTGTATTCCGCTTAATGTGGATCAAAGTGGAAAAAACAGGGAGTCATTTAGTTACTGACACTGCCAGACTACAATGAATGTATTCAAATGGATGTGAGAGCACCACTTTTTTCTCCTGTTTGTGTCTAATACAACAACAATATTACATCTCAAAGGGTTATCATGATGACACCAGAATCATGCACACATTTGCTCGTGAATAATGTTTTTCTGAATTTGATAACTGGTTTTGCTCATTATATACAAGTGTTGTTCACTTTCAGTCACAAACTGAAATCTGTTTTGGTCAACGTGAAAACCCTGAGCACCTTTTTTGCCTGTATGCCCTTATTGCTCCCCAGGGCTCCGCCTTATATAGCACAAGTTTAGCCAGGGGTAAATGACATCATTCTCCCCAGAGAAGGGCCTCCTCGTCCTCCTCCTCTTTTACACAACACGGCAATCATCCAGAGGGAAAGCACAGAGCAAGAAGAATAACATCTGAGACTGATAACTGACTTATTAGAAAGTTCTGATATGTTTTACCCTTTTTTTTTTTCCTTTGTTAGTAGCAGCTGAGCAGCGGGGACAAAGTCAACCCTCTGACTGCTTGTTAGCGGATACGAAACAAGCCCACAGATCAACAAAGAACACACTGACAAAGGTGGGACAAAGACGCCTATGAGTGTGTGTGGCGTGAAGGCTAACGGGGGTCGTGACTGGTGTCATCTCATTATGGAGCGTGTGTCTTTCACACATTTCCGTCAGTCCACTCGTGACACACACACACACACACACGCACACACACACACACACACACACAAAGTAATGGAGCTTCTCTCAGCTTAATTGGGTCCTCGTGGAAACTCATTGAGGATTCATCCTCCTGACTAGCACGAAAATTAAGTTTGTCATTCATGAATATCAAAATACATATTATATTCAGCACGATGGTGGAAGTGTGTATTTACAGACCTCTATCCCCTGCGTAAAAAAATATTTCTAAGCGATGGAGTGGACGCCTTAATATAAGCTGATGAACAGTTGATCATAGCATGTCGCCCACAAGAAAATGTGACTTTTCTCTCTGATCCTCCTCCGCTACGTATGACAAAACACACCATCTAATAGAAATAATAAATATAAAAAAAACAAACAACAACAACTTGGCTTTCAACGTGATTCCACTGGCAACAGAAGAAAGAGGCCAAGGATTCAAAGAAGGGAGCAAGGAGAGTTTATAAAAGATGGTTTCGAAATGGTCGTATTCATTGTCACCACCATTCTCCGTGTGTCCTCCGTAGGTGGCTCTCTCTCCTGTTCAGATTACATATTGTCTAGGAGACAAAAATGGCCCACATGTCCTGCCTATTGCCTGAAAACGTTGAATAAAGCAGCCCACTGCATGTATACACAGCTTCCTCTCTGTGAGTAATGTTTGGAAATGGAGGGATGAAGACCTTTTGTTTTGTAACAGCTCACAGAGCATGAGTGATGCCAGCTGAGCTACAGGGGCATGAGGTAGGTAGCTGTGAGTGACTGTGTGTGTGTGTGTGTGTGTGGAAAGCTATTCTATAACCCTTATTGCATGAAGTATGTGTGTATGTGTGGGCACAAGTGTGGAAGGTGTGAGCGTAATGAAGAGTGTGTGATGCGTGGGAGGTTACATGTACTGTAGGTAGAGACACACACACACGGAGAATCATTGCTTTCTCTGTGCTGCTGTCACATGTGCGGTCCATGGTTGTTCGATTTGCGACCGCCATCACTTTTTTTTTTCTCCTTCCCTTTTATCGGCAATATCCATTATTTCCAGAAATGAGTCTTTCTTCCTTTATTCCTGCGACTGACGGCTCTTCTTCCCACTCCTGCTCTCTGACGTTAAACACCTCATCTTACTCCACCACCTCCACCACTGCAGTTACATAAAAAAAAAAAAAAACAGCATTAAAAGGGGCAATTACCTGTGACTTTCAACAAGTTCAACAATGAACAGGAAATGTTTTTAGCAGAGTGATTTTTTTGGAGCTGCTCTACTCAGGAACTATAGAGTAGGAAGGAAGAGTCTATATTTTTAAAATATTGTGAAACTGCCACATCAGTGAAACTGCGCCGTCTAACAAAGCTTCTCGGCGTTCTCTGGTCCATTTCACATCTCTAAATTGCATATTGCCAACAATTAGAGTTGTCGTCTGAGTGTCGGTCTATTTTTGGACTCTATTTCCCAGAACACAAAGGAAGTGACAAATGGATTTTATGATTATGTACTTCAACAACAATATTGATCTTGGAGAAGAAAAGGGAGCTTCAGAGTATGTCAGGAGAAATAAACTGTCTATCTTGAATTTACTCATCAAACTATTACGTGTAATCATGACCAAAGTGTCATGTGTAACGGGGCACAGACATTTTGAATCTATTTATTTGCTCTAATCTAACAAATACAACTGGTAGCAACAAGAATTGATACATTTACATGATTTTGGGGTTGATACAGTTTTTTTTTTAAAGAATTACCGAATGGGAGATCATATAGTTCGAACAAGATCAAGGGGTCGACAGCTGGGCGAGCAACTCTCTGGAACTGAACTGCCTTTTAATTGAATGCTAACAGCATGCTAGCACACTCACATGGAGAATGTTGAGATGCTGATGTTTAGCCGCTACAGTATTTTGTTGGAAAGATTTCACAGGGGCTATGAATGAGGTTGGGCAGGAGCATCACAGGACTACTAGAGGCAGCGGTGTGTCTCTACGATCCTCTCGCTCTTCAGCAGCTACACATTGCTACTTGGCACTTTGATCGTGAAAGTGATACAGTCAGACTACAGCAAAGAATTGAGTGTTTATTGTATATAGATAAGGGGATATTATAGATCTGAGACTAAACTGAGAGAAGGGCTCCCACTGAGAGATAAAGGTGCAATTACAAATCTGTCTGCTAATTCAGCACCATGGACAGCACCACGGATTAATCAATACACCGCACAGTTAGGCTACCTCATGGCTGCACCGTAGATTCAGAGAAAGGGGTCTCAATGAGTCAGGCAGACTAGATCAACATAGTCAACTACCCAGCTCCTCTGTCCCTGTACTCTCTCATCTACTCGGTTGAAATGTAAACATCATATATGACAAACATCTTATCAAAAAATGAATAGCTCCCCCATAGACTACCATGGAAAGTTTTTCTGAAAAACAAGGTCCCATGTGGCAAACCGGAAAGGGCGTGTCTTCGGCTTTCTATGACCGAAACCCCGTAGAACTTGTCCAACTTGGTTCGAACTCGCTCAAAAAACCTACTGACTCTGCTTTTCGCTTAACTCCAGTTGACAGAATGGCCAGACTTGATTTGTGATTTTCACCTTTTGTTAATACTTTCTCTGTGCCGAGGTGACATCCATGTTGGCAACCGTGACATCTACTGAGCTAAATGGAACTTTAATATATTTGCAACACACTGTGACTTTCTTGACTCGCAAAATGATGTTCTAAATTGACAAACGTCATACGTGTGATTCATGGCACAATTCAAACAGGATAAGAAAAAAAAAAAAATCGTAGGGGGGGAGGACCTCGCCTCTCCATTGCTGTGCAGGCCTGATGCCAAGAATGTTGTCGAGCATCAATTAAAATTCATTCACTCTTTCTTATAGCAACCGCAACATGGTGAGGCTTGCAACGCGCAGCCCCATTGAACACAATTTCACTTTGAGAGGTGAGGCGCATTAATACTGCATAGACTCCAGCGTGGTGGCTCGACTGATCATGAGACGCCCCAAATGTTCATATTTACACTGAGTGGGGTAATTAATTCTAAGACCCATCTGCCCTTTTCGCATGTTTAAATATTTATCCAACAGCCTGGCACTGTAAGGAAGCAGTTACCATATATGGCAGTGAGATTGATTTAACTCTCTGGAATAATACATTGGTGTTAATGACCAGAGACAGGTTTGGCAAAGGAAGCCCATTAATCAGCTTGTCAGACATTAATGTGCCACCAAAAAAGAAAAAAAAAAATGAAACAGCAGCAAATATCAAAAGCTGAAATGTAATATTATGTCGGCACTGACAGTAACCAATAGTCGTGTCAGTCTGCGCGTGCTTGACACTTGTTTTCATCTCTGACTGATTCATTTTTCTCCCCCCCCCCGGGATGCAGTGAATCAAAGTCACATGGTCCACAGCGCCGTCGCATGGGCGCTCAATTCTGAGAGAACGGTATCGAAAACTTTCCCTCCCCTGTTTTGTTATATTTATCTGTTTCTGACAGCTTTCAACATTACCGCGGCAACAAATACACTTCAAGTCATTTGTTGCCATGGTAACTGCTACCAGCATGAGCATCAGCTCTTGTGCAGTCAAGAGTCCTTTAAAGGGCTAGCTCGCAGAAAGAGAGAGAGAGAGAGAGACAGAGAGAGAGAGAGACAGGCTGGGACTTCAGTGCACAGATGCTGAAGCTCTGAGTCGCCTGTTGTTTATTTGAACAGGTGATGAAACTTTTAATAAAACGATGCACGCATGAACTGAAACCCCGTTAATTAGTGACCAGCTCTTTGATCAGCGTTTTTTACGAGCATGCAAAATCCCAATTAAGGTAGATCACATAACAGACGAGTGTCATGTTTCTTATGTTTGAGCCACGGGATGCTGCACGGTCTCTGTGCGTGAGGTTTCTTTTTTTTTTTTTGACGAGGACAGGTCTGACAGCCATTTACTCCGCACTGCCAATGAATCCATCACAACATAACAGGCGAGGCAAACAACACACGAGATGATGATGAAAGGCTGGAAACAAACACGCTGCACTCCAACACAATGCAGGCTACCAAAAAAAAAGGAGCCCAAAAAAAAATCCAGGAGGCTTAATGCAAATGACAGGACAAGAGCTTGTTATCAGACAGAAACTACCACTGATGTTGCTGCGTTTCATCTAAAATGTAATCTGCACTTCATTTTTCTGGAGCACTTCCTCTCAGGCCTGCATGAATCTGAGTTGAATTGCTGCTTCAGAGGCAAAACAGGAGAATGATTACTTGCTTACGCCGTGTGATGTGTATCAGCGGGGGTCACATTCAAGCATCCGGAAAACAATGGAAAAGAGACACTGTGTTGGTGTTATTTAAGGACAAACAGCAGACACGTTTTGTGCTCTTCTCAGGATTTGGCCAAACAACCGTGATAACGCTACATTTTTCGATAGGGCCCGGTGGTTTTTTCCAGATGCATTCGTGAAAGGGCAACGTTCATCTATTGTATTTGTTTTTCGTAAAACGATCCAGCGATTATGTTTTCCATCACTCCTGCTGTGGTGGCATGTAACCCTCTGGTGGTAACATCACGCAACAAGAAGTGTAATGACGCCGTCACAGGAGACAGGCCAGCAGACACCTGTTTCACACCTGTGACTCATATCCGGATCGCACCTACAGGTGACGTCGCTCGACTACATTCGCAGCTGGAATGAAAAAAAAATACACCCATGACACGCACTGAAAATGGACTTCTCTCTCTCACTTACATCCCAAGCATGTGACATCCTACACAGAGGTAATTTCTGTTGCATTGTGTCGGACCAGTTCTTAGATGATTGATCAGCCAGTGATTTTAGGACTGTCAAACTCCTTCTTACAGCAGGTCTGAGCTGCAGTCTTTGTGAATGATCGCTTCAAGGGGCGTCCAAAATGGTTGTGATGTATCTGAAACAAGAAGCATGGCACATTTTTTTTTTTACACCTCAATTCTCAGTCACTATTAGAATAGGTTTACATGCTTTAACGCTCCGTGTTCTCCCTCTGAGTCTCAGTTTAAGCTCCTTTCCCTTCAAGGTCCCCCCTCAAGAATACACAGTCTGCTCTGATTGGTCAGCTCACACACGTCTGAGCCAGCACCGCTCACCTTATCACCGTGTCAGCTTCGAGTCTACTGTGAATATAGACGTAAATGCAGGCACTTTCAGGAGCAGTGTTTCATCACCTTTTACATGCACAAGAATATATACAAAACCCTGAAGTAAAGGAAAAACTGAAAAAGCACAATAGGTCTCCTTTAAAAATAAAATTGAGACTCTTCATAAGATGGCAGAATCTCTACTTTTGCAAACAGTGTGAAAGAAAATCACATTTGCTCCTCTGATGGAGCTCAAAAAGTCTTCAGGCTGTCGTAGTGGTGATTCACTTAAAAAAAAGTTTGCGTGGTTGTTGAGCAGTATCTTATGAAATGACTGTAAGAGAGTCTGCCTGTCATCACCGTTCTTCTACTTTTCCAACACACTATTCCGAGCTCTGTCAAATGTCATCATGACTTTTGAGACGTTTTCCCTCGCCACGTTACGTCATCTCAGCAGCGTCTGCCACCGCTGCCCCGGCATTTCAGGCAAGCAGCTACAGTAAGCAAAGGCTGCCTGCCTACAGTAAATGAGTCATATCAAGTTGAATACCAATTAGCTGTGCGGAGTGTGGCAGCTCTAAATGAGAGCTGACAAACACTGTTTATACAAGGTAGTTCTCATGGCAGCATAAGTTTCAGTGAAAAGTGTAAATCAGTTGTAATCAGGCAGGGTTATGTTCGTCAGCACGGCGGTGGAGCTGTCATCACGACACAGCTGGAGTCCTCCATTGTTACTACAAAACTAACTTTACAATGAATGAGCCGAAATGAAAATGCTTAATGTTCCTTTTGAGTCTTTTAATCGATCAACTGAAGGTGAATTAGGATTAATACAATGAACGCGTTCCACTGACCCAGTGTGTAATTACTGCCAGTCAATCAACACCAAAAAAAAGAAGAAGACGGAGTTTGATGATGTCGTGAAGTAGCCTGGGATCATAGGAGTTGTTGCCTTCACTGTCAAACAACCAACATTGCGACAGAAATCTATCTGACACAACGTGGCAAAGATGTTCACAGACGAGTTAATGCATCAAAGTTAAATGGAAACCCACGCAAGAACGGGGAGATCATCCACACAGGAAGGTCCTGCCCCAGCGGGATTTGAATCAGTTACCTTTGTGCTGTAAGGCCACCGCGCATTGCGACAGTTGACCAAACTATTGTGGATTTCTTTTGGTTTTCATTTTTCATTTTTGGAGACGTTTGGGAAAATGTACATGCACAACTCAACAAAATGTGTAAATAGAGAGCGCATACCTCTGCCAAGGCCCAACAGTTCCCTTTTGTACTCAGTCATAGATACCAGCCACTGTCAAATTAACGTATATGTTGAAAAAACAGCAAAAGTGGATGTGGTCTATTCTGGGCTGAGACACATCCTCCAACCAAGTTTCGTGGAAATCCAATCAGCAGTAGGTTTTGTTTTTTTTTTTTGTCACCCTGCTGACAAACCAATTCAACAAACCGGTTTAGTTGTTTATTGACACTTGAATGTGGAAATTATTATACATCTAATTACATTCTACTTGGGATCACTCATTTAGACAAGATGACAGCTATTGCACCGGGCAAACTGACAAATTGAATTTTAGACAGCAGAATACCATGAAGGAGTAAGCTGCAAATATCTTTAAAAAAAAACAAAACAACAAAGAACTTTGCCCTCACTGTGCAAGAACTAAAATCAATTCTGCAACTTGCAGAAATAACTTCAAACAAAAACAGACCCGGCATGGCACTTTGAACTGAGCACTTGTGTTGTTCGCTGGTACAATGGAAATGCAGTGGCAATTACCGATGCGCAGGAAATGTTTTTCTCACTTTTCCCCGCATCCTCTGCGCTCAATCGTTCATCACCACATAACGCAGTTAAGGAAAATTACCAGTTAACGTATTGCAATGAGCATACTAGAACCACTGACTGAGGCAATCTCAGTTATAGACTTCGGCCATAAAAACGGCAAATTGGATACTTTCATCAACTAAAATGACATGATTGTATTTGTTATCCAAAATGTTAGATATGTCGATATTAATACACTAACCAAATAGTGACATCTGCATTGCTACACAATTACAAGAGGCTGACTTGGAAATTGTAACATTTAAGATCTGAGATTTGCCAAGGTCGTGAAAGTCTGTTATGCAAGTTGAATAAAAAAAAAACACTTGAGATCTTTTTACAAGCCGTCCTGGATGCAGGAGCATGAGGCGTGTATCAAGAAGACGAACACGGGGGGTGTCGGTCTCTCCAGCCCACCGATGGAGAGCAGAGATCCTGAGCAGCACGCGGACGGAGCTAAACGACATCCACTCTGCCACCAAGGGAGACCCTTAGTCACGACTGCGCCGGTGCCCTGATGAGAGGGGGACGGAGAGTGGAAAAGGTGACGTGGGGCCAGAGAGAGGAGGGGGAAGTGCTGTTTGTATGAGCAGCGCGTGTGCTGACATTAACCTTCCCCATTAATGAACCGCTGGAGGGACTTCACATGGGCGACTCTAAACACAGGAAGGAAGCAGGGAAGAAGGGGGTGAAGAGGAGGAGGAGGAAAGTTGTGTGCAGAGGGACGGAGGGGGTGATTCTATCCGGCCTTGTCACTTTTCCTGCCCTCATTGCCGGTTCAATCAGTAACACACATTAGGAGTAAATTGAGTGGAGAGATGATGCACCTGCTTTCAGCCAGTCTGGGGCAGACAGAGCAATTACCACTCCCGGGCCATGTTTAGCCGAGTGACGTACGCACCAACAGTATGACCTAAGATAGGGCAGTGGGTGGACTGTAATGGGGCGGGAGTATTTCTGTCTTCTCGACCGATTTGATGTCTCTAATGGAAATAAACAAGTGTTTTCTGTCCAACTCTAGCACAAAGACACAGACATCATTTCGCCCTTTGAAATGAAGGGTTATGGTGGTTTACATAAAAGCTACAGAATGATATCACTGAGCGGGGAATGCCTCGGTGTCACACAGGAAATCAAGAAAAAATCAAAGATGCAAGCTGACGATAGGAGAAGGTTATGCCCAATTAGTCACCATGAAGTGAACTAAGTTGTCAGTGTGACTCAACCAAAGGAAGAAAAACTTGACTCATCCTCACAGTGTGATGGTCATGATCAGCTGTCGCTCCTCAGGGATGGCACTGCAACAAGGCCTCACTTGTGTATCTTAAAGATGACCGATAGACCTAAGACACAAGTAGAAATTAAATCTAGGACTTCTCTGATATCTTAAGTTAACGCCTTAATGACATTGTATATAAAGTGAGGACAAGGAGGCTGCAGAGGTGAGCACACACTGACTTGAGAGTGGACAACAGATTGAGAGACAGGCGACGGGCGCCCCCGTGTGGTCAGCCTCATTGATTGCAACTGCAACCACACAGCATGGACCCCCAGCAAAATACATAATGCAGCATCATCGTTGGTATTATGCAACATATGGTTAGGTGTGTGTGTGTGTGTGTGTGTGTGTGTGTGTGTGTGTGTGTGTGTGTGTGAGAGAGAGAGAGAGAGAGAGTAGGAGTGACAGCTTATGATATACTCATGTGATATAATCTCGCATAAAGGAAGGGCAGCGTCTCCCCCCAAGGCTGTGAGGCACCTGGCACTGACATGTGTCTCAGACTCATCCCCTGCTCTGCATGTAAATAAACGTACATCACCTGGACGAAAGGAGATAAAACGTAAAGTGTAGCATTTGCCGAATTTACAAGAAGGTCCAAATGATGAAGAATTTGTCATTGACAGCGTTTTTCAAAGTTTTAAAAGTTTCCTTTACTCAACTACTCCCAAAAATTGAGCGATTTTGTATGGGAGTCTGGGGACTTTCTCCACAGGCTACAAAGAAGTTGACTATTTGTTACTGTTTACTGAATTTGACATGTTTACTATTGAAATCTTCTGTAAATTGTGAAGCTAAATGTTTGAAACAGAGCAGGCGTTGGTATTAAATTTAGACTGTTTCATAACCAGTTAAAACTTACCTGTAGTTCGGCCACAGTGTTAGGCTGCAGAACATTATACAGCTTAATGCCAAGTAATTGACAAACCTCAGCTGACCACTCTGAGCTGACCTTACAGGCACGGGTGTTTAGCTTGCTGGCTAACTTACCTGCTAAGTCAGCTTGCTGATATAGGGCATAGTTGCTCATGCTGAACATAAAGTGACATGTGAATGGAGGTAGGTTGATATAAAATTGTGGGTAACAAAAGCAATGTTGTTTTAGGCCTTGCTGGGGTAACTGGCTAGCTCGTCACTATTAGTTATCTAGCTTAACTGACTAATGTTCTAGCTATTGTGCTAAGCTAAGTTAGCTAATCACTTAACTCATTTCGATAAACTGTTGATGAAATATGTCCATTTCATGTTACCTTTTCCGATGGGGACCGTGCCTATGTTCCCAGATTTTTAAGATTTTTTCAAAATTAGTCCCTATGTTCCCATATTTCCTTTTCAATAAATTTGTATCAGATTTTATCCCCCTTTATCCCAATTTAGTAGTCAATTACAACCCTAACCCTAACCCAAAAAATCTTGTGGGAGGATAGGGCTTAAATTGAAGGGAAATATAGGAACACAAGATCTAATTTTGACAATGTCCAAGAAATGTGGGAACATAGGGCCTAATTTTCAGTTTAGTAATATTATGTATACTATTATTATTTATATACTTGTGTTTTTTTTTTGTTTTTTTTTGTATTTTATTGTTTGAAATCTGTCGTGTTTCTCACACCAGAATGTGATAAGCAGTAGGAAACACAAACAAACTACATTAACTGAATCAAATGGTTATGATGAGGGGAAAACAAACCCTACTGCCAATTTCCTCCAGGAGATGGCAGTGGTGTTTTTTGCTTTTTTCAGCATTTTTCAACAGCGAGTATCCAGTAGAACAGTCTGGAGCTCCACACCTGCCCTGAGACGAGACGCACTCGCTCCATTTCACATTAGACACAGTCCACTATGGGCTCCTTGGATTTCATACTACCCCACAGAGCCTTGGCCACTTGAAAGAGACCAATATTTCTCAAAGATGAGACACAGTAAGCTGCGCCCCTAATAAAGATCATACATTAGTGGGTGCTCTCAAGTCCCCACCATGCTGTATCCATTTGTACGGCTTGGCAGTGGTGATCCAAACCATATGAGGAGCTGAGTGGATCTGCAGAGACCCATGGAAGAAGGCAAGGCCACCCACAGCCATCGCTCACCACTCTCCTTCCTTCCCTCCCAGGTCAGGCAGCATTCCTTCGGTGCCCTGGGGATCTCCGCTGAAGAAGAGAACATCATTCACAAAGACTCAGATACGACAGCATATGCTACCTTCATTCCCCCCCCACCCCCCCGTCCAAACGATCAAAAGGGAGCATGAAAAAACATTGACAGACAGATGGGCAGACTCACATTACTCTGGAGACGCAGGCGTACCTCTCAGTGTCGGAGGTGAACGAGTGCAGAGAGAGGAGCAGTGCAGATGTTCTGATGAGACGTGGTGATAGTGCACATCAGCCTCTTGTCAACTCTGCTGATCGTTTTTTTTTTGTTTTTTGTTTTTTTCAGCAAAACATGCCAGTCCATCTGCGAGACACATACTGTATTTCTATCCACAGCCTTTCAGTGTTTTCAGTCTCGCTTGGCTGTGGCTGTCTGTGTTTGGTCAAAGGGGGCTGCAGACATGAATGTGCTTGATAAGCTCCAGCATAGTCGTGTTTATTGAACTTGATACACTGCTCAAGGGCAGACCACCTTCACTCCCACTCTTCCCCTCGTCTCTCTGTGTTATTGTAACCGCAGCTGTGGAGTGTAATAGCGGCACTCGTTGACAGACAATCAATAAAATGAGGTATGGCAGAGTTGGAGAGGCGAATGACTTCATTAATTCAAGGGCTGCGCATATTTTTAGCGACTTGATTTAATCTTATCTCACGCAAAACGGACTTAGAACAACCCCAGACGTTACTGTAACCGCCTTGCTGCAGCGGCCCCCCCTTCCTTGCTCCGCATTTACACTACAGAGAAGCACAATTTCAGGATCAAAAGATAACGCTTTGAGCACAATAATGAGATGAGATTGGCCGGATCTGTCATTTTCTATAGGCCACTTTTCTCCTCCAAAACCACATGGTGCGGCTTACGGACAGATAACCAGCATAATCCAACAGTATACACTTTGAGAGGAGAAGGAATATGTCTGAGCTATACCACATTACAGAGAGAGATGAGACAATACAGAACACAATGTTCAGACGAATACAAAAAAAAGTATTGGCCTTAAACTTCTTCTCATGAGGTCACATCATTCACATATTATGCAAGAAAGTATTTTCCCAAAAACCCAAACAGCTAATTTAATTAGTCTGTGCAATAGACTGCATTTGAAAAAAAACTTAATTTAAAGTTTGATAATGAAAAGCCTAATCTAAAGCCCACTCTAGATCTTTTCCAGGACTCAATTAGCCTTTAATTAGTCTAATATGGTGTGAAAATGTTGTGTGGGGTCATATAAGTGCCCAGCGTCTGGCGCTGGAGGGCATGGATCATTTCCCGACTCTGGAAATTGAGTCAGAGTCAAACTGTGTCCTGCCCTGGCTTATTACTGGCTGAGAGGATCGCCCATCCCAGCAGCATAATTCCATCTGGACTAAATATTTATACAGAGGGGGAACGACATCACTTATCCACAACACATTCATTCACGTAAGGGAGAGCTACTTCCAGAGTGGAGTCAGAGTGATCCGTTCGGCTTGGAACATCACTACTTCTTGCTGATATTCACTCAGACAAGCTTTTCAGAAAACAATTTTTGTACCAACTAGAGAACAACAATGAGCTTCTTCATCTATGTTTTGGGAGTGATTCTCACTTTGTTTCAGATTGGGAGGAATCCTGCCAGCGGTGAGTGGAAGATATTTTTGTTTCTGTTTCGGTATTTTTCAAAAAGTTGGACCACTATGCAGCATGTTTTTTTTTAAATAACTCAATGAATTATTGATGAGGTACTTTTATTTTTTTACAGACTTCATATTCATATGTCATTACCTCAGTCTTTTGGAAATATATTGGAACCCTCTGTTTTAAACAAATGTGTGTTTTCAAAAGTTTGTATATACTGAAGAATATATATGTATAGATACAATTAATACAGGTGAAAACATCCTAGCAGACATATGCTATTAAATAGCATTTTGTAATGGAAAATCATAGCTGTAAAGTCCCAAAACTAGCCATTTATAAATGGATCTTGATGAGAAGAAGCCCTTTTTTAACCATTTTAGTTTATATTTGTTTGAGTAACTTGTGTAACTAGTATAATATTTATATATATGTTGTAATTTGTCTCCAGCCGGGATGTGCTGGCTGCAGCAGAGTCAGGACCAAAGGTGCGACATGGTGCTGATGAGAGGGGTGACCAGAGAGGAGTGCTGCACCGGGGGCCGCCTGGACACAGCGTGGTCCAACACCAGCCTGCCCATGAATGAAGTCAGCCTGCTGGGCTTCCTGGGAATCGTCTCCTGTAAACCATGCAAAGGTAAACAAACAAACCATTAAAAACAAAGTGGTTGAATCTGCAGAGAAGATGGAATTAGTTACTCATGTGTTTGTTTTGTTTATCACAGCGGGGCATGATATCACTCACAGGCCTGACAGTCATATTGTGAATAAACATTGTAAATATATGTTGACTGAAGTGGCTACCGTCATTGGTGAGTACTTGGAGTTTTTAAACACTGCTTAAATATCATTCACAGAAGAGTTAACCAGGGTTTTTAAGTGTCACAGGGACATAAATTGGCTGTTCCGTCAGACAATATAATTCTCAGCGGGAGAGTTAGTGAAAGTTAATTGAAACCACGTCATTTGCGAATCAAGATATTTGCACAACGAGTTCCCGGCGCAGCTTTCTAACAAAATGCAGACGTGGATGGAAGAGAAGGCGTTCCGCATAACTCCACCCAGCTGTCCTGAGAAGCTTCCCCTGCTGGAATCGCTGCAAGGTTCATTCAGGTTCACTTGCAGATAAATTCTGTTTTCATAAGCGGCACTTACACTATGTGATCACGGGCCAAAAAAGTGAGAAATTCTCCAGGTTGTTAAGTTCCAGTAAAAATCTAGCTATTGGCATCTTTTCAGCGTCGGCCCCAGGTTTTTTCTGGCCTCGTTGAGAAACCGAGATGTGGATTGTATTTAGATGAAGCTGGAAGAAGCAGGGAGACCACGGTTAAAGGTAGCCTACAGCTTGATAAAAAAAATGCCTCCCACATAAAGGTAAACAGCTGCTTCACATGAAAATGAATGAAGTTGAAGAATAGACCCTCTCTCCTTGTTATGTCTTCACTTTTTCTCTAAAGCTTGTTAAAAAGGAGTCCTCTTCACTTTCATGAACAAAATAAGAAAATGCATTCCTGCAGGATGGAATAAATGCCTGCCACATGCCCAGATGTCTGGGACTCATAATCTGCAATACTATCTTAATCATTTGGAATTCTGTGGGAGGAAAGCAAGAACATCGTCAAAGTTTAAAGGTGGCTTGAGACACCTACGCAATCAGGAGGCGTTAGGTGAAGTGATAGAGAGAAAATGTACACACAGCAAGGCACAGAGTGAAAGATGGAAATCAACCAAGAGAAGAAAACAAAACACTGCTCTGAATAAAACAGGATACTGAAGTACTGGCAGGGACAGGAAATAAGAAATAAGTTTCTCATTGTCTACAGGATCTTCAGGACTCAGAGCTGATCAGGCATCATCCCAAAAGACTCAGAAAGGTCCTGGGAAGAGACCTGTGTGCATTGTCTAATGTTTACTCTGTGCTGTGTAGGATTACAGTTCCTCCTGCGCTTTGACATTATGGGGTGTCAGAGGAGCCTGGGGCTTCCTCATTTCTCAGCCTGTAAACGTCTCTGACAGCTATTTGAACTCCATCTACCTCAGAGCCCCTCCGTCCCTCTGCAGGAGCTTAGCCCAGTCTGTGTGCAGCCGTACACATAGATCTGTTATGAAAACACGCCAGCCTCACATTCCATCAGGCGAGACACCCCTGTGTGTAATGGTCAATAAAGAGATGTGATTATTGTAAATATTGTGCAAGGTAAAAATTGTGTTATGGTCTGGGAAAACCCCAGATCTCGAGCTTGTTTTGTATGAAAATGCCTGTGGGTCACCTGATGTCTGCAGACTTGTTAATACAGTAACATTACACTGACACTCACGCACATATGAAACCACTGGCTGTGCTTTTGTAGAGACTTGCGAGGGAGTCAAATGCAGTCCTGGAAAGGTTTGCAAAATGAAGATGGGAAGGCCCCAGTGTGTGTGCTCTCCAGACTGCTCTCACATTACCCGGAAGCACGCTGTGTGCGGCAGCGATGGAAAGTCGTACAGGGATGAGTGCACTCTGCTGATGGCCCGCTGCATGGGACACCCGGACCTGGAGGTCATGTACCAAGGAGACTGCAAAAGTAAGCAAAATGAATATTGCTTATGCACAAAAGCATCTCACTTTATTTTGGCCAATATTACATCTTTCATCATCCCTGCACAGAGTCGTGCTCCAACGTGGTGTGTCCAGGCACCCACACCTGTGTGACTGACCAGACCAACAGCGCTCACTGCGTCATGTGCCGCACAACTCCCTGCCAAATATCCATGCTGTCTGAGCAGGCGATCTGTGGCAACGACAACATCACATACCCCAGCGCCTGCCACCTGCGCCGGGCCACCTGCTTCCTCGGCCGCTCCATAGGAGTCCGCCACTATGGCCATTGCAACAGTAAGGCCACAAACACAACTGTCACGTTCTCTTTTCACCCGACTTACTTATCTTTGCAACAACGAGGATCTTACCGCTTACAACTCTTTGTTTTTGTGCAGATCCCCCTCGGAAAGCTAACAACTCAGATGCCAGCGAGGAAAACGCAGTCTAGACGGACAAGTCCCGACACAGCCGTGTTTCAAGAAGAGTTCCCAAGTGTCACACAACTAGCTTCCCATGATGACCTCTGTTTTTCACCTCCCTCTTCTTTTTTTTTTTACTCAGAATGACGATACATTTTATATGGAAGACCTCTGTTGGAAGACATTCATTAGTGTAACTGCCTCAAAAAGCACTACAAAAACCTGTGTGATAATCTAGAACGGAGGCAGGTGACCACATGTGTCTCGAGGTAGAAATATCTCTTTGACTCTTTGGAGGATGTGTGCATATTGTAAATAGAATACCACTGCTATTTATTGGAGAAGGTATCAAACCCTATTTATGTTTTTATCCTAGCAACAAATCCATATATCCTTGGGAAAGCTGATGCAAAAAAAAAAATATATTTATTGTGTTTTGTTGTGTATATACAATAGCGGTCACTGGCATTGGTGTTTTACAACCTTTTTAACAGTCTCCATCCCCCCACAAACAAACAGTTTCCCCTCACGAGCTGATGGAAGGCAATGCTAATTTGTTTGGAAGATTCATACCACTTCACAGGCTACCAGTGTGGTTTCAGCTCACCACAAACAACAACAACAGGATAACTACAGTTGTACCGTACGTACTTTAGCTTATATCTGGAGGTGAGGAAGAGGTCCAGCCTAAACAACCCTGTATAGTCTGTCTGCCCCCACACATGTTTACTCTGGATCCTGATCCAAACCAACGGCCACCCGGTGATCACTAAAAATTAACAGTTTGGAGTCTCAGAAAACTGTTGGTACACCCCCAAAACCGTAACAATACCTCCTCTGTTGAGTGCTTGGCTTTGTTTTCTCGGTGCATTTTTGTAGGTCATGCGCGTCTTTTTCCGTTGCTGTTCTGCTGCTTTGATTCGATTGGGTATTTTTGTTAAAGAACTTCTGAACAGACAAATGTTAATAGCACCGTCGCTGAATGGAAAATTTAATTTGTCTCAGAACAGACCCAAATTTAGGCCATACTTTATTTCACTGCCGTCAGAGCTGACAGGGCGAACCTGGCAGATATCCTCACAATTGGCCACTTTCAAGTGGTCAAGTGATCCGTTGAATCTTAAAGCTCAAAGCAGATTTATGAATTACTTTCAATCATCTTTTTTAGTGTATTACGGATCTTTTCAACAACTCTTCTGTAAATAGCAGTCTCATGTGTACCTACCTGTGTACCTACTGTGAACTTTGAATGATGAATGCATCAACATATTTTTGTATTTTTGTACTGCCATTTCAAAAACAACATAAAGTTTATTATTTGCCACGCGGTGTCTTCTTTCTTTTACAACTTTCAAAAAGAATCAAACGTGTTCCAACCTTATTTTCTTCCTACTACATCTCAACTAACCTCATTTTGTCTGCAGTCTATTCAATTTCAATACACACAGTACTCTACAATCGTGAAACTCTGTCTGACATATTTTATAATATTTGGATTCTTCTAAACTGTGTCACAGTCTTAATCATAACCAGCTTTCAGCCAAATGAGATCACACTTGCACCCTAAGGGGGAACTGGACAGCTTTCCTCTCACACTGTGGGGTTACGGGTGTTGCGTGCAGACCTGTACTCCTGTGCGTGCAGTGGCTGAGTCGCCTCTCGGACAGGCATTTTAAGGCCTCGTGAGACGCGACACAGAATCAAATCCAGGCTGGGTGGCTTTGCTCCTCAGGGATATCCCCCTGCTCTGGATTAGGTGGGAGGGTGAGGGGGGACGGAGGGTGAGGGATACGAGGAATGAATGTTTCGAAGTGCCGAGGCCCTGGTACTGACTCACTTTCCTGTGTGAAGTACCTCCCTTGTTTTTCAGTCTTTCTCCCATTCCTCTGAATCCTGCGCTCCACCATGCAGCAGCATCTGGTTCGACTTTAGGGAGATGTTTATATTCCTGTCCAAGTACCCTTTTATTACACTGGGAATGGAATTAGATGTTTTGTTAGTTTGAACGGGGCAAATAACAATGCCACACGAGGCTGTTATGTGTGCCTAGACATAAAATGGTCTTTTTCAGAAATGTATCTTTAAGGGTCAGCTAACCCCAAAATCAAAAATACATACATTTCCTCTTACCGATCCATCCATCCATCTAGATTTGAGTGCCTTCTCTCAGATATAATGGAACTAGATAGCACTCAACTTGCGGTGCTCAAGTAAACAGCGCTGTCTCTTTCCAAAAATCATGAGCCAATTACTCACCATAATCCACAGATCTGGGTGAAGATCTTGGTTGGTCCCAAAGATTATCTGGTAATATGAGGGGTCACCAGATCCAAACATTAACCTGACAAACTTCTCCGGACTCATCACGGCTATCCTGATAAATATAAAATATGTTTAATATCTAGGATTCACAATCTAGGCAACCACGATGGTTTTTACGTAAGAACTTTCACAAAAGAGAGAGATATCCCCGAGCCGCGGATGGTGATGGCAAGCGACGGTAAACAAGTAGTGTGGGCCCAGCATTGGTTAGCTTAGATAGCTAGCATCTCATCCTTGAGTAGTCAGAGGCCTGAAGATTATCTTGAGTAACCGTGTCATGATTTCTGGAAACAGACGTTGCTGTTTAGTTATTTGAATGTTGAGAGCTGGGAGCCACCTAGTTGCATTATATTCGAGAGAAGGGAGGCATGTTGAGGCTGATAACTCCAAAACGCAGCAACTCGCAACAAAAACATCTATGTGGCTATAAAGCACCACACATAATAGAAAGAATATGTGTTTTTGATTTTAGGGTGAACTGACCCTTTAAATGTTGACTCAGTATTGTGTATGAAGAAATCTTTTGAGCCACACAAGCATTACTGTGCAGATTTAGTCATCAGGTGTGCAGACGTGACCTCAGTGTGGCAAACTGGACCGAGGCAGACCTTCTTACAACTCACAGTGGTTTGATTGTTTATTTCTTCCTCTTTAATACACAGAAACATATTCTACATATTCCATCTAAACCTAAACTGCCAGACCTAGACCTCATTACGTGGATAATATAATGTTAAAGCCAGTTATTCCCATACCTTTATGAGTGAGCGTGAGTCATCTATAAATTCTTCTGCGACCCACACAATAAACTCACCAAACCAGTGTTTCTCGCCATAGTTTAAAAAGTGGCAGCCCCACAGGAATTTCCAGTGAACACCCAATGAAATGAAGCGTTCACCTCACTCTGCGGTGCATATGTTGAAATGGCTGTGGTCTCCCAGTAAAATACACAACAGAAAAATAAAGTTGAGACAGCACTTTTGATACATGCATCTGGACAAACCATTTGATGGATACAAGGCGAAAAAAATGAAAAAAAAAAAAAAATGAAAAAAAATCCCAGTTGCTGTTGTCATTATGACTTGCGTGATACCTTCTCCCGGAACAACCTTTATATCATCACAGCCCTCTGACTGATGTTGGATATGATGCGCCAGTGTCACACCAGCGGTGGTAACGACATAACCGCAGAGTAAACATACGAGCCATTTCACAGCTATTCTAATTACACTCAACATGAGACCTCAGGAATCCTCTGCCCACTTTACCCCATACTTCATTCTTTTTTTTCTACATGTTATGGTCCATGTGTGGCCAGCCAGGGTCAGCCTCACTGCCACTGAGGCACAGCTTTGTGAGTGTGTGGGTGTGACTGCGGGTGCTCCTCTCCCGCTGGAGCTCACCTGTTATGAGCACGGCATCAGTCACACATATTACATCACGACCTCTGGCTGGGTTGTTTATATCCCGACAAACACATGGGGTTATAATGTGACGCCCACACTGACATTTCAAGGGATGCGTAATCATCCTCCTCTGACATGTCGAGCGCGCTCCTCAACGATGTCCACATGGTATTATTTCCGCCAAGTTGCCTTACTACTTCCAGTAAGTTAACAGCCAACATTTAGATCTGAAAGGATGTTGTGATGAGACAAGGCGCTGCGGAGTGTTTTTTGGAGACCACCCACTCTCTGGATCACGCCACTGGAGTGTAAACAGCTGAGTCCAACATCTGAAACTAATAGATATCAGATCCATCACTCCATCACAATATATCTGCCTCAGACACCATTTCCCATACTTGCTTTGTTTCACGGCAAGTCTTTTAATTTTTCCACATGTGCCTGAAATTTACCTTCTGACAGCTGATGATAGTACTAACACAACAGCCGACATTCCAGCCTTACAGTTTATACTGCGGCAGATTATGTTTTATGGATTTCCCGGAAATCTGAGCTCATCTATATTTTACAGGGACATATTCGATGGCCTGTCAGCTAAACTGTCAACGCAGATGAAGACTTATTTAACAGTTTTTAGACATGATAAAATGAGAGCAACATGAATCATCGATTCATACTTTCGGAGCCCCAGGACAGAAAGGTTTGCCAAGCTTGTGATTCATTGGCTCGGAGAAACTTCGAGGCCAAGGTTACTATCAGCACTTTAAGCAACAATTGAAAATCCAGGCAGGTTTACTGCAAATGAGCAGTGCCTGTCAGCATTACCCAACAACAAATCAGCAGAGTTAGGAAGTTGTGCAAATGCTAATTGTCCCCAATTATTCTTGCTGAATTGTTTCACTTCCTTGTCATGACCTCTGGGACGGCTTCTCTTCTGGCGCCGTGTGTGGTCTGGCCCATATGTACAAAGTCTAACAAGAGGACAATGTAATGTGTGGATACATGATACTATAGTGCAAGCCTTTGAAAAATATGTTAAACGTAAGTACAATATATGAATTGTTATCTGAGATAAAGGTATTTAATAAACAATAAAGTACTTTCTGCGAACACGTGTTCCTGAAGACAGTGTCTTGGCACTGACAGGATCATTGAATTAACTCTGGTTTGAGTTCATGATGAAATATCAAGCCACATAACCAAAAAAAAAGTAAATGAAGTGTGATAATTGGGCTGCACTTAGCTTCCAAACTTGTCTCAAATTGTGTTCAATTTCGTAATTTGAGGCTTGGAAGCTCACCAGGCCATGACCATAATTTCACATCAGTTCTGCAGGTGGCTCTCACAAAGAAACAAGCCGAAAATACCTTGTTTTTTTTATAAGCCTTGGCACAGATACCTGTTTGTTTATAATGGAAAGTTGGTTGGTTAGCATGGAAAGTTGCTTGAACATTTAATTTGCTGTCATGCGTAACGGTATGCCGCAAAGACGAGAGTGGGAAAGTGGCGCTGGTTTGGAATTCATTCAATTTGGCCTGCTCATTATCAACAGCTTCTTTCAGTTACACATCTACAATGTCCACTAGAGAAAAATCTGTTAAGAGATCCTCTGCTGGTTGAAGTAGGACAGTGGGGGAGGCTCATATGGTATCTATTCCCCCAGATGACAGAAATGCACATCGTGTAAACAGATTGATGGTCAGTTTTAGATAAGAGGAGTGGCTTCACCCATGCATCGTGTTATCAGCCCCCAGTGTTGCTTGGTGTGGAGACTGATGTGAAATGCAACTATGTGAGCACACTCACATGATGTTTATACCGAACGCGCGCAAAACACCCTAACACACTCTCACACACACAGATGCACATTCAAACGCACACAGAATGCATGGCAAAAATAAGGTTCCATATACTCCTGTAAGGGATTATTCTACACAGTCCTCTTCTCATGCATAGCTTTTTGTATTTGTCTTTTCTTTTGTCCTCATTTGGCACTCAACTGCCTGTCAGGGAATTTATTGTTGAAATCAAATTTCTGTCTCCTGTGTAGGACTGTGGATGGTATTGCTGTGGAGGATGGGCTGAGTACAAAGCATATGCTCTCTTTTGTGTCTTGTTCTTAAGTGTCCAAGGTCATTCTGACATATTAAAAATGACATTCATACAACCAGTGCCTTAGCAACACTTAAAGCCTACAGCCGTGCTACCCTGTGAGTCTAGGTACAACAGTGTTGTTAACATGCCCAAAAGAGCAATGCTAACATCCAGATGTTTACCATGCTCATTAGCTTTGTTTAGCTTGTTAGCAAAGTAATAAAACATTTTTTTTACCAGTAATCACGAAGTAGGCCCACACCTGAGGCTGACGAGAATATCATTAGCTGGTGTTTGTTTGAAAACCAAAGTATTAGAATATAAAGAAATTTGATGATGGGGCTAAATCAAAAGCTTAACACATGGTATGTAATTTCTGCTGGTAAACAAAACAAATAACATGGGATCATGGGATTTGTCTTCATTCTTAAACAACCACAGTAAAGCTTATTCACGCAGTGGCCATTTTACTCGAATGGCGCAATCAGGGTGGAAACTTGAAAGCTCAGATAATGTAATGCTGCTTGTGTTTTAGGTGGCAAGTTGTATAAACATAGATAGTTGTAAAATAACCACAAATAGCTGCTATTCAATTGATCAGCAACTAAAAAGATGATGAATAGTAAAAAATCTGCCATATTTCAACGTTGAAACAACACATTTGATAATGTGGTTTGCTGGTGTTAGAATTCAACAACTTCCAAGCTAACATTACGGTTTGATTTCATCCAGTTCCCTTTCCCAATCGTACTGCATCAAAACAGAATCGTATTGAACAGCAGCGTTAGCTAGGATATAATTGCTAATGCTAATGGTAGCTGTTGTCTAACAGCTACCATTAGTCTGTGGTTTTACCTCAAATATGGTTCGATTTCCCCTTCAAATTAAACAGTTATCTTTACAGTTGCTAATCAATCAGGAAGCAGTGAAAGGATAACAATCCGTCAGATTGCCTACATAATTTGAACCCTAGAAAAAAAGAAGTATGACATCGGAGCTTCCCAACTCGAGTGTCACGTTAGAGGAAAGTGGCTGGCGTTTGAATGTGGTTTAATGCTGATGAAAATCTATTGCTGTGACTTGAGCAAGAATGCTCATGGAAGAGGTGGCGTTTTAAACGTTTCACGTAACCAAATGGAAGTTACTGACTTATCTGGATTTTAACGTTGTTGGAAGCATTTAGGATGAAAAAATATACACAACTCCCCAAATTATATAAGAAAGGTTTCGTAATTTTGGATAATTTAATGCAGAAATGTTATGTCCAAATGTCCAAAAAACAATAACTTTCAACCTGGTAGTAGCACTCAATGAACCGTTGCTGCAAAGTTGGCAGGATTCATCCCTTAGGCACCGTGAATATCTGTGGAAATTGAAGCCATGTAGTGGTTGCTGAGATATTTCAGTCTGGACCAAAGTGGCGGACCAACTCAACAATTGACAAACCAATATTGTCATCCCCACCATGCTGCTAGCATTAAAAATTGCTTAAAACAAGTCACTTTGCCACAAGTAAATACAATCAGACGTTTACAGACTGAAAACAACAGTATTTCAAACAAAGTGTGCTGCGCATGATTAAGACTGATTACTACAATCTCATGAAGCAACGGGTCAAGAAAGCAGATAAAGTCGAACACTGCTGAAACATCTGCGGTGAGGGACCACAAACACTCCACGACAACAAAGGCGGTTGAGCCTAAATAGCTAATTGTACACATCTGTTACTCTAGCAGTATCTGTATTTTGTTAGCTGCCCGGTGATGTAATCCCAAACAGTCATGTACCAATGCAGTACCAAGGGATTTTGTTCTGGAACACAAGCAGAGCGGAAAAACACTGTACAGGACAGAAGGGATACCTGCTGTGATACTAATATGTGCATATACATGTAGAGGAAGTGTAAGGTTTATTTTTTTTAATACAGCTTTGTCCCTTCTTGCTGTTTCTCAAGGAATCGTACAGTGTGTGTGAGTGTGTGTGTGTGTGTGTGTGTGTGTGTGTGTGTGTGTGTGTGTGTGTGTGTGTGTGTGTCTGATGCACAGCTCTTGTGACACATGGCCTCAAACAGATTGTGTCTGGAGAGAGAAAGAGTCTTCGATGGGTGGGACTGAAAACAAGTGACGCATGACTAAGAGGCCCAGGAAGTTCCAGCAGGCGGCTGTTATTGCTGAGTGTGTGGGTGTGTGTGTGTGTGTATGTGTGTCTATGTGTCTGTTTGTGTGTGTGAGCGTTATTCGGGGGCCCAGAGGGACTGTGTGGGGCAATCCCGGCTGGAGTGTCTGGAAAAACTCTATGGAGTGACAAAAGCAGCAGTGTCCCTTGCAGCATATCTGTCTGCTGCCTTGGCTGCAACGCTTTATTGCACTTAGGAGCATGATAGAAAAATTAAACTGTAAAAAGTAGGTTGAGGAAGCAACAATCCTTCTATTGTGTAAGTCACTGTACATGCATGTACACATGCATACATCTGTAGTCTTACCTAATTACAGCGGCAGGAAGAAAAACAATTAGTTACTCCCACCCCTTGCAGTGTTTTATTGTATGTATTCAGTGTTTTCGGTCATGTCATACTAAAAAAACATCTTATATACTTCCTGAAAAGAAGTGTGTTTCACCTGAACATTTATATAGTTTTTGGATATTCCAAATCCAGATTAGTAGCGACCTGAAGCTACGTGCTGTGGAAGGTCCGTCTGTCTGGCAGAGTTGTTTTCTGCCGAGCACATGACCTGTCTCTGACCCAAAGTCACTCACTCCCCAGATTGCATTGCTACAATGAGCACTCGCCCGGGATGGCGGTGACGCACTGGGCACAGAGAGACAATAGCTTACCTCAGCCAGGCAGACATAGCAAACCTCAGTGCTATCAGACCCTCTCTAATCTCAGCCCATGGGACAGCTGTGTCTCTCCTGCTCCCACATGGCCAGATCAGACACAACGCGGACGTAGAGAGAGGACATTAGTTCAAGTTTGGCTTCTTTTGTTGTCACGTAAACAACAATTACACCGAAAAATATTCTCAGGCTTCCTCCAATCCTGCTTTTATATATACTGTTTATATACAAAATATATATAAAGAAAGTGTAACATTACCAAATTTCAGTTGTGCAGTTTGTGTGAGAAAAGATTTGAGGCAGATATGAACACAATTATGGAACGTAACCAAATAACTTTACTGAAGCACTGTACTGTAATAATACTGGTACGATGCTTGAGTAGTTCCATTTTCTGTCACTTTATACCTTCACTCTATTACAATTTAGAGGCATATGTTGTACTTTTAACTCGCTACATGTATCTGATAGTTTGTAGTTACTTGATACTAGATTACATACTGCATTTGAATGAATGAATGTATTCATCTACAATCAGATTCAAACAAACAACATAAAAATACACTGATAATTGTATGGTTGACGTTTACTTTCTCCAGAGTAATATTTTAACAAAATATCTTTAACAAAATATCATATCTTTATTTTTTTTTACAACACTGCTAATAGACAGCTGATAAACAGGCACTAAAATAAATATACTGTAAATACTGTGATGGTACAGGTATAAGTAACCAGGTAAACAAGTGGAATTTGTACCAGTACTGTAAATGTAGTATGAGTATAGCAGCTGTATAAAGTAGATTCACTGCAGTGTGAGTAAAGTGTCATAATAAGACCAAACTTAAAACAATCTTACTTTCAGTCATCATATGTATGTTCTGCGTGTCATGTTGGGAAATTAGGCCAATGTGGAACTGAAGTATTGCAGTTGTCCTACTGTCAAAAGAACATGGCTCCACTTCTTATCTCTGCACAATACTGAGACTGAGAAACAGAGTGTGTTATGGCTGATATGGATATGTGGCTGAATTTCATTCAGAACACTGCGGGAGCGGGTTCCATCCAGGGCTACTCTCCTCAAGAGTATAAAACGGAACATTTGTAAATAAAAATCAGGCCAGACGGCTTGAGAGATGTGATTGGCCGATGGGCAGTCGCATGGGAACTCCTACTTACTCTCAACATGTGGTGCCAAGCACAAAAGAGATACTCCAGACTTGACTTGTGACATGTTTATCGCTGTCAGTCTGCACTCATGGTAAGCCCATTATGAATATTATGAAAAAGATATTGGGGAAGTTTTAATTTACAATTCCCAAAATGTAAACAGACCTGAAAACAACATAAAATCAATCATTTTCCCCTCCAGTTCTTACGTAACTAAATGATCTCTGCGACCTTCAGTGCTATCTCAGTTATGCCAGATAGCTGACAATATCTTGTTCACAAGAAAGGAGACAATGTCTTTCCCATGTGAAAGGCTACTTATTTATAGCTTTATGTCTCAGATTTGACAATTGACCAAATGGTTCCAGCGACTACTATCAAATAATCAAGGACAGCATACAAATCCACCTTAGATGAGATGAGTGTTTGCTGAAAAACAGATGCTGCACAACTTCTGAACACGTAAAATATGCCTCTTGGGCTCCAGAGGTGGTTGACAGGAATCCAATGGAAAAGTAACATGTGTCAAACTAAATCCAGTGGATTGCCAGATTGCAAAAACACATCTCAGGTTTTAATGTGAACAGGGAGATCAGGGGGCCCTGAACCTGCAGGAATAAGACACTGAGTTCAGTGGAGACACAGCGGGGTGATACATGATACAGATTTGTCCGGGGTATTACATTAATCAGTCTTCCATTCTTTACTTCTCTGGGGCTTTTACATTGACATGTGTGTATAACCTGGTTTTCCCAACATTCAACCTGACTCAAGGTCTCATCAGTCCCAGAGGAAACTTAACAAGAGTGTATTGAGCCCTCAGTCCCTGGCCACAATGTGAAATACAGGAACAGTCTTCAGCACTTCATACACAAAAGCACCACCATGTGGCAGTTTTTTATAAGACACATAATTGTTACTGGCTTTCAAATTCAGATAAGTTAATAAAACAAACCTTTGCTGTAAAATAAGATGTTCTTATCCCTCACGTTTACCCAGTTAATTAATTTAGCCATTTTAAACTGTCACATTAATCTCTAATCTAATTAATCTAATGTAATTCTAGGATATCTATATATCATTTATGTAGTAATGTTCCACTTCTTAAGGACAAATGGTCTTATAAGCAATGCAGACATTACTTTTATTCGTAAAACACAGTTTAATATCTAGGTAAATGTATAATGCAGTGCAGTTATGTGAATCACATGGACGTCGTATATTCCAGCAGGTTAGAATTGACCTCTCCGGTGCTCCGTAGTCCTTCCCCCCTCTCTACCTGTTTAGTGACTAAAGATGGCGGAAGCTCCTCCATGGCCCAGCCGGTTCTTCTGTCACAGATGCTCGGCAGAGATTAGTCCTCGGCTTCCCGTGAGTACCATAGACGGAAAGTGAATAAGGAGACATTTTGGCAAATGAGAAACACTGTGCTGTTGTTGTCACTGTAGTAGAAACGTTTGTAGCGGCGGGGCCAGCAGTTAGCATGCTAACAGTATTAGCTGGCTTGCTAAGGGGGGATCGCGTTTATCTTGCTAACGCTCGCCTGTGTTAGTTAGTTTGTTATCTAAGTAGCGCATCGGCCAGCATACACACAAGAACTGCCTATAGAATAGTTCTGCTTTTCTTGCAAACATCGTAGCAACGTTTGCCGGGATTATATGTTGATTACTGTGTTTTTTACGAGGCATATTAGCATAAATGTTAGCTGTATTGACTAGAAATAACGGTACGTGCCATCTGTAACAATGTGATCGCATCTAATGAGTGCGTTCAGGTGTTTCTTTTCTCATCCCAGAGTTTCTCACACTCGTCTTCCTCAAGACTATGTACATTACTATATTGTCCGTCATTTCTGTGAATGATTCAGCGACAACAATGCCACGGCGTCCTTTTCTTGTTTTGCCATTCAGTAAGGCACGCAAGTGTCATGTCTGTCCTAGGCTAGAATGATCTGTCATAGAGCTGCAAATGTGCCCCTCACAATGTAACACATCAGCCATAGGTTTCTGTGGATTGCTGGTAATGACCTGTGGTTCCATTAACACCTCATACGGATGTGTAAGTGCTGTTTGATTGTGTAGAGTAGCATGTGTAGTGGTTCAAATAGGACCTTTTATTTTGCTATTTCGGCCATAGAAATACAGCTGAATGGCATTTTGTTTCTCTTAGGATCAGACTGTATAAACTAAGTATACTTAAAATAAAAAAACCACAAGTCTTTGTACAGGTCGCAATGTTCATGTGTTTTATATTTATTAAGGAGTGTGTGAAAGTGGGGTTGCTGTGAGGTGCCTGGAGGATGTAGCTGTTTCTCATGGTGTCAACAACCTGAAGGCTTGTCCTTGACAAAAAGATCTGGTTGATCCTCTCAACTTTCTGCAGTATTGGCTGAAGTGGCTTGAAGGTCACAGTTTATAACCAGATAGTGACACAGCTGGTCAGGGCAGGTTCAGCTGCTTGTCTTTGCTGGCGTTGGATCCAGGATTAGTCACAAGAAAAGTATTATCATCCTCTGTCTTCCTTATCTAATTGGCCACCTGTCAGTGGAGTGTCTGACATATCGGATGCGCTGTTTACACTTTTCACACACTGACACATGTCTGGGGCTTAGCTGTAAAGTTCATGCAAGTGATTAATCTGAATGTCAGTGACTGTCTGCAAAACATTTTCAGCTGTACATTTTGAGTTGTGTTGGTTTTAACTATTTTTTGTTTGTTTACAGGAGTACACATGTCCAAGATGTGATTCAGGGTTTATTGAGGAACTGCTGGAGGAGAGAAGGTGTGTGTATATGAAATATGGCTGTTCTAATCAAGGCATAATTTTCTTTCTTTTTTTTAATCTGGGTCTTATTTTTCTATGATTGGCCATCATTCCTAACAGTTATGTTACTCACCAACATACAGTAGCTGACATAGAGGATGAAGCCCTACAGCAACATAGATAATTGTTGTTTCTGCAACAAATGATCCTGTCTTCTCTAATCATCATTTATCACATGAATGATTGTAATCAGATTTCCAGGTGAAGACTTTAAAAATTAACTTTTAAAGTCTTTCTCAAATAAATAATTTAGATTGTATGTGTTATGAAACATTTTGCATTTTGCCACATTAATTCATTTTTGGCACTGCTTGACAATGATTGCATGGATTTTTATGGGTTTTTTGGGCAGCGTTGTATTACTGTCCTTAATCCTCTTTAAATCCTTTTTTAAAAACTATTCTCACTGCATTACAAGGTGCTACAATTACAATACAAAAGTTTGGACAACGATAGCTACATTTCACATTTTAAACATTGGACGGTCGAGGATAAGAGGAAGAAATTGCACACAGAAAAACATGATATCATAACTGTTATAAATGATTGAAACTATGATGCATAGTCGGACATAACTTTGTCAACTGTTTGTCCCCTGTTTAGTGCTGACAATGGCTCCATGTCTACCATCTCCAGCGGGCCTCCAAACGTGCAACCATTTGAGGTGTCTAACCTTTTCTACACAACCTCTCTCTGTCCTAACACTGCATAACATTGTCTGAAATTCCTAAAATAGATCACTTTGACGTTTTTTTGCTAATGTACTGGTGGACATGACTGAAGTCATGCTGGAGTTTCCATTTCTGCTTTTGAGGCCGACCACAGTATTGCCCTTTATTAGTGACATTCAGTTGAAAGATTGGGCTGTTTTAATTTTTCCCAAAGATTAGAAACAGTCTTGGCTTAATATGTAGTTTATGTCAATGTTCTGGGAAGACTTTTTTTACTGAAAAATACCGGCGATTGGACAATACTTTTACCTCAGTAAACAGGAAACTTCTGTATGTCAGCCTACATTTATATTTGGCTGAAATTTGATCTGACTGTCAACTAATGTCTCAGTTCCTCGGGTGTCTTGTATTGACCATAAAAGGCTATGGTATGTAGAGGAATCCCTAACCCTGGCTGGTTTCTACTATCAAGATTACAGTACAAGTTTTTCTCTGTGTGTTTATCCTACCAGAATCCAGACCAGCACTTGTTCACATTCCCCTCTGGCTATGGTCAGTTTGCTCTTGGTGTCTTCGATGACCGCTTTGACTTCGGGGCGGGACTGGGAACTGAGGACAACAGGGATGCTGAAAACAGGAGGGAAAGGGAAAATGCATCACGGCAACGATATGGTGCCAGGCAACCAAGAAGTCGTCATGGTTCAAGACGACAAGCAGGGAGGCATGAGGGAGTTCCTACTTTAGAGGGGTAAGGAGCACAGTGTTTAGCCTGGCCTGAGGGAATCAAGTTAATAGCGGCACATTTAAACACCTTCTTCATTGCTCAAGAGCCAGCCTGCTAAAAGCCAACACAGGAAGTTGCACTGTGCTGCCCCTGGCAACTGCTGTTTTTTTTAGAGCAGTGAAGAAGAAGTTGGTTTCATGTGAGTCAGATGGCACTAGCAACATGTTGGCTCTTACGCAATATTTTACTCTGGATAACCCCCACCATTAGAATGGTGACCTATAGTCTTGATTTGTTCTTTTTTTGGTTAAGACAGATAATCCAGGAATGTTGTATGGCAATCATTCTCTGCAAGGTTTTACCCGAGCCAGTCCATACAACAATGATAGCGGTCACATTACATCCATACAGGGTTACAGGCAAAAAATAAATCAGAACATCACTACGAGGAACTAGTTTGGTTTCCACCTCAATACGTCTGTATAATAGCTGTGTGTTCTCTTTTGTAGAATTATTCAACAACTAGTGAATGGAATTATTGCACCCACTGCAATGCCAAATATTGGTGTTGGACCCTGGTAAGTCTGTACAGAGCTATATTTAACTACTATTCAAGCTGTATTTGAAGCTAATTTTCTACAAAAGTGTCTCCTAACTGTTGTACTGTTTGTTTTTAAAGGGGTGTTCTACATTCAAATCCTATGGATTATGCCTGGGGAGCTAATGGACTAGATGCAATTATAACTCAGGTAAGTTGAAGAAATCATTTAGATGTTTTTAAACTGATTACTGTACCTATTCATAAAGATTTTTTCTTTCAATTTTATATTCATTAAACATTTAAGACGTGTCATGAAATAAGCAGTGATATGCATAAAACATGTATTTAATCTAATCTCTTTTTTTTTATTATTATTATCTTTTTGTCTCTTTTCTAGTTATTAAACCAGTTTGAGAACACAGGCCCTCCGCCTGCTGATAGGGATAAAATAAAAACTCTTCCTACAGTACAAGTTACAGAAGAACATGTCGGTGAGTTAAAACATAATGATGTTGGTGTAATTGACTGTTTTATGGCTGGTTTCCTTTTTTGAAAATGTTAGACTTTAGTATTGGCACATTTGGATAGCGGTTTCATTTTCTTTACAACAGATGGTTACAGGCTGTGATTAAATTGCAGTGTAATTTAAATGTAAGTACTATTTTTCCAGCAAAGCTGACTTCTCAGTGTTTCATTTGAATCCTCTTACCAGAATGTTGACACAAAGGCAGGATTCTGTTGCATACAGAAAAAAAAGTGTGTCTGGCCTATCTCCTTCCACAAACGGCCATACCAGTTTCTGTCGTGATAGCTCCTGTCAGATAAAGCTCAGGATAGGCAGACGCAGCCAGAGCAACTCCATTCACCATTTTGTTGGTTACCCAGGTGACAGGTGACAAGTCACACGCCATCTAATATATGTTTAGTTCCCCATAGAAAAGCTAAAGTGACAACACCAGTGTCTTTCTGAAAAGTTCAGATATTTTCAACTTGGAGCACTGCGTGCAGAAAGTCTTGAGTATTATTGAAATCATCATCTAAAAATTGGTAAATGGCATCAATTTCCAGTATCATCTTAAGCGCCCCTTAAATGAACGGCTTGACTGATCATAATTGTCTGGTTTTTTTGACATGTCTTTTTGTCTTTTAGCATCAGGACTTGAATGCCCAGTGTGTAAAGAAGATTACAGTGTCGGAGAAAATGTGAGACAGCTTCCATGCAATCACATGTTCCACAATGATTGCATAGTCCCTTGGCTGGAACAGGTATTAAATGATAGCTATCTTACACTTGTCCCACTTACATATTCCCCATTTGCTAACTCAAATAATTCGGTGACCATCGCACTTCATATTTTTCTCTCTTTTCCTTCAGCATGACACTTGTCCAGTGTGCAGGAAAAGCTTAAGTGGACAGAACACTGCAACAAACCCTCCAGAATTATCAGGGATGAACTTTACCTCCTCCTCCTCCTCTTCCTCCTCCTCCTCTTCATCTTCCTCTACCCCTCAGTCCTCAAGTTCGACCAGCAATGAGAACTCCACTGATAACTCATAGAGAATGATTTGTCCTTATCACCCGATGGGGCTGTTTATAGCTCCTGGGCTGTTGTACTTCAGAGCGGTGACCTCCAGTCTCTCCCTGCTCTGGGGCAGAGACCTGAGTGCATCTCACCAGGAGCACTCGAGCCTGATTCAGGGGTAAGTGATACGTGAAGTATTACTGTCCGTCCTGTTGCTCCCACCTTCATCAGGAATCTGAACAAAGGAAGGGGCAGAGGCCTGGAGTTCAGCTTCAGTCAGGGAGGATGTGGAGTAAAACTTCAAAAGGCTCGATCTGCCTAAAACCACCTCATACTGGAATAGTACACAAAGGAATCCAAAGGTAGAAGACTCGGGACAACAACACAGTTCCTGTTTTTGTTTTGTTTTAATCACCGGACTTTTATGATTTCAAATGATCCACTTTTGCCGATGGTGCAAAAGGAAATGTACAGTTATTCCTTTTTATAAGTAGCATTCATATCTCGCAGATAGAGTGACCCAAAGTGCACTGTAGTGCGCTGTTTAAGTGGGCACTTAAGTTTCTTAATGGTTTCATAGGATATTACATTTAATTCATTAGCTCTCAAAGCAAAATTACAGAAGTTTGTAAAATGATTTTATTGTCAAGATCCACTTGAAGTTTTAAGATTACCTGACAACACACAGGTACCATTGTTTGCACTTGAGATGATGTGTCAAATTGCAGTAATTTCGTGCTGTTTGGATAATGATGTGGGTAATTATTGCTAAATCCCACACACATAGGTTTATTATTTTGGCTGCAAGCCTACAATTTAGATCAGCTTTTCACATGTAACACTTCGAAACATTACGGTGCATTTTAACCTAAAGGTAAATGAGATATTTTCTAAAGTTTCCAGTTGACGAACTATTGATTTGCAGTACGATTGTCCAAAAAATATGAACTGATGTGAAAATAAAGATGTATGTGTGCTACCACTCAAAATCCATGTAAAGCATTCTCAGCGTGTGTATATATAATATTCTTTGAAGGTCTAATCATGAACAACTGGACTTAACTACAGACAAATGTATTTTATTTCTATGTGAACAACCACTGAGGCAGAGTCTGTTTTCTTTCCTGCACTCAGTGTGGTGCTGTGGTTCCACTAGATGGAATGCAGTGACACAAGCAGGACATTTTCAACATTTTTGTCATTCGTAGAGCAAATGAGCAGATATTCAACAAAAAAGTCACTTGTTTTCCCCTAAAACAAAATAAATAAAATGGTAGAATGGTAAACACTTTTTGCAAACAGGAAAGTTCTCAGCTGTGCTGGCCTGTGATTCACTCCGTCTGAATTATTTGTCTGTTCAGTGAAGTCTTGCGGGCTCAACCAGGGACAATAACATCATTAGAGAGCAGTGCTGGAAGTGATTTCAATACATAATATGGTCTTTTGAGATTTTGTGCTTTCAAAGTAAAGCCTGATAGTAAACAGGGTCATATTGGGCCTAAATCTTTCAGCAGGATGCTTGCCTGTTAAATTTTATCAATAAGCCAATAAATTCTGCTTCCTTTTATTGTTTAGCCACATGGGTGTATTTCCTCTACATTGTAGCTCTCTTTTCCCCTGGGGGGGCGTAGTTTAAAGGCCTTTAATCTGAAGGGATTGTTGTTGTGGACAAAACATAGGCTTGTCCATGACTGTACAATAGGCATATGGAATTGTGTGCGAAATTGCTCATTCACAGTCATAATTTATAGTTACCTTTGTGGTAATGAGGCACATATTTCTGCCTTAGTATGTACCTTGAAATATGATGAACTGTTTTGATATTAAATTACTTGAGATTCAATAACTAGAGATACCATTTTAGCTCGTAATGTTGTGAATATGTAAGTGGTGGCTAGCTTTATCCAGTATTGAATTGAAAGTGGATCTAGATTTTTTTTGAAAACACACAAAATATCTTGATGCAAAACAAAAACATTGACTTTTTTTTTTTTTGTATAATACATTTACTTATCCTTCTTTAAGTTGATATAGTAACTTTAAATTGATAATAGCGGGGTATTAACAACATTCAACAGGATTAATATCAGACCACTGATGGACTTTGAAGTTTACTTTTTTTAGTTTCCTCTCCATCGTCAAGTCTTGATTTGACAGCCATCCCCACAGCAAGATTCAAGGCATTACCACACTTTTAAAACTGATATTTGAATTGTGTCATCTGTCCTTGGGTGCTTTTCAGCAAAGTCATTTTGTCACCGTGTGCTGAGTACAATGTCTGATTACTGCCAAATGAATGTCTTTCCAAGTGGATTACCCTAATCAAGAAAGGATAGTATTTGCTGTTTTTGTGTGTGTTCTGTGGATGAATCCTAGACTCTTGTGAGCTTGTGGTGTAGCCTCATATCGTCATTGAATGCATCATTTTTGGCGATATTTTCACTCCCAACCTACACTGACATCTGAGTGATTTTCCTAGAGACACTATATGGAGATGGCTGGCATGCATGCTTAGTCCCTATGAATTTGCAGTACTGAATGTGGTTCTCAAATGAATTGTACTGATATGCGGTTACATAATGATTATTTTATGGCTTTATTGCATATTTTCATGAGGCCTTAACATTTCCAGTGTGTGGCAAAAAATAATAATAAATCGCAACGATAGCGAGTGTATTTTCGGTCGTTATCAAACATTTTAAAATGTAACCTACATTTTGCTTAATTACATAAGATCATGATCACTAAAGACGTTTAATAAGGCTTTAGCTGAACAACCAGTGGAATTTATGTCACGTGACCACGCCCCCTGGATACTACGTCATTCGTACGTGCCGATTAGGGCGTGTGCGTGAGGTGCAACTAGAGGACGAGCAACTACATCGGAACATTCAGCGCCTACATCTCGGTGGCAGTCGACGGGAAAAGGGAGGAAGAGGGAGATTCGGCTCGTCGTAGAGAAACACCGCGCGTATTAGACGATTTAGTAAACGCTAAATCATAACCATGAAGTTACTGTGGGCTGTCAGTGCCCTTCTGTTGTGCTGTTGGCAAGCCAATGCGTCCACAGGTAAGAATTTTTGTGTCAGCCATGTTCTGTCGAAGATGTAGACTTTGCCCTGATTACGACCATTATAAAAATAAATGTCCAGTCCGAGTGCTGCTTTGCGAAAGTGACGACAGACGAGTTTTGTCGACGTCGACTGCCCTTTTAAAGCTTCCATTGATTCAACATTTAAACCGCCTCGTTCGGCGTTCGTCAGTAACATTCACATACTGTCGTTAGCTTAGCTGCGTTTGGCGTAGTGTTGTTGCTAGCGACCCATTTAGCTAATTTGCTGTCGCACGATCGTTGCGGTCATCCGAGCTTTCTGTCACTAACCTGGATCAACGTTTAATGTATGTATTTTGAGCCATCTTCGTCTGTCACTGTTTCAGAGAAAGTAATTCGATGCCAAACGTTAGCAGATGTACTGAATCACGTGAGCGCTCATGTTAATTGGAAATCGTATGTATGGCGGTTTGGGAATGTTTGTTCTAACATTAAGGTAAACTGAACCTGCGACCTTAAAGGGATGACGTGCACTGGGAATAAACATTAGGTTGAATGTCCCTTTTAACTGATCCGAGCCACGTTTTGCCAGACCACCCGGGGGTAGAATAATCCCCGTCCTTTCGTTGGTCTGTCATCACAGCCTTTTAGGAACCGCAGCCCTGGATTGTAACATTAGAAATGACACCCATTACCATTTGCCGTTGGTGCCTTTTTATTAAATCAGTTATCTATGCTTCAGTGAGCCAGTAGGCCCGGTCCACGTGATGTGTATCAGTTGTCACGATACAGTACGTTGGGCTTTGTATCGTATTCTGTCGTTTGCCATCAAAGGGTTGAGAGCCTAGTCGTGTTGGTGGCCATTAAATGATCTGTCACTAGCCTGCTTCCGTTCAGATGGTCTGCCCTGCTCACCATTGATTAACATCACTCAATAAGGAGCAGATTGTTATTAATAGACACTGTAGCCCTTTGCTCTGGTCACAGAGATCATAGTTATCTGTTGAATGTTTCAACATTGCATTGATGAGTGTTATGGCAAATACAGACAATCAAGTGGGGGTATGCTTCACTTTATTTCTTTGTTTTTGCTAGAAAGACTGATGGCAGCAGTGAACCCTTAGCGAGGTTGTACGTGGTATTTATATGATGATAGTCCAAATGTTATACACAATGTACCTGTAAAGAGTATAGTAAATGGTTCAGCTATCACTGTACCCAGTCCATGTCAAGATTTTAATCTGTGAGTGTGTTTATGACATTAATAGCCCTTCTATTACACTCTACCTAACATACACTCCTTGCTATTGAGTTCGACCACTTAGAGTTTCTAAAATGGTGTCGTGCACAGAAAATACCCAGACTGAGTCATTTCCTCCTCTATATTTCATCATGCTAATGCAGTGAAAAGAGATGGGCAAATACTGATGCTGTGATGATGTGTTGTATAACTATGGACTTAAGTCAAGTGCACACATTATAAACCACTGGCATGGTTTTCCTATTTCGCAGAGCGTTGGTGCCAGCAGCAACCAGACTGTTTATGCAAGTTTATGCGCATATACTTATCAGTCTAGTACATATAAGGAGCCTCTTGATGTCTCCTGCTCTGATGTAGTTCAGAAGTAAAATTAGATATCCCTAGAGTTTTAGCTTCTCCTTAAGCTTGACTTTTGCATGAGAAGTGGGTTACGAGGCGGACGCATAGGTAAGGCTACTTTATGTGAAAACTGGAAAATCCAGTTTAATCACATTTGTTACTCTATATTTAATCGCATTTATTTGGGAAGTGGTGTTAAATTAGGACTCATTTTATTATTGACCACCATTTTGAGACTCTGGCTGCTTAATCAGCTCTCACTAAAATGATCACTTTATGATAAGAGCCTACAATCTAAGCAGTAGTACTGACAGTGACGGGTTGTTTTTGGCAGTGGGGATTGACATCCTTCTGATAGTGGTGACAGATTTGTCCTGGTCCACAACGGCTGAATGATTACATAGAACAAAGCTGGATACGTGTTTACTGAACTCCTCATACACGGACTTGAAAGATCAGGTCACATTCAGCGTATTTATGTGGGCTGGAGGTGACGGGTAGCTGACCCTCACCAGAAGGTGTTGATTTCCAAACAATGACCTTGACCGATTGAATAAGGCTGAAACAAAAACTTGAAATGGCCTCTTCAAACAATGTGTCCGTTTCCATGCATGCACTGGTTTCATCAGGTTGGAGCCATCGACATCCATCTTCTACTGGAAAGGGGCGTTGCATTGTACTAGCATTTCCTGTTCAGCATGAACATTTCAATATACTTTGTAGACTCCGTTCTGAGAGTGTTGAAAGTGGCCTCATGTTGTCATCATTGTTATACCCTTTGTGTTTTCAAAATGCTGAGTACATTTGAACTTGAGCTGTTAATTTTCAACCAGCTTGTTCGATGAGAAGTTAACTTCAGTGTAGATAAAGCATGCATCCCCATAGTTTGGCTATCTTTGCACCACTCCACTTTTTTGTGCTCAGCAAATCTCAGGGTTACTCTATTTTTCCTTTATGTTAAAATTAAAGATTGACAGGCTTCTTTTTGAACATTGCTTAGGTCGTCAGGTTGTTGTTGACCATATGTAAATATAGAATATCAACTTTTGCATTTGTTATCTGAAAGGGCACTAAACACAGCTGGTACACACGTTCTTATGTTAAATAACAGAGGGTTATAGGCTGTAAAGGACACTGTCAAACTTCACGTGGTTTACATCTAGTTATTGATGGGACTGGGGGCCTGGACTATATTTAATTTTGAACTTTCATACAGCATGTTAGGAAGGTGGTGCTAGGAAGATGACCTTTGGAAGTCACCAAGTAAGAAAGGGTATATGATATAGTGTACATGCAGAGACTGAGGCTCTTGCAGACAAGTTCACAGGTCTTTCTGTCACATTTTCTCTTGAATTTATATTCTTTGAATGTTTGGAAAATTGATCTTCTCCAGTACAAAATTAAGCACATCTTCATGAGGGGAATGTAGAAAAAGGGTGTGTGTGTTTTTTGTTTTCCTATTCGTACCTTGGGCCCAGCCCTGCTTTTGTTCTGCTTTTGTTAGACATTGATTTTTTTCTCAGAGGAGGGGGACAAGCGTGCTGTGCTTTGTCCCGTAGTGTGGGAATGTTATTCTTCCCTGGACCCACCTAAGTTTATAACCCCCCGTGATCACCACTGAGTGGCCAAACAAAACGTCCCTGCCTGCCATGAATCTGGAGAGCTGTGATACTGGAATCAAAACGCATATCAAATATCATACATGTATACATACTATACTATATATGGTTTATATTATAAAGATACTCAAATCATCTGCCAATAGGGTTGTAAAAACACTTCAATTCTAGACAAGTGTTTCAGTCTTATTCCCACGTGAATGCATCAGTAGCAGATGCTGAACTCAGTGGGGATTGACCGTGTCGTTGAAGTCATGCAAATAGCCCGCATTAAACCATCAGCAGAATGTTCTGAAAAAATAGGCTACGTGTTAACCTAGTTAACACCCTAACCGCTGTTGGGTAACACGAGGCACAGAACAAACAGTCACCAGAGAAAAATGCTCAGTGCATGTACCAAGGCTCTCATGGATCATTAATTTAATTGTATTATGTGAAATGTTTTTAATTTCAGCCTCATCTGCTTTTCTCTTCATGTTCTTTTTCACTCATTGCACATTGTTTTGATTTCATAGGAATGCTATTGAATGCTTTTATGTTCTTTTTTGTCTTTGCTTTATTTGCTTGAACTGCCTTTAGGGATGTCTCGACAACACTGATTGTTGAGTAATTGCTCATACTTGGCTTATAAAGCCTTTCGATTGAAAACACGCCCATATAAAGGAACTTCTTTTGGTAATTAAATTGACGTCTAAGTCCACTCTCAACAGAGTCAGCCTATCATAGGGCTTCACTCAATCTTCTGGCCTGATTTGATATAAATGGGGCAAATGAAATATAATATAATGCAATACAGTTCAGCTGCATCAAAAATTACAGCCTCCAAAATTACTATAACATAGAACCAACATTTTTCTAAAACATAACAAAAACGAAACATGGCTTCAGATTATTGAGCATTATTAATTGCAAACTGAATTCATGTTTCTCTCTGATACACTCGGACCATCCCTAATTGCCTTTATGTTGCATTTCTTATTTTTGCCTTTTTTTTGTCTTGCCTTTTCTATTTGCTTACTTTCACATTTTCATTTCATTTGTGTTTTTATTAACTTTGTTTCTTTTTCTTTCTTTCTCTCTTTTTTTCTATTTGCTTGTCATTCTGCCATCACTGCCTTTTATCATCCATAAATCACCCGGCCTGCTTTAAAACCCACCACATTTAAACATTTCTCGAAATCTCTGCTTGCTGGGTGGACTGTAAACGGTGCTCAGCTGGCTTCATCAAGTCTCCCCTGTCTCAGATGAAAATGATGAATGACAGCACAGAGCTGCATTGTGAGGTGATAGGGAACCCCATTCCTGAGGTGCAGTGGTGGTTTATAGAGGGTGAAGAGCCCAACGAGACCTTCACCCAGCTCTTTGATGGGGCACGGGAAGACCGTGTGCAAATCAATGCCACATATATAGCACATGCCACAAGCACCATCCACCTCACTAGCCTCACCTTCGATGACTCGGGCACGTATGAGTGCCGTGCTTCCAACGACCCCGACCGCAATGAACTCAAGAAGACGCCCAAAATCAAGTGGATCCGCTCACAGGCAAACGTTATTGTGATCGAAAGTGAGTTGCAGAGGAAGCATGAGGAGAAGTAGCTTGGCTGTTATCTCCTCATTAGTGAAGTCCTGGACATTCAGCTCCTGTTACACTCAGCTCCCATGCTTCCCTGTCCAATAGCCCCTCTACCCTGCTTCACCCAGTATACACTCACCCTCTCCTGTCCCCAAAAACTCCAGTAGTAGAACACAGACCCTGTCATGAAACTTGATTGGGCCACTCCCAGATCCTGTATCACCTGACACACATGTCTTCAATCTGATCCCTTTTTTCCCCTGTTTAAAGGATATGATAGATTGTATTGAATATAATACTGGTCATAAGGTTGGAAACTTGCAAAATGGTTCCTGCTGGAAAAATATTGTCTGCCAGGAAAATATTTGATCATTAGAAAAACTAAAAAAGGGGTGTCAGATTACTTGATTAGTATCACTTCTTAGTAGATATGTTTTGCTAGCTTTTTCCTTAATTGATACTAACACTGTGCAGTGCCCCTTTTGTTTATGCTTGTAGACCATTCCTGTGGCTTATAGCCTACTGAATAGTAGGCACAGAAGATGGCAACTAGTTATTTTAAATACATTTTCAGCCACGGGGCATCTTTCTGCCTTGTGGTCCAGTATTATTTTTATCACTTTGAAAGAATTGGTCAGTTTCTTCACCCGATTGAAGCAAAAATAATTCATTGGTACATTGTGATTGGCAGTTTCACTGACAATGATTTTACACCCCTGCTCTTGTTGCGTCTTCTGCATGTATGAAGATCTTTCCCCATGACCTTGTTGTAGACTGTCTACTAGATTTCCAGTACAACTCCTGTTCTACCCTCCATCCTTTTGTTGGTGGGACAGATCTCCCCATTATGGAGAGCTCTGTCCACCTTTCCTGGAAACGTCCGTGCATTTGTTAAGAACATGTACATGTGGTACAACATTTCCATGGTTTCAATTTGTGAAAACTGATTTGTTTTCCTTCTCCAACTTGGGAAGTTGAAGGAAAATGCTAAGGACTTTGTTGGTAATTCTTTGGTGATTTCTGTTTGACCACAAAACTCAACAATTGTCTTCAACAAAAAAATTTATTTTTATATCCATTTCATATTTATATTCATATTTACACTTCTGAGACCGTAAGAAGAATAATGGAGAAACAATTCAGTCCTATGATCCTCATAGTTGACCTCTTCCACCCTACCTCCTTTTGTATCTTTGCTCATCCGTGAATATGTGCATAGAGCTGCCATGTACATGGTATGCCCTATGACACTTTGTACTGTCGAAGGAATTATTTCTGTTTAGACAACTGTTGAGTGATGATACAAGAAGTCAGTTAAAAAAATGATGATGCACACTCTGATAATGATACATTTCAAGTCAATTCTTGCCAGTAATGAAATATAAGGGTGTTAAAACATTTTGGCTAAGGATAATGAGTAATTTCTTTTTTCCATCTCTGTTCATCTAAAGTCCCAAACATCATTACCGATCCCCCTGAGGTCACCAACCAGACCTCTGCTGTCCTGAGCTGCAACTTGACAGAGACCAGTCTCCCTGTCAAGGGCTCCCACTGGACGCACAATGGCAAAATCATTGAAACTTCCAAGTCACCTGAGGCTGTTGCATTCACTGTCCTCCGGTAAGTCGCTACGTCCACCAAAATGTGCCAAATGGGAAGCTATGACTTGCAGATACTATGGTAGAATGAAGCCCTCATGTAACTATCCTCCGTCTTGAATCTGGCAGGTGTTTCCCATTGACCCATATACCAGAATAATTTTTTTTTTACAAAGAGGCCTGTTTTGTGTTTTCTGTGCAATTCACTAATTGGCAGTGCTGATTGAATAAATTGTATAAGAACATGACAAACCCAGTAGGCTTTAAAATCCTTATTTGTACTATGGGCTGGAAGACGGAGCTTCATTGATATTACATTGAACCGTTTCTCAGCCTAAAAGTGCACTGCTGGTCTTGGTCTTTTATCCTTCTTTGTTCTGATTCTTATTCTGTCCCTTTCTAAAATTACGGTCAATAGCCATCTTTATCCTCTAATGTTCTCTCTCTCTTTCCCTTTTGCATGTCTGTCGCCCTCCCCCCTCACTGTATCTGGCTGCCTCCATTAGCAGCAGAGCTAGGGGCGCCAGTCAGGCATTCACTACTCTTGATTAGCAGAGAGATGGACCGTGCAGTCGTGCAGATTTGCCTGTAGTCTTGGCAGCATGGATAAGCGCCCCTAGCAGTGTGCTCACTTGCCCTGACCTTAATTCCCCATTTGAGAGCGAGGGCAGGACTGTACGGGACAGCAGAACCAAACAAAAGTGGGACTGATTACCAGGGAAAATTTGAAATATTTGTTGCCTGGACAAACGGCTTAATTTTTGTAGCACCCCAGGTCTTGAGTATAAAAGAGGTTCTATTGTGATTTTTTTACTTTGCTTAGTCGGAAAACTGATCAGTTACTGATCCCCACCAGCTATATGAAAAATGCAACTGATTTTGCTATGAGATTTGTTGGAAAGAGTTCTCAAATCCTGAATTGTTTTTCTTCCCATAGTTTAGAGAAGATTACCCACAGTTCTGGTGGGAAGTATGAATGTGTGTTCGAGACTGAACCACCACTGACCCGCACCATTGAAGTCAAAAGTAAGTTAATTTATTACAGATCAAAAGTTGCTTACATGGTGGAGTTTTACCTAACGTGTTATGCCGATGTTATGATGTTTATAGTTACAGATTAAGTAAGCCCCTATGTGAGGTTTGTACTTTGGATTCAGATTCACTTCAAAATCTGAAGTAAGCAGCCATTTTCAAGGAAGCGCCACGTGATGTTCTGTGGTTAAAGGTCCCATATTGATGAAAATGAAACTTTGTGACACTTTGATTTTAGAGCAGGTGGAGGTGCTTTAAAAAGTATTGTGAATAGCAGCAATTCTAATAAGCAAGTTATTACTGATGAATTGGAGGAATCGAATTGGCATAAGAACATGTGTACAGTGTAGACGTAATGTAGGTATTACTTAGAGTGGATTTGAGTCTTGTTCTCATTTGATTGTTTTTTATCTGTGCATTTGTACAATTCAACATTAAAGAAAATTATTCTGTATCGGACATCTTACAGTTGGGTGTCACCTTCACATGCAGGAGATAAAGTTAAGGGAACAATTACATGAGTGAGGGTTTGATAATGAATTTAGATTGAACATCAAAGGAATGGTAATGAGAAAACAACTGGGACTGATCACGGGAATCGATAAAACAAATGTATTTCTGTGAAGGTTTTTTTGGAAACATTCCAGTCAGTTCTTGGTCTCTCATGGGAAGGCACCTTTTGCTCTAGTATTAATAACTGAGGGCAGTTTGGATCATCAGTTCAGTCACAGAAAGTGAAAATGTGTTTCTCTTCCTGCTGTAGCACTTCCCCATGTTGCTGCCTACAAGCACTCAGAGCATGGCAATGAGAAGGACAAAGGTGTGATGGTCTGTGTGAGTCACGGCTATCCGCTGCCCACTGACTGGACCTGGTTCAAAGAGGAAGATGGCGGCCAAAAGGTAGGTGTATTATCTCAGAATTATGATTCATGACATGTCTTTTTCTTTTTCAGTCACCTTTTAATATACTGGCGTCGATAAGTTGATTATGATGTATTTCCTGTGCTTCAGTTCAAAATTAAAAAATAAATTAATAATAATACAGGATGCATTACTAACTTGTTGCTTCAACATAACCCTCAGCCCATCTTCAATGGCACTACCGACAAATATGAGATCAAGAGCACCCCTAACAAGACTATTCTGACTGTTAATGATCTGAGCATCGAAAACGACATTGGTGACTACACGTGCTCTGGAACCAATGAGCTTGGCACAAACACCGACAAGATCCACCTGCGTGTCCGCAGCCGCTTGGCTGCCCTCTGGCCCTTCCTTGGCATTGTGGCCGAGGTCATCATCCTGGTGACCATCATCTTCATCTATGAGAAGAGGAGAAAGCCTGATGAGATCACCGATGGTACGTACACCACTCTTCTTCACACAGTACACATTGCATCCATTCCTGGGTCGGATTAGCACAGCTGGATAGACGCCGCTGTCTTATTTATATTATTGAGGCCACTGAGTTGATGCAGTGCTGGATGGTTCACAAAATAAAAACAAATAAAAACTGCAGGTCAGTCACAAATAATGCTGCCTTCAAATAGAGCTAATGAGCTTGTGATAACAACTTTAACACCAAGCATATCGTGTACATGACTTGTTGATAACACCGCTGCTAGGCAATGACATTTAGAAGCCACGGAGGCTAAAAATTTAGCAAACAAGTAAGCATGTAACATAATGCAGAAAATGCAAAGGCATTAAAAACATAAAGCTGTTATATAGATCATTTTCTTCAGATATATTATAACATTGCGAAGAAAAACTCCATTTGACTAAAAATTAAATATGCTAACTTACAATCCACTGAAAAATTAACCTCCATGGCCTCTGCTTTCTGAAAACATTAGTAAACTCATCACAACTTGTGAACATGCTAATCAAATACGTGCAGGGGTCACCTAACTTTAATGATATTTAGTAAAATTTGTCTCCATATTGCTATAACGTGCTGTTGATGCAAAAACTGGGCCTCCTAGATCATATTTAATTTTCTCATGATACCTGCAACACAGCCCCGTGGCTCTAATCCTTTTTTTAAAGTGATGCTAGTTATGGTCTGACCAGCCAATTAGAGCTGAGTATTGTATTCTTCAGTTGTCCCCAATGGTTGGTGAATTCCAAAACGTACTGGTCATTTTGCTATTATCATTACTTGCATGGGTTTTGATTTAAGTAAAAGCCCTCATCATGAATATTTAGCTACCAAAGTGGCTGTGAAAATATCCTGCAGAAAGTAAATTAACATAATGAGCTTTTACACAAACTGCACTCAACTTCTCTGTCCTCCGTCACGATGTGTATATAAAACCTGTCAAACTGTAGGCCTCGTTTACTTTATTGTGAGTTAAGAAGATCTAGTGCCCCCAGTGTCTACTTGGAGACTATTAAGGCAAAGCATTGCTCTTTGGTTGGACATGTCCAGACTGTAGTTGCATGCATTCATTATGAACCCTTATTGTCTTTGGTTTTGCTATTATTTACATTTTTTAAATGAAGGCCAGGGGTTAGCTTCGGCCTCTCTTTCAACAATCTGTGGTAGAAACTATTATTTTTTATTATTTACATTTTTACTTCTCTGTTCGCTGCTGATTTTGCATTTTGGTAAGTGAACAAAAAACTGCATGTCAGACTGAAGTGGTTGAGCTGGGATGACGGCGTGGACAAAACTATGGGAGTCTGAATGATCTGCTTTCATAGTCGCCACTTCTAAGAGGAATGTGCTCAAAGATTTGGTCACTCTTTCACTGGCCCTGCAATATTTTCTTTCCACTTCATATATTGGTCCTTTTTTTGGTAAAAAAAATAATAAATCCTGTATTTGAGCCAATGAAAGAGTCAAATGAGACACGTAAGCTAGTGTAATGGTTTGACATGACATTGGATAGGTTGAAAAGTGCGAGGTTTCAGCATTCTGTCTGCATGCCTTCTGCATCTTGTACTCTGTGCATGATAAATGACAGGCAACCCTCTTCTCAAGATCATTTACATTTGTCTCATTCACCATTTGGCCAAAGAGGTAGCCTTACATTGTGAATACGTGCTCTTGCTCTGGTGTGAATACTGTCACTCTACATGCCAGGTTGTGTTAGCTCTGCCAGTTTAAAGATGTTTACTGTTTTTCTACTTGACTTCAGCCACTGCAGTGTTCCTTTGGTGTCCTTTGCTTGTTTTGCATGAGCCTCTGTGATGCTAAGGCTAAGGTGATGCTAAAAATGTTCATAAATGGCATTTTTAAAATGTCGTGACAGATTTCTTATAGAGACGTACTGTAGATGATTTAACAGAGACTTTGTAATGCGTCTTAGATGGAACACCATCAACTTATGTGTGTGGATTTGTAAATGAAAGTCATTCATTGTCAGAAAAGCAACAGGAGGGCATGCTTCAGTTCATGTTAGATTTGATCATAACCTCATTGGAGTCATGTTGCAGAGGATGTCATGTTCTAACATTTGCTACCGTCATCTGTGGGGGGAGAGGGTTGGCATGTACTGCTCGCACCAATCAGACATGTCCCCTGCTATTGACTGACTCTTGTTTTTGTTTGTCTTCTCTTCATTGATCTTTTACCGCTATGCAGATGACGACTCAGGATCTGCTCCTCTGTAAGTACAGTCAGCTGCTTAGTACCTTGATTGCCTAAAAGTGATTTTTCCACAGAACTCATGTTTGCTATGTTGTTTTTCAGGAAGAGCAATTCTAATGCAAATCACAAAGACAAGAATGTGAGGCAAAGGAATTCTAACTAGGAGCTGAAAGAGGTAAGTGTCAGTATCCGTGTGGGAGGCAATTCGTTACATGAAAATGAGCATTATATGCCTCTTTTTAAATTAAAGTCAAAACATGTTACATTGGTCTGTCTCTTAGTCTGCATGTTTGATAGAATCGGAGGGTTAAATGGAATATAAATCCATTAGTCAAGCCATTGCTCATTGACTTTTTTTTTGTTTTCCTAGGTGGACATCCAGAAGGCAGTCCAGGATTCAGCTGTTGTGTTGCACACTGTACTGTGCACCCTGCAACTTTAAGTACCTTTTTGTGCTTGGGTGTTAATGTTTTAAGACTGATTTCCTCTTGTTTTTCTTTCTTCTCCTCCACATTGTGCAGCCAGAGAACATAGTGTGAAATAATTTCTGCTTGAGGCCGTGGGGGCAAATATTGCATGAGTTTTAAAGCCGTTAGAAAAAACTGTGTGTTTGTTGTAAAATCATAGAAAGTTCATGTGAGGAATGCCTAGTTTGTGATAATTTTCTGTTGATGCTGACGCTTCCTACGCCAACCTCACATCCGTCAGTCGTTTTGCTTTTTATATTCTGCGATCTGGAATGGTTCCCTGTAAAGCAGCACAAATCACTGCCATTCTTTTTATAGCAACGACTGGAGTGTGTTTGAATACACACATTTGATCTGTCCCTACATTAGCAGAGTTGTATACTTTGCCTTAACAATCAAGCACCATTTCAGTTTTTGTCTTTTTGCATTTTGTTATAGGTTACAAGATTTAAATGTGACACTTTAAGATTAAATGCAGAAATGATTTCTGATTTATGTCTGCTAGGGTTTTGTTGCCGTAAGAAATTACAGTTTGAGCTTTTTTTCCCTTTAAATCGTGCTTTTAATTCCTTTACTCTTCACATGCTTTGTTTTAGTCGCCAATGTTTTTGTTGCTGATGTCACAACCACATAAAAATGTATTCTTGAGGACCAAGTGCAAGAGCTGTAACATCTGTTGATTCTGATGAATGCAACATAAATACTACTCACTGATGTTTCAATCTAATAAAACAGATAAACGGTTGAAAAGAGGTTTTTCTTTCTCACTCGATGTGATTCGAGAAAAAAAAGGCTTGTGTGCGATCGTTGGACCGTCGTCTCTTTCCGTTCCCTTCACTGTGTAGATGATTCAGAAGCCATATGTTTCATTTAACCTAGTGTTGTGATTGGATGTTACCATTTCAGAGTTACACAAATTTAAAAGACCTAGCCAGACTTGTGTAAATTGTTGTACCTTCCAACTCCATGGAACACCATCATATGTACAACTTGCACAAACTGAATAAAGATATTGGATTTTACATGTCTGTGTGGGTGTACTTACTCAACTTTTTGGTCTAAATAAATGGTGAAAGGGTTCCTTTTTTAAAAAGTGGGTCAACGAGCTGTGTCAACAAGGCCTTGATAGCTGCACAGAAGATCATAATCGCGTGTGTGTTAAGCCATGTCTCACCAGCAGTCCAAAACCCAAAAAGTCTTAATTTTCTATCAGAATAAAAAAAAAAGCAAATGTTTGTGGATAATAGTTGCGGATTCATTTACTTTTGACTCACTTAACATTGCAGCTTTACTGATATCAGAGTGCCCGTGACCTTTTCTTTAAGGATACGTTCATCCAAAAATTAGTACTCTACTCAACATTTCTGGAGTGTCACAGCTCGTTCTAACTAATGCAAGTCTCCAGGTCCCTACAAAACTTCACCTGACTTAACATTGGCATTGGGATGAGTAGAAAATGATTTATTTTTGGGTGGGCTGTTCCTTTAAGAAGTCCTAAGGGGCAGTTTGTAGGCTTCCACAAAAACTTTTAAAACTTCGAGTTCATGTAGTTCACACATGTCTTTTAAATGTTCTACCAAACTGGTTTGTTATGACTTTACCTTGCACAATTTCCCGCTTCAGGCCAAGACAGATACTCAACACGAGCCAGTAGAAGGCACCGTCTGTGACCCCGGTCTTATCAGTAGAACTGTGGATATGTCTGATTGTCTTGTGTGCTTCCTTTTCTAGACTTATCTTGGTTTCTGACAGCCCTCAACAGTTGCCTCACTCGAATAGGTTCAAGCGACACAGGACTGTGAGTTATGGTACACTCGCTGCAGTAAAAGAATGAGTGAATGCATCTCTTAGGAGCTGATATTTACCCAAGTACTGTACAAAACTTACACTTTTGAGATACTTGTACTTAGTTGAGTATTCCCATTTTCTGCTTTGTTACACATTTTATTTTATGACCTTGACCAATGACATTATGTTTTCCTAAGTGTTCATTTGTTTGACTGGTTGTTTGTTGGTTGCAGGGTTGACATGGCACTTAATAGAAACATTTATTAAGAGATAAAGAGACTCACACTCATTTTCTTTAAAGGGGCACAGAGTAGTTTTGCAGAAGAAATTCAAACTTGGAATCTTGCATATCTACAATACAAATGAGGTCATAATACGAAGTCAGAAATGTACATTTTTGTTCTCGGAGGAAAATAAGGTCCCCAGGACACTGTATGAAGCTAGAAAGGTGGCAGGGTCCGCCAAATATAAACAAAGTAAAACAGTATAAAATTGTGTTGTCCTTTAAGGTCAATTTGTTTGTTCAGTTTATTCAAAACAAAGAGTTTGTTTATTTAGTTTGTTTAGGCATAATAAAAAAAATCAGTCAGTGAAAATTTCTCTGTTCTAATCAAAATGTCTTTCCTGAAACTACACAGTGCATCTTTAATGTTGTGGTTTTTTTCAACATTTTATGTTTGGGGGGGATCATTTATGCATCCTGATGATAAAAACACGTGTATTTAGGTGGCTGCTATCAGTGAGTTGGTACAATCTGATGCGGATAAAGGGGGCTGTGGAGGTATGCACTTTGTTGAGTGCCGTCACAGCTAAACTGCAATCTGAAAAGATCCGTAGTACACTGTATACATACATGTAAATATACGTGTAACTCACTTTTACTCGTAATCATGTTACTGAAGCGCATAAACTGACAGAAAATTACTTTTAAAACCGAAGTTGATGTCACAAAAGATTATTCTTCTCAAGTACTACTGGTGTGGTTGACTTTCTCTTTTACCGAGGTAATATTTTAACACGATATTTGTATTACTTTTGGCTACTTTTTAGAACTGTCAACACAAGAAACCGGCTGTGTACACTGCATGTATTTAGTCATAAAAAATAAAAAGCCTTATGGTCGCCCAGCAGGTTTAACAACGTGTAATGTGCACGTCTGTCCACAAGGTGGAGCCACTTCACCACGAATTGGAGACACTGACCTTGTAAACCTAAAGCAACAGGCAGACGCTGTGTCTACTGTCTCAGTGTAGACAAGGGATCTTGAATTGGAGTGACTTCAGATCACATTGTAGAAGTATGAGTGTAGATGACTGGTTGATGTCACTAATATACCTGTGAGATCAGGTGCGGAGGATGGATGGATGGAGAACTGGGTGGTGTTCCTTGTGGCTCTTCATCTGTCACCCCTTTTTGTCCTGCGAGCTGAGTTCATTCATGCATTTCATATTTGTATTATCTAAAAGAGCACACTGTGGGGTTATTGGGTGTTTCCTGCTTTGATCAAATCCCCTTATTTTGTTCACTTTTTTTAATCAATATAATCTACCTGTGGGTGGTAACAGCCCCGAGGAAACACACACACACACACACACACACACACACACACACACACACACACACACACACACACACACACACACACACACAGATAGACAACAACAGGAGCCAGGTTGCAGCCATGGCAACGCCACCGGTGCGCTGTTATCCTTGAGGTGTTGTGTGGATGGAGAGCAGAGGGCTGCTGCCGCTCTGAACTCTCCACTCTCCTCTCCTGCCTCCCCTCCTGTCCTCCGCCGCCGTCCAGTCTCTCCGGGTTCCAGGTGCGCGTCCGTCTTTTGTCCGCCCGTCTTTGTCTCTGCCTGTGATGGACGAGGCGGAGGACGGCGAGGAGGAGCCCAAATTCCAGCAGCCTCGACCACCTCAGGTAGGCACCCTGTCCGGACGCGAGGAGGACCATGGGAGCGGCGGAGGAGCCACGATGAAGAAATTGACGCCAGGAGGCGGAGTCGCGTCCGCTGCGCGCAAAAACTCCAACAACAACGAGCTGTGGCTGCTGCCAGACGAGGACTCCGCACCTGTCAGCGCCAGTGGCGGCGCAGCCTCTGCTCCGGTGTGTCAGAGGGATGCTGCCGGCGGCTCAGAGGCGCAGCGCACAGGTGGAGGGGACACAGTGTCAGAGGCAGGCGTGAGAGCAGAGGGGGCCATCGGCATGATATGTAACAAAAACGGAGACTGTAGAAGGGACCCGACCAGTTCAGGGAGCCTCTCTTCTCTCATCTCCAAGCAGGAGAAGCTGGCAGATGGAGTAGCAGCAGCAGCAGCAGCAGCTGAAGACGGCAAGGCTGCAACCATGGACGGCTCCATCACCTCAGTGGGGTCTCTGACACAGGGGCCCGGGGCCGAGGTCAAGAGCGTGTCAGCGATGGAGAAAAAGGACTCCAGAGTTTCCTTCTCCAACGCCCCGACCAGTAAAGGACAGACCCCGAGTCAGCAGTCGAGGAACTCCGTCACGTTCACCAAGGCGGAGGACGGCTCTCAGATAGTGCCGGACGATGGAGACCCCAGGGGGAACCAGACCTACATGCAGCGGCAGTTCAGCTCCATGCTTCAGCCCGGAGTTAACAAGTTCTCGCTGCGCATGTTCGGCAGCCAGAAGGCGGTGGAGAAGGAGCAGGAGCGCGTAAAGTCAGCGGGTAACTGGATTATCCACCCATACAGCGACTTCAGGTACGGGTCAGATTCAGTTCGGTTCATGAACGGAGCGTGGATGTTATAGTGACATCATCTGGTGCGCTTTCTCCTAATCAAACTTAAGACCAAACATGATAAAATATTCAGATATTTAAGGCACCTCAGGGAATGTATTGTCATCCATTATAACTATTTTGGTTGAAAATGAAAACGAGATGATCACATAGCTGAATAAATATTCTTCTGATCTCAGCAGTACACACCTAAAAAGACACAGTCCCACCTTTCATCAGGATCATATGTACCATTAACCATTTTAAATGAGAGATAAAGACTTTTTATTTCTTATTTCAGTGGGATGAACTGATGCATTTGGGTCTGCGGACACCTCTTGCTCACACTGGCAAAACATGAAGATATCTGTTTTTTGTTTTTTTTTACACACATATTTCAACAAACAAGTGTAGTCAGAAAGCCTTTGTTTAATGAGCTTAACCCCAACGTGAGCCTGAAGCTGCAAAATAAAGTGACGTCATTGAGCCGAAATGTGTCTAAACATCTGTTTTCAGCACCAAGGACAGCTCCTCCAATTATCCCAAGTGTGAAAACAGCAGGAGGGCTGAAGATAAAAACCCACTGTTTGACCTCTTGACTGGCTTCTGACTTGGATTTTGCTCTCAAAGTATTATTTAACAGAGCGCTGCTTAGCTGCTTTTATGGGGGAATCATGCGAGGGCGCATTAAACACTGAACAATGCCCTGAAGCAGAGAGGATTCAAGTCATGACTCAGCAGAGCTCTCCCATCAGTTCCTCCCTTTGCATCACAGGCTCTCACTTAGTCTCAGCTGATCAGAGTTTTCCTGACAAACTCATAGAAGGACCGTTTCTGTTATAGATCAAAGGGGCACTATGTAGTTTTGGAAATCAAGAAATTAAAATTCATAAAAGGTTGTGTTTACAACATTAAAAAAAGGAAATAACACAAGCTCAGAAATATTGATTTATTTCCACAATTGAGTAAACAAGCTGTCGACAGCAGAGACGATGGACCTAGAGCACCTTTTGGTCACTTAGAAGGCAATTGCAAGTGTATTCAGTCTTGAGCAATGAAGATTCTTTAGAAATACTGCCCCAAAACTACATAACGCACTTTAATATGCACTTAGTTTAGTCGTTTAGTCCTTAAAGGAGCAATATGTAGTTTTGGGGAATACAGCTTTCATCAGAGGATTCATTTGTAAGCTTAAATAAACAAACTCAATTAGTTTTCATGACTGAAACAACAAACTGACCTTAAAGGACAACACAATTTCACACTGTTTTACTTTCTTTATATGTGGCGGACCCCGCCACCTTTTTTTTTAGCTTCAAACAGAGTTCTGGGGACCTTATTTACCTCCGAGAACAGCTTGTTTAATTGTTTGATTGTTTAGATAATCATTTCTGAATTCATATTATTACCTCACTGACATTTCAAATATTGAACGAGTTTGAATTTAAAATGTCAGCAAAAGGGTGAAAAATGTGTTTGTTGAGGTGACGTCTTCAAAAGCTCTGCTAAAGAGATGCAGTACATCTTCAGGTTATAAAACGCTGTTTGGCGTTTGAACATTGACTAATCATCAAAACAGTTGCTAATTAACTCTGTGTTATGCAATAATCAATGAATTAAGAGTCTCAGCTCTTGAATCAAAGTAACCTCTGAACTACCCTGGTGGTAGCTGTGGCGTCTCTGAGCCTTGTGTAACGGTTGTTTCAGTCCGAATGCTAACAAATACGACCCGGATGTGGAGCACAGAACTGTAGCCGCCCTCTGCTGAGACGTCCTCTGTCGGCGGATTTGCTTCCTCCCTCTCACCCAGCGTATCTTTCCTGTCATATCTGTGCCTGTCTCTGTTCTTCTTGTCCTTGCTTCGACCTTGTCTTGGACAGGTGGTGTAGGTTACCTCACCAGGACCAGACACAGTGCACTTAGTGAAGAAGCAGTCGTTTCATAAAACAGGGTCATTTGTCACTGTGTTTAAGGGGTGGCGCTGTTCTCTGAGAGAGCATTGCTTGATGAAAGCGAGAAAAATCACCTGTCACAGATCAAGTGGCATCAGCATATTTGCCGCCATGTGGTATTTATAGCAAATGACAGTGTGAGCGTCTAGACTTCAGTATTTCTGTCTTCATCCACGGTTCTTCTGGATAACCTGTCAGAGCTCTTTTCAGAATATTTCCTGTTTCTCCCCTGTCTGCTTTACCCCCCGTCAGGTTCTACTGGGACTTCACCATGCTCATGTTCATGGTGGGCAACCTGATCATCATCCCCGTGGGCATCACCTTCTTTAAAGACGAGACCACCACGCCCTGGATCATCTTCAACGTGGTGTCAGACACCTTCTTCCTCATGGACCTGGTGCTGAACTTCAGGACTGGCATCGTGTTCGAGGACAACACCGAGATCATCCTCGACCCCGACAAGATCAAGAAGAAGTATCTGAAGACCTGGTTCGTGGTGGACTTTGTCTCCTCCATACCTGTGGATTATATCTTCCTCATCGTGGAGAAAGGGATCGACTCGGAGGTGTACAAGACGGCCCGGGCGCTCCGCATCGTCCGCTTCACCAAGATCCTCAGTCTGCTGCGGCTGCTGAGGCTGTCCAGACTCATCCGGTACATCCACCAATGGGAGGAGGTATGCTGACATTCATCATTTCTGATTCAATGACGGGGGGGGGGGGGAATGAGGGTCTGGTTGTTTTCTTTGACCACTAGAGAAAGAGAGAGTTCAGCTGGAGAATTAATCTCTATGATAACGTTTAAATCGAGTACACAGGGAGTATATGAGCCTAGAACACATGCGGATGAAAGGGAAAAGATGTGAGCCGTCTGTGCAGCTGAAACTTGACTGACATGGGATGAATTTTCAGCCTATATCCCATGAAGACATTTTCCAAGACATTGTTGTTGATAATCCATCAAATCTTAATTGTTTTAAGAACAGTCAACATGCAGTAGCAACAGAAATCTGTCAGTTTCAATGTCGTACATAATGACCATCAACAAAAACACGAATGCACTTTAAACATTGAGGTTCAACAATGCAAAAAAAAAAAAAAATGCACATCATTACTAAATGGTACATTTACAGTTAAACTGTTAACGAACAATGACATGCTTTATAAACCCTTTATTAAGCAATTTTAAACATCAGTTGCAGTTTTATGATGAACAATTGCTTGATTAATGGTGATTAACAGTTAATTAACTATTAACTTAATGTCACCAAATGCACAGTTTAAATCACTAATGTACTGCAGTCAATCTCTGCATATCATATACACTGATGCCACCATGTCTGAACTGTATACAGTATCTACCTGATAAGCCGATGATATCAGCTTGCTCACATATTGACCTGCTGTCATGTTTTTTTCTGCCTCGCTTGGCATCTCTCTCTATTCGTCAGTGAAGGTGAGGTTATACTGGTCTGTCATGTCTGAGAAATATCTAATAATGACTATTTTCCTAATATGATGAATCAAAAACTGACGTCAACACGTTTTGTATCCTCTTGTTCCTTTACGGTTAAATATCTAGACAGCTGCATCCTGATATATCGAGTAGCTTTTAGATGATTTTAGAACAGTGTGTCTCCATCAGAGTTTTTCATTAGCTTTTCATTCATCACTAGTTTTTCCATCAGAGGGCACAGACAGGTCCTTTTCAACTGTAAAATGTCCCGCTCTGTATGTTAGTTTCCCACAATTCTCTGAGAGGATTTGCGATAATATTGTTATTTTTGCAACGTGGAAAAAAATGTAAAAAAAAAAAACTACTATCGGCCAACATACTGTATCATTATCTGATCTTTGTACTCACAAATTTCAGCACCGGTACCTGCCTCGTAATCCAGTACTAAAGTATCTTATACAGGAGATATAAGCATCCTACGTTACCTTGAAGACAGTGCAGTGATACAGGATCGCCATCATCTCTCAAGGAATGTGAAGATTGTTGGAAACCCTTCACAAAGGAGTGTGTTTACTAAGATGGATTTCCAGATCAAACCATCAAAGCTTTATTACCCATCACTAACATTCCAGCACATGAGTAAGCTGCTGTTTGAATATAATGACAAAGTGTTTCCCCACCAGAAAAAAACAACACTAGTCTGACTGTGCCCTGATTAATAATACACCATTGGCTTCCAGTGCAGAGTCTTTCTGTTTGTATATCAAAACAATCCTCTTCTGTATAATTACCTCCTGACACACAAAATTGAGGTTTCGCCGTGTTGTATAACAATAAGCTGAATAATAGCTCGTCGTGAGTGTGCTGATGCAGTTAAGAATTCATGAAAAATTAATTTGTGCTTATCAGAGGGAAAGTGAAAAGGGGATTTTCCGAGGAGTGAACCGCTGGGGATGCTAATTAACTTTTTTTTCTTCTCAGAGCAAGAGCTCCCTTTTTTTTTCTTCTGATTTTGATGTGGAATGTCCAACCAATCAATGCATTAAACTGTTTTAAGTGGATGCTGGTGTGACAGGAATTAATGTTCGCCAACAGGTAGATGCATTATCCTCCATCATCCTCCGCTTTGTGCAAGTGCTTTTTTTTACGCGCACGAACCGAGGATCCCCCTTTTCAGACTAACCGAGCAACTATAAATCAAACGTGTGTGTTCCCTCGCCCTGAAAATAACCGCTGCTCTTCTGATTACAGAGTGGTAATTTGAGTTTGACGAGAACCCTAATTACTGATTCAAACGCTCACAACTGAACGCTCTTATGCTTCGACTCGGCCCTGGCCCTCCATCAGCTCAGTTCAGCTCAGCTCAGCCACCAATCCGAAACCCGGCTGGCTGCGTTTCCCCTCTAGCCCAGCGCAGCTCAGCTCGGCTCAGCTTAGCTCAGCTCGGGAGGGGGTTTCCTAAAAAGATCATCCTAGTGTTGTGAAGATGTGACCGTTTCGCTCGGCTGCGGGCCAACCGAGCGGAGGATTCTGGTGGACAATCATGCTCATAGTTTTTAGAAAAGAAGCGAGTTTGTGTCTTTGCCTTGATTCCTGAATAGATTGCTGTGTCTGTTGAGGCAGAGATAAGCACTGTCAGGACTAACCAGAACAATTTCCTGAGGCAGAAAAGCTTGTGTCAAGGCTCCAGAGGATGCCTTTTCTCACGAGCGAGACAATGATGGTAAATGGGAGGCAGTGGGAGTAATATTAATCAGGCTCGGTAGTTTCCTCTAAATGTTTTCGTCTGGATCACTGTGTGTCTGCTCGGGTGCAGCAGAGAGGAGCAGAAAGTAGTTTATCCGTGTTTTGTCGGACTGGGAGTTGTGGTCACAGTAATGTGCCTTGACCCAGATTGTGGTCTGACAGTGACACATGGCCAGGTGCTGTTCTGGTGTCGGGGGGAACATTAGTCCTGGAGCCTCATTAATCATGATGGGAGCACTTCCTAATCACAGGGCAAGTCCTCACAGTATGCTTCCCTCTCTCCCACTCCAAATTAGCTAAGGTCATTAGCTGTTAAAGGAAGAAGTCCAAAACAAGTATAGAAAGTTGTGTCTTCTGCATTTATATGAATACATATAGATATTCTTTCATATACTTGTATATGTAAGGCAAGGAGGGGATTTAGTGCTCAGACAGCTGATGTACACAGCAGTGGCGGACTCAGGATGTTTGAGGGGCAGTGGGGCACCAGCAGGCAGAAATTATATATTTACAGTGAAAAGAGGATTATCATGTTATTTCCACTACAAGGGCACCTCAGAGGGCACTTTATCATGTTTTCTCCACTGTAAGTGCACTACAGAGGGCACTTTAGCATGTTTTCTTCACTTGAAGGGCACTACAGGGGGTACTTTATCATGTTTTCTCCACTGGAAGGGCACCTCAGAGGGCACTTTATCACATTTTCTCCACTGGAAGTGCACTACAGAGGGCACTTTATCATGTTGTCTTCACTGAAAGTGCACTCAACAGGTACTTTATCATGTTTTCTCCACTGGAAGTACCCTTTATCATGTTTTCTCCACTGGCAGGTGCACTACAGAGGGCGCTTTATCATGTTTTCTCCACTGGCAGGTGCACTACAGAGGGTGCTTTATCTTGTTTTCTCCACTGGAATGGCACAACAGAGGGCACTTTATCATGTTTCATCTACCAAGAGGGCACTTTTGGAGTGTTTATTGCATGGCCCCCCACAAGCAGGCACTAGGTGGGGTGACCCCACTCCACATACATTTGCATTCCAAAGTTTTACAGGAAAGGCAGTTTTGAAATGCAAGTGAGCTACAGGTGTAGGGCAACATGCCCTCTGAGGTTACGGGATGAGTCACCGACTTTCCCTTGCTGGCTGCGCCCAAACTGTAAATGTACAACAGTGTGTATGTGTCTTACATCTCCACACAAACACACCCAGTATCTGGCCTAGTTCACATGTAGGACGATTCTCTCATCTCAAGTGAGACACAAGCCTTTCTTTTAGATATAAGAAACTGTCAATTTAGCCCACAGAGCAGTGTTTTCCAATATGCATGAATACACACACATATATATATATATGTGAGATGCAGACATACATACAGCATCTGACCTACTTCCCTTGTAGGACAATCTTCTCTGTCCCTGGTGGGGAATATGCTTTGCTTACAATTTAACCAAGCCGCCAGTTGGCCCAGCTATGCCAGGATTACACACCAGTGCACACATGCATGTAAATCTACCCTCACACACACACACACCCACCCACACACACACACACATTGGGAACAAGGCCTTGGCCGGTCGCCAGCAGAGCCACAGTGAGTGGTGTTTACAAGGCTGCGACCACAACACCAGCTCCACATAAATGAGCCCCTCACCTGAGGGGAGTAAATGTAAGTAGCAGCAGAGAGAGGCCGGCCCGGGCTGCTGATCAAAGCCTCACCAGAGACTGATGAGTTGTTTTTTTTTTTTTTTTTTTAATTCATATCATGAGCGAATACAGACCACAGACTCTGTGCTTGTTCATTTTCCCCACACAGTAGTTATGTAGCGCCTCAGCCTGACACATTTTTGTTTTGTTACTGACGATGAGTGACATGATCACACCATGTTTTATTATACAGTTTTAAGAAATGTTTCATGTTATAGTCACTATTTGAAGGACATATAGTGTATATCAATGGGAAACCCTACTGACAACAATGGCTTTTTAGAATATACTTCCCTGCAGCTCTTCCATTCCACTCACTGATGTTTTACTTGCTGATGCTGTGAGCATCATTTTAGCTAACCTGTGGCCCATTTTGCAGCTAGCAATCCCCTCCCTCCTATCTACGTCAGCAAACAGGAGGATCCTGCTCTCTACGGGGTCATGAGCAGACAAGACCGCCTCTTTATAGAGTTCTCTGTCCTGATTGGATAAAGTGGGCAGGGATATGAGGGAAAATTAGTCTATTTAACAGAGATTACTGTTGGACTATAGACATATTTAACACTTATTTTAATAAAAAATACATCACTTACAGCAGCTTTGAAGCTGACATATAGTTTTATATATCATCAGTATGTCAAATGACTGCCTGTAATATTAAAGCAGGGTTGCTTTTTGTGTTGTACTCCCAAAGAGTTATCCTGTATCAGTGTAGTAAATAATGCGACTGCAGACGTAGCAACCGTATGTGCATATATTTCAAAATAAAACGGTTGTTCCAGTTTGACATAGATGGATTCTTTTACTCCTCTCTCAAAGCATCTGTCTTCTTTGGCCGAGATGTTTACATTGTTGTCCTCAAAGGAATGATTTTTCTTTTCTCCTTCAGATGTAAGTGGACAGCAGAGTCTTGACCTGAGGAGTCGGCCCTCCTGTGTTATGCCATTCGTTTATGGAGAGGTTGTTTTGTGTTCCCTTTGTGCAAATCTGTGCAGTTCTGGCTGCATTGAACAGCATAAACTACATTAGCCTGCTTGTGCCTGGGTGTCCTTAGGATGGACAACCTTCTGCCTCAGTGTGAGGCAACGCTTAACAGTGCCCTCCTAAGTATCACAAGTATATATTTATATATATATATATACACACACACACACACACACACACACACACACACACACACACACACACACACACACACACTGTTGGTGAAAACAGATTCAACAGTTTTAGATTTTACCTCAGTCTGTATAAACATACTTTTTATTCCTCTCACACATCGATCCCTGTCTTCCCTTTCTCTCTCCACTTTTCCAACTCTGTCGCCCCATCTCCTCTCCTCCTGACAGATCTTCCACATGACCTATGACCTGGCCAGTGCTGTGATGCGAATATTCAACCTGATTGGTATGATGCTGCTGCTGTGCCACTGGGACGGCTGTCTGCAGTTCCTGGTTCCCATGCTGCAGGACTTCCCGTCCGACTGCTGGGTTTCCCTCAACAAGATGGTGGTAAGCAAAACTCGTGTGTACGTTTTTTGTGTGTATGTGTGTGTTGGCGGAGGGAGGGGCGGGGGTTAAGTTATTCGTAAGCCAAACAATCAAATGGACATCAGTATGCAAAAGTGTCGGGCAGAACAATTAATGCAAAAGGCAAGAGCACACGGCTTATCCTCCACGGAGCACAAAGGTGTGTTACTTGCAGGCAGGTGGGGAAATGGGATTCATTTAAGGTTGAGTCCTGCTTACGAGCACACACACACACACAAACACGCACACACGCACGCACGCACACACACACACACACACACACACACACACACACACAGAAGGCCTCAATTAAACCCTCTCTAGCTAAACCCAGGAGACGTGCCAGTGTACAGAAAGCGAGAGATGAAAAAGAGCCTGTTTTCGCTCCGTGTGTTTTCTTCTTCGCCCATTCTCTTCTTTATCTTTCTCTTTCAACTCCTCTCACATTTCGTCCCTTCCTTCCTTCTCGAGCTGGCAGGTCGCTTCTGGCCATCTGCTGATAGGCACACCATTAGGAGAGGTTTTTTCTGCAAAATGATTCCTGGCATGAAAGAAACCTCTCTCTCTGGAGAGCAAGCGGTGAAGCACTCCGGCTGCATGAAAAACAATTATCTAACCAGACAATTAATGAATAATCATAATTGTTAACCAGGCTCAGTCAACACCGTGAACCCTAAAATGTTCTTTAAATCTCGTCTCAAGTTGTGTGATAGTATCATATACATCAAAAGAATTCAGCAGTACCACAAACAGCTTCCGTATGGCCATAAAGCTGCATCAACGCACCTCTTGAACTGTTCCACTGACCACTGAACATTAAAACCTTAATGAGGATAGGATTTACAGTATTGCAGGGCTGTTTATTCGGACCGTGGTAGTTTCTGGTGCTTCTAATGAACTGGCACTTGAGGGCTGATTCTCTATCTGCTTATTACAATACTATTAAAGTCAGGTTAAAGTTTATTAACACACAGTATCACAAAGCATGCCTTTGTGAAAGGTCTGTACATGCAATTAAAACAGCAAATAAGAAAAACTAGCCAACCACACAAAAATGTATAAAAGAACACATTTTTTGACCATCCCTTTGTATTACAGGAAACATATTGTGCTCATTTTCCCATCAGTTTTCTCATACTGTCCAGTGCTGCAGCTCTGTATTCCCCCCTCAGTCTGAAATGCTCTGTTTTAGCTCCTGTCTCTTTAAGGCCCGCCCCCCTGAATACCCAGTCTCTGCTGATTGGTCAGCTCACACACGCCTGACCCAGCACTGCTACAAACAAAAGAGCAGCTGTGCCAAATGCAGCCATATAACCCAAACTAGCTGCCAGAGCAGTGCTTTCTGCGGGACAGAGGAGCTCCCACCGATGGGATCTTTACCTTTTGAACTTTTAAGATCTTTAACATTTCAATGTAAATTCCATCTTTATCAACAAATTTCCCCAAAACTCTGGTATTTGGGAAACTACTTAACTCGAGTAGAATTTAGATAAAGGGAGACACCTCCCTTTCTTACAAGCTATTATACATCTCAGATGAATCATGAATTCCAAATAAGGAACACTTCTAAAATAGAAAAGACACAAAACATGCAGAGTATCACCAGGAAAATTTTTTTTCTGTTTGGGTATTTGTTGTTTTGGGCTTGAACCCTTCGATCCTGTCTTACTCGTCATTTTTATTGGAGATATCAGACTGGAAGTTGGTGACTGACAGCACCAGGGGGCACGGAGAAGTCAAGCGTATGAGCAGTTTTTTTTTCTTGTATTTAATCCACATCCACACACATGACCACATGTTGCCTCTGGGACTTGTGGTAGGCCTGTTGCAATAGTAAACTATTTGTAGTGAGCAGTGAGTGTATATGATGTACATACTGTGTATTAGTGGAAGAAACACTGGTGAATGTAATCATAGAGCCAACTGCGCTAAAAGGAGAAAAATATCCGGGTGCTACTTATTGCTGCAGCATCAGACGCTGAGAACATCTTTTACTGTCTCTCAAGAAAGCTTAAAACTATTTCTTGGAGGGAACATCACATAGTCGCTGTGTCGAAGCAAGTTCAACAGACTGGATAATTCCTTCCTCGTGCTTTTGTCAGGCGCAGGCTGCTTCCCGAGACGCCTGACGCCACTGCTGTCGCTAAGAAATGTTTCATACGCCGAATAAGGAACCTTCTAATTTTGGCACGTGGATTTGCGACACTCCCCTGGAAAACACTGTGTACCATTTGTGTGTGTTCATGTGAGCATGTGAGATCTCCAGGAACAGATGGATCTCACACCCATTGATCCTGGGGGACGTCGCTGTTGCTCCTCGGTCGTTCCATCACTCGTGTCTCGTTTCGTCTCTGGCCTTTAACCTGTCTCATTCTCCCTTTCTCCCTCTCTCTGCACACACACACACACACACACACACACACACACACACACACACACACACACACACACACACACACACACACACACAACATACTCACATGCATGCAGTCACGTCTCTTGTTTGTCTTTTGGGACCAGTGGCAGAAGAAGTACAATACCACACTGACCCTCCCGAAGTAAAAATACTCTTTTGCGAGTTAAAGAGCTACATTTAAATTTGTTCTTGCAGCAAAAAGTACTTGAAGTATAAAAGTATAAAGTTTAAAGTACCAAAAGTAAAAGCACTATATGCAGGACAGCCCAGTTCAGAATAATGTTTATTAATGATTGATGCACTGATGTTCAGTAGCGTTTGATTTCCCCCTTAGGTTCAGTAGGTTTTTAATAACACAAAATATTTTATTTGGTGATTGTATTTTGTATTGCTTGTCTTAATGTGCAATGTAACCTAAGTTATCATATAATTACAGTAGAGTAAAATGTACAATAACTCTTTCTGACCTGTGGTTGAGTAGAAGTATAAAATAGCAGGAAAACGATGTAGAAGTGTCTCAAACTTGGAGGCAACACCACTGGTGTTGAAGAGAAGCTTATGAAAAAATGGCACTACTTCTCACTTCATCTTATTGAGTTTAATCCATTCATCTTTTTACAGGGTTGCAAAAAGAAATTGATTTTGAGTCCCTTTATGTTACAAACAAAAAAACAACTGTTTTATAACGTTGAGTGTGGCTGTAGGGTGACTTGAGGAGGCTCACAGGCTCTGGAGGTCTTAATGAATGAGTTTATGGTCTCAGTCACCAGTTTTAAGTCTTCTTTCATACAGAATGATTTCTTTTATTTAGCTAATTATGGTTTCATTTAAGAGTAAATGGATGATAAAGCAGGGTATGATTCAGGGCGTGGCGTCTCTCTGCGTGTCGTCAGTCAGGCTCAATAAGGATATTGTCCCCAGCTGCACCCTCTTGTCAAAAAACTATGGGTACTCCTGGCTCAGAAATGCTCTAAACTCAAGAATTCAAAACTGTCTGAGGGAATAAACATTTCTATTACAGTTTGGATGTGACTGGCTCAACTTGTATCCTGCTCATAGTGCTCAAACAGAGTTGTTTTCTCAGTTCACAGCTGCAAATAGAAAAGTGCCGACCTCCTATTAGCACTCAGCTCCAGTTCAAAGCTCCATTTTGTGTTATGTTTTCCAATCTCAGCGAACAGGCGGCCTCCATATTTTACAACTCTATTTTTGTGTACTGTTTTAATCCTCACCAAAATGCATGAACGCAAAGAAAATATATGTTTCTCCGAGCTGTCAACCCTCTTTTTCCTGACTCCCTTCTTCCCTCTCGCTCTGTGTGTTAACATTCACCCTCCTCTTTGATGCACCCGTCTTGTTCACGCCTGTTTGTGGATTTCCGAGCAGGATGCCACGATGCCGGTGAGCACCCATGTGGGTGTGGCCGCCTGGTGTGCTTGCGCTGCTTCCTTATCTCAGGGTAATCAAGGTCAGAGATCCTCTTCGGAGTGGCTCTGAATGAGAGACGCAGCGTTAAATGATCCTCAGCCTCGTGCTTCACTTTCGGGGCTGACTTGGCGGTCTGCCTGCGCTGGACATTTACTGGACCTGGACTTGTTTACTCGTTTACTCCTCTTTGCATCCCCCGTGCACTTAGGCTATGGAAACACAGCCTGACAGAAGCAAACACGTGATTCATTGACTCGCTCTTGAGACGCTCTCATGCGCACTTTTATGCCTGCTTCCATGTGTCTGTGATACACAAATAGTGTTAATCAATACAGTCTCCTTCCAACATTCGTCCCTCCTGTAATGTATTCAGCTCTGCCTCAAAAAACGATATCTGTGATTGTAAAAGATATGCACAAGCAGACGGTGCTGTTTATTATAACCTTGATAATCAGGCTCCTGCAGCACAATGATCACAGGAGACCAAATCATCATTGCTGTTATTGAGAGAGCTCGTCTGTTACATCGATGGCAGGTGGTTTTTTTGTCGCATCTACATCAACCTGATTGGCTGTTGGATCAGTGGCATCAGAATAAAGCCCCTCTCTGCCTCTGAACTCCTCTCTGCCTCAGCCTGAGCTCAGCTCCTGTGTTTAATATTTAGGCTGCAGAGAGGCTTTTCACTGTAGAGGAAGCGTTGCTGTAATTACAATAGTACACTGATTTGTGTTGCTTTATTATCCGTGCACACACACACACACGCACACACACACACAACGCACTTCAAGAAACCCTCCTGCTTTGAAAGTTAATAAGGATTTCCTCCGTTCATTCAATTACTGAAGTGATCTAACTGGCAGGCAGGCCCGTCAGCGCGCATAAGAATAATGGACGGTTACTGAGATCTGCAAGTGGAGGTGTCGCCGTGTATGTGAGGGAGTGACAATGGACTGTCAGGATCCAACAGCCTCTTTCGGGATTAATACGGTACATGTCTAATAAAGTGTAACCAGACCCAGTAACTCAACATTCATTCCTTAAATACATTTTTCAGAGATGAACAAGTGTAATGTGTGTTTTGCTAGGTCAAGCCACGTGTCAGCTAGCTGTAAATAAAGAAGTCGCACAGCCTAGTTGGAGCTGAAGCCTTTGTGGGGCAAGTCGCCCCTGTGAGACCGACCGGAGCTCAAAAAGAAAAGTCGTCTCGTCATATTTAGCTTTCCTGCAGAATGTACTGTTATTGAAAAAGAGAATAGATAGTCACAGTTTTACAAAGAAACATTCTCTTTATATCTTGAAATAGTTGACTTAAAAGGAACTTAAAGTCTGAAAAAAAAATGGATGAGATAATACTTTGTCTAAACATAGACACGCTCTGACACGCAGAGACTATTTTCAACTGTTACTAGCGGATTTCATCACACGTATGTTAATTCAAGTGGTATTTCTTTTCGCAAGTTTGCTTTAAATTATTTATTTGATTATGTAAGAAGAGGTGTCAGTCAGCATGATTGACAGCTATACTTGTCAGCTGCTTTCAAATCCCTGTTACATATTGTAGGTGTGAGGAGCAGAGCGAGCTGAAAAAATTGACTATTTATGTTGATTTATAATTTCCTTTGTAATCAGCATTATGATATGATCTGATGCTGCTGTCAGCCTATCTTACAGATACTGTGAGGAAACTCAAAATTTGGTTTGTTAAGTCGGTAGGTTCATATCCCAGTGGTGTACAGTTAAAGGTGTACTATGCAGGATTTGTCGGCTGCTGTATGAAAACAAACCATTCAGATTTGGCCCCTCCTCCCAAGTTCAACTTGACTGAGAAAGTAGCAATTAGTCCATGAGCCAGGGGGGTTGACCGATATCAACGGGGGGACAAATGCTATCATATTTTTTTGGCAAGGTATACACCCCTAGTACTAGAAAAATCACGATAGCAGTGCAGGGGTGGTAGCGAAATCACTTTTTTCAGCTCATGAAGTTACTAACACCCTAAAATAAATTCCGTTTTTGAAATCTGATGTATATCTAGTTTAGGCTCATGGTATGGATATTGTCAATACTCCATAATACAGTGCTTGGTATCGTTAGAAAGGGGACCTTTTAGGCTTTTATTTAAGCTCAGTACTGAATCTGTCTGACAAACACAGACGTCACATGACTTCTTTAAATCAGAAATAACACACATTTTCTCACAATTTCCGCCCAAACTGTATGCTATCTTTTATCCCTGTGGCATGAAAGAACACCAGGGACACAAAACTCAAAAACTTAAATACTCAAGGGACTCTGATGATTCAGAAAATGTATAATATACCCATACTATTTATTTGTTAGAGCCTTAAATTAGACTTGTAGAGCCAGCGCAAGTCTTTAAAATAGAATGGAGCCAATAGAATGGACAAATAGAATACCCTATTAGTCCAGGGCCAAAAGGCCTATTCATTCATGTACAGTTGTAATAAAAAGTAATTGTTTCAGTAGTGTTGTCAACATAACACTTGTTAGTGGTTTAACAAAATGTTTCTATCATGTATTTTGATATTCACCCACTTTCAGTTAGAATGTCATAAAGTAGCTCATGCACGGAATATTGATGGATTTTGACAGTTTGACAAGGTTTTTCTCAGTTTTGTGAAAAGATCGTTGGTTGAGTTGAGTGGTTATAACAACACTACCATCTATGCCATCTTCAATCAACTTCCAATGCGTTCCAGGGGTATTAAATTTAAGTACAAAATGCTTTTTCTCTTGTGCTTGTGAATTGATGGGGAATAAACAGAGGGAGATTATACCTATAGCTGTACCTGTAACAGTTGCTAATGTTAGCTCGGTGTCTTTTACAGGCTAGCTATCTAGCAGGCTTGATATTTTGCAGGTTAAACCATAGACGTATACATAGACACCTCATTGAGTGCTGGACTGTATGTTGATGTCGCCGTTATATTGGAGGAGGCAGCTCCACCCCGTGAACTGATACAAGTCAATGGAGTGAACTTCAGACAGCTCCTTGTACAAAGTGCTATAAGTTAATGTGTCTCATTTACACATTCACACAAGTATGGATATATTAAGGAAACAGAGAGGAACCAAAAACAATGTCTGTAATGTTCTCTGATGATTATAAACGTTTACTACACCTTACATGTTTAGTATACAGGTCGGCACCAAATTATTGTATGATGTTTTTATGAGTGTTTACAGCTGCTGATGTATGTAACGCTGTGATTATACATGACAGTTAAATATTTAATCTGTGTCTATAATAACCACATCCTGACATGTAAATGTGACATCTTCCTACCATACTGTCAACTTGTTTCATAACATTTAAGTTTCAATATGGACAACTGACTGCATATTATATGAATCAGATGCAGAAATACTTCATTGATGCCCGACGGGATATTGCAGCATTACAGATGCTCCCATTGAAAGTCAAGAATATGCAGAAAAATAGTACTACTACTATACTAATAATAATAATGAAAACTATATTGTTGTGTGTGTGTATATATATATATATATATGTATATATATATATATATATACATATATATATATATATATAGTATTATATAGATAGAGGATATATAGAATACATATATATACCTCTAATATTTATATCTATATAGATCTATCATCTAATATAGATATATATACATATATAACATTATATGTAAATATATATAAAGATATCTGTACCTCTAGATATATAGATTTCTCTCTCTTCTCTCCATCTATATATCATATCTTATCTTCTCTTATCATTCTATAGATATATATACATATGTATATATATATATATATATATATATATATATATATATATATACACACACACAACAATATAGTTTTGGTGCCGACCTGTATACTAAACATGTAAGGTGTAGTAAACGTTTATAATCATCAGAGAACATTACAGACATTGAAAATCACAAGGGTGGTGATGTAAACATTACAGGTTAATGAACAATTGTGTTGAAAAAAGAAAGAAAAGGTTTGTTACTTGACATTACTTAAACCCAACCCATCATAACATAAGCTTAACCTGATGTCACTTACATCCTCTTGGAAATGTTGGAAGATGTCCAACTGATGTAGCTAGCTAGCCTGCACTGTAGCAGTTACTGTTATCGTACATTCAGACCAAAGGCGAATAAAGAGGAAAATGATCCATTCACTCAGTCACTCACTCATTCAAGTCATTCACTTTATATTGGGAGCCAGGTGGAGAAGGAGGGAAAGTGGAAGGCGACAGCGGTTGGAATAGGCAGATTATGAGGGAAAAAAAGTTTAAAATCCTCCAACTTTATGTAATGAGCTATGAAGCGTCTAGGTGGAAAAGCCATGCGAAAACCAATGGGGATGTGTCGTTCTGCTGTCATCCCTCGGTCAGGTTGGTCCCAGAGAAATTTGTCCCTGTTTGCATATAGGGATTAGACCTTAGATCGGGCCCACAAAATCAAGCCAGACCCAACCCTGTGTAGTTCTGTCCGAGCCCGGCCCGGCCCGACACATTAACTGTAATTATGAGCCCAGCCCGATTTAAACCTGACAGTTTGTTAATACGTTGGCTGTTATAACTGACATTCTCAAATACAATTCCGAGTTGTTTGAACTAATCCGTTTAAAATTATCTGAAGGAATAAAGCAACAAGTGCCGCACTTAACACACTCGACAAAGACACATTAACTGATTTTGAGCTGACCACTTTTTTCAGTAACAGATAATCTAACGCGTTAATATTTCCAAACCAGTAATCAGATTAAAGTACTTTTCCAAGTCACTGTGCGTTACTATTATTTTTGTCATTTCCTTAGTAAAAATATATATTTTTGCTCTTTTCTTGCGTCTCGGGGAGTGATGTCACATATGTGACAAGCCACGTTTTTCAACATGAGGTCAACTCACATGTACACCATGCAGCGATACAAACACAAACAAAAATGGAGGGACGAGATAGATGCGCTTTTTCTAGCTGGAAATACACTCATTATTTTGAGTTATTAAAAAAACAACACACAAATGCTTGATCAAGGGCCCGGCCCAGCCTAAGGATAGTGGAGGAAAATATCGATGTCAGGCTCGGGCTCTGGCAGAGAATCTAAACTCTAATAGGGATCAATTAAAGACGGCCGATGCGCCTAGTTGTTGGTTTGCCTGCTGAGCTTTTAATTGTGTAATATCTTTGTAAGACAGCAGAGAAATTATAGCATACTAGCATTGCAACGTAGCATGCTAGCATGCTAGTTAATATCTTTATCAAGTAACTTTGAAACAAGTAACTTTCTGTGATCAACGATGTCAGTAAATGGATGGGCTGTGCTATAGCAGTAGTTTTGTGGTGGTGTTTAACGCAAGTGGCGTGCGGGCCCTTTAAATTTAGAAGCAAGAATGAACAGGATGACAAAGGCGACATAAGGGACTGAGGTGGAGTGGACAAGGCAGACAAGGCGGATTTCCCTCTTTGTGCACTTTTGGTCTGAATGCACAGTTACACTGTTTAACCTGCAAGCTAGCAGGCCTGCTAGATAGCTAGCCTGCAAAAAACACCAAGCTAACATTAGCTACTGTTACAGGTACAGCTATAGGTATAATCTCCCTCTGTCTATTCCCCATCAATTCACAAGCACAAGAGAAAAAGCATTTTGTACTTAAATTTAATACCCCTGGAACACATTGGAAGTTGATTGAAGATGGCATAGATGGTAGTGTTGTTATAACCACTCAACTCAACCAACGATCTTTTCACAAAACTGAGAAAAACCTTGTCAAACTGTCAAAATCCATCAATATTCCGTGCATGAGCTACTTTATGACATTCTAACTGATAGTGGGTGAATATCAAAATACATGATAGAAACATTTTGTTAAACCACTTACAAGTGTTATGTTGACAACACTACTGAAACAATTACTTTTTATTACAACTGTACATGAATGAATAGGTCTTTTGGCCCTGGACTAATAGGGTATTCTATTTGTCCATTCTATTGGCTCCATTCTATTTTAAAGACTTGCGCTGGCTCTACAAGTCTAATTTAAGGCTCTAACAAATAAATAGTATGGGTATATTATACATTTTCTGAATCATCAGAGTCCCTTGAGTATTTAAGTTTTTGAGTTTTGTGTCCCTGGTGTTCCGTCATGCCACAGGGATAAAAGATAGCATACAGTTTGGGCGGAAATTGTGAGAAAATGTGTGTTATTTCTGATTTAAAGAAGTCATGTGACGTCTGTGTTTGTCAGACAGATTCAGTACTGGGCTTAAATAAAAGCCTAAAAGGTCCCCTTTCCAATGATACCAAGCACTATATTATGGAATATTGACAATATCCGTACCATGAGCCTAAACCAGATATACACCAGATTTCAAAAACTAATTTATTTTAGGGTGTTAGTAACTTCATGAGCTGAAAAAAGTGATTTCGCTACCACCCCTGCACTGCTATCGTGATTTTTCTAGTACTAGGGGTGTATACCTTCCCAAAAATCACTATGAGACTTTGTCCCCCCGTTGACACCGATGGCCCAAATTTGGGGCCCTGGCTCATGGACTAAATGGTCAAGGGAGCTTGAGTGTGAATGAAGAGAAGGAGCGACATTAGCGAGAACAAAGCAGTGAATCTGATACTTGAATTAGAATATGATATGATGTTCTAAAGCATAAATAAACTTGCCCACACCTCCACACAACCCTGCAGGAAGGTGCTGCGATGCATGAAATCAGCCAAAGTACAAGCTTCATCCTGTCCTCTGTGCACCTCTCCGCTCTGTGTGTGCGTATCTCAGCTCCACCCTCTGTCAAACAGACACACAGAGCTCATGACATGAGATAAAGCAGAAGAGAGTGATGTAAGCTGGACACCACATGTTTATAGAGACACAGTCTCACACTGTTATTGGCTGGGGGCCAAATAAGAGTTTAAAGACTTTATTGCTTTGTTGACTTTTGACTTAGGGACCTAATTTTGTTGCTTATTTTATATAATCATATATTTATTCATACATATTTATAGTGTCTTGTGTTAAATTAGGATTTACTTACTGTTGTCATTTGTTAGCCAGTTTTTACATTTATTGAGGCTATTTTCTTTTCACAACTTTGTTGCTCTGCCTTTCTTTGCTCTGTTCCTGATGGACTATAACCGGGCACAGCAGTGCTCTGCTATCAAAGCTGATGTTGAGCAGTTAGAATGTTTGCCATTTTAGTTCAGCACGCTACCATCTGGCTTTTGACTCAACACAAAGTACGACTGAGGCTGATGTGAATGTCATTAATTTTGCAGCTATTTGGTCTTAGACAAAATCACTCATTACCAATTAGAGGTAATAGCCTCTTCCTCTGGATATCTATCATAGGAGGGGAAATACCAAACAAAGTTAATGAACTCAAACCCAGTAACAAGAGCTTATTGAACAGCAAGTGATCCACCGGGTCAAATTTCTCTTGCAAATCAATTAAAATCCTGCCACATGATTTACAAACATCCATTTTACATCTGATGAAGTCAATAAAGTAGACACAGGGGTCGGCTCAGCACTGCCATAAACCAGACAGAAACAAGCGATTTTAAATCATGCACTTTACGTTTGGTGAGGGTCTGGGGATGGCAGTGTTGGTATGTTTGTTGGTTGGTAAATGGGTTGGCCCTCTCTGGACTTCAATACTTTGAAAAATGATTTAGTACCACGCCTAAGTTTGAGTAAAAGCTTATCACAGAGAGGGCATAATTATGTAATTATAAATTCAAAATTGTGATGTTGTAATTATGTTTGCAAACACAGCCACCCTGATGTCCTCCAGTTCTGCTCATTAGTCCGTTACTTTCACCTCAACACACACTGCAATTTGTGTTTATGCTTGAGTAATCAAGATAAACATTTTATCTTTTAATGTCAGCATTCTTCCTTAATGCCGTCAAGCACTTCCAGCAGACGCCGAACCCGTCTTGCAATCTTCCGTGCTCGTTCAGTTTTTTTAATAATGAATACAAACATGCAGCCGCTGGTTCTGAATAATGAATCTTAACATTGCTAACGAGGTCTGTCATGGCAGTTTACATATTAAAAACCTTTAATGTCAGTGTCATCTAAATGTCAGTCCTTTCAGGCAAACCGAACTCACCATGTCAGTTTAAGACTGTCAGAGAGGCACTGCAGCCTGTCAAAGGGATGCAGCACACACACACACACACACACACGCACACACACACACACACACACACACACACACACACACACACACACACACACACACATTCAAATAGAGGCTGTGTAGAGTGTAAAACAGCATGTAAACCCAGATGGACGGGCGAGCGTGCACGTACACTAACCATTCTATACTTACGCCATCATACATCAGAGCTGTCCCATACTCCCTTAGTGTTCCTGCCTAAATGTATTATGTACAATTAGTTATCATCCACGCTGCTCAGTGAAGACCGATGGCAAATATAACGATAAAATGAACACAAGAGCTAATTCCATTTGCACACACACGCGCGCGCACACACACACACGCACACACAGGGTGGTATCTCAGTAGAATGAGTTTATTATGTTACTATGAAGGCTGTAATTTCCAATAGCATGAGACAGCTGTGCACTGTGTCAGCTTTAATCAGCTATTATCTCAAACTTAAACACATACTGACCTGTCAGAGTGTGTTACCTCCATGTCTAAGGGTTTTATACTGCTACATACAGTCACTTCTAAAGGAATAGTTCAACGTTTGGGATAAAGAAATTTGCTTTCCTTATTATTTATAATTATTATTATTCTTCTCATTATTCTCATATCTGTGTCTTTCAAATGAATACTCAGAACAAATGAGGGGCAGCAAATCACCAGAGAAACTGCCAACTGCTGCTAACCGCAGCTGCTCTTAGCAAGTTGGCTAAGATAGTCCCGCAGTTAGCGGTTCAAACTGGGAGCGCAGGGACTAGGCGAGTGTTAGTGTTTACGCTGCTAGCACAGAAGCTTTGGACCAACTCGGGGCTAGCTGGTTAGCATGCTAATTTCAGTAGATATCTCTGCAACATAATACATCTTAATGTCAAAACTACTGTTTGTTCACATTATGTTGATCATTTTTGTTAATTTTCCTTACATTTAACTAAAAACATTTTAAAAGATAAACTTTTCTTTTAATACATGTACCCATTTAACTTCACAGTATACGTCATCATTCATATGGTGTAAATTCATCCGTTTGGTCCGATAGGTACTGTAAACTCGGAGCACCAATTGGTTTGAGAATCAGAGCAGAAACAGGAGACTCATCTGCAGCGTTGGCACTGATGTCAACAACGTCATTTCTAGGAATCTGGGAGCTGATTCATGGCGGCAGGCTTTCACCGACACTCACACAGCCACACACACACAGACTAAGAGTAATGCATCTTCAACCCATGGCCAAGTTATACCTTTTACTGGCAGGATGCCAGTGGATTTACAGTAATGTTGTCTTATAAATGCCACAATAGCAGGTGACAGTGGCTGATAGCTAGCTTTATTATCAGGAGTTGTTGCATAGATCACAGACAGACAAGCCAAGGGATGTTTTTCATTTCATGTGCAGTATCTTCTCAGCAGCAGTCCACTTCATACAGTGGAATAAACCACAGTGAAGTTCAACATGTAACTCTCTGGTGCCTGTGAAATACTGTATATTAATGACTGAGGTGAGTGTGTGTGACGGACAGATGCATCCATGTGGAAGGAGGTGTTTATTTCGGTGCCTGAGCTCTACGTTAGGGCCTCCTACCCACCAGCAATGTGACTGGCATGCTGATGGCTGACTGGAGGGATTCAGCTCCAGGTCTGCTCACCACCCGGGGGGAAGTGAGTGGGGCTGCTGTTCAGACGGAGGCTGGAGTGTTCAAATGTTCTGTCAGGGAAATATTTCTGATCATAAAAAAGGGCTTAAGGGCCGTGGATGACAGTGAGACAAGGACTGCAGTCAGAAGGCTACGTCGTATAGAAATAACAACAAAGCCGTAGATATGATGATGGTGCTTATAATCCTAAAAACTTCCAACTGCTGCCGTGGGTTTCTCTGTCTTTTATCACAGATTACAAGGTCCAGTTTATCTCCTCAAAGAAATCCGAATTGCTGATCCAGCTGTCAGCTCAAAACAGATATGAAACTTTGAGCCGTGCTTCGGGGCGTTCAGCTAAGCTCACAGTCTGACACCAAGGCTGAGGTTTTCTGGTTATCCTGCTGTGTGAGGCCAAGTTGCTTTAAAGGTCCAGCGTGGAGGTCTTAGGGGGATTTAAGGGCATAAATGGGATGTAATATTAATAAAAACTAGGAGTGGTTGTGTGCGGGTTCTCTCTCATCATGTTTTAGTACCCAAGAATGACCAGTTTCTCAGCACAACGTGGAAGTGATTCAGTTTTACAGAGGACTTCTTTAATTGTACTATTTTCCATTTGAGAAACTTACCTCTGAGGATTTTTTTTTTAATGAAGCACAGGAGCAGCATACTGATGATGTCAGAGGGCTGCGATTTGTTGCAATCACAAGAAATCTGCCACCTCACTGCCAGATGCTACTGAATCCTACACACCTTTAAAATCTTCTTCCTTTGCTTTTTCATGAAATCACCTTTCTAAAGACTGATTCACAAATGTCTGACACCAGCCTTTCTCCAGTACGTCCCCTTTTCACCTCCTCCAAAACCAGCAAAATTTGAATCTCAAATGACATGCAAATGCCCCCGGAAAAATACAAATCAGGGAAGAATCCACTGAAGATGCCACTTATCCCAGAGGGGGATGAGCTGGAGAGGAAAAGCACGTACTGGTCATAGGTAAACCCTGGACAGTGTGCGAGCCACAGCTGTTTGAGGGGAGGATGTTGGGGTTCAGCGGTGCCTGCGGAGGAGCTTTCGAACGAACCTAACATGGGAGAATTAGGGTTGACTGAATGTGTGAGCGGCAATCAAAGGCAGACTGGAGCAGGCAGATGCACACGCTCCTCATTAAAACTGTCTTTTTTCCCCCACCTCTTCTCCTTCTGCTTGGTGCTCCAGCAACGATGATGAGGCTCTCCACCAAACCTGAAACAATCACCGGACACAGAGTCGTGTATCTCCCTGGGAATGCCCCGCTATTAAGCCCTCTTATTCTGAAATTCACGCTCTATCACCACTTCTGTCACACCCTTATAACTTTCACCGCTGTGCCTTTAACAGCCTACCTCGGGGAAGGACGACCATCTCGGGTCATCGGGTCAAAATCCCTCTAGCATGAAAGTAAAAATATAAAAGTATGGAGCTATTCTGGGCGGCAGAATAATACAGATGTTTTTCTTTTCTCACCAGTCTCTTCCACCTTACATGTACTCCGATTCCTGATTTTTTCCCCCCCTTTTTGTCTCATTGCCTTCTGTCCATCTCTCTCTACAGAATGATTCATGGAGCGAGCTCTACTCCTTCGCCCTCTTTAAGGCCATGAGCCACATGCTGTGCATTGGATATGGGAGACAAGCCCCAGAGAGCATGTCGGACATCTGGCTGACCATGCTCAGCATGATCGTCGGAGCCACCTGCTACGCCATGTTCATCGGCCACGCAACCGCACTCATCCAGTCTTTGGACTCGTCCAGACGGCAGTACCAAGAAAAGGTAAGGATCTGGATGGTTGTTTAAGTGGATGTTTACATTGAGTTAAAGCCAAATCCAGCTAATGTAGATAGTTTGGGGCCATTAATGGTCCGTTCAGCCAGAATACCAAAGAAATAAAAAGCTCTCTCACTGACCCCTAGTAGTATCAAAACATGCAGACAGTTGTGGTTTTATTTATTCAGAAGTTTCAGTCTCTGAGATTTCAGCACTACAGGTGTTCAAAGCATTAAAAACATCTTAGAGACATTCAGAAATGTCCTAAAATTATCAACAAATGTATGTAAAATGTAGAAGTATCATACTGAAGAGGTATCTGCCGAAGTTAGCATGCTAACCAGCTAGCCCTGGCCTGGCTTGTCCTGGTCCGAAGCTCACGTGCTAACGGTGTAAGCTCCTACACTTCCCTGGTGCTCCAAGCTCACAGTCAGGACTGCTAGCTCGATTGCTACCCGAGCTAAACCAGCTAATGATAGCTACCGTTGGCAGCATTTAGCAGTAACTCTGCCCCCCATTTATTCTAATCATAAATTCAACAGGTGGCAAATTGTTACATACTGCACCTGTGATAATTATGGTATTAAAGTAAAAAACTCTAAATCTGTCCACATTTTTAAAAAAAAATATGCCTGCTAGCATCTTTACAGCTCACTAATTAACATGAACTACTGTTATGTCTGACAAAATCAATGACAAGTTGTTTTGTGCTTATTCAAAGCTAAAATAATCCACTCCTGCCTCCACAGACCCGAGAGAGGTATAAATGTTCTCATCAAACACTCCGGGAAGAGAGCGAATAAGCACATTTCGCAACATTGAACATTTCTCTCGATAAAACCAGCAGCAGCATCTCTTTTCAGTCCTGCTCACTCTGAATAATCCACACACCGTGCTGTTAACAGCTGTTATTGGACCTACCTTTCTCTCAGAAAAAAAAATAATCCCTATGAAAACTGTGGACCGTGTGTCCTGTGGATTATCCAGCGTCACTGGGACAAAAGAGATGTAACTGATGATAATTTTTTTTATTTTGTTTTTCATCGACGTGAGAACCCTCTCAGGGATGGAGAGCTAAAAAAAACTAGGATAAAGAAGTCAGAACCCGTCTGCAGTGCTGCGTACCACTAGGTCTTTTATTTGTTTGTTTAATTTTGGAGCGGTGATGGTTTTATTGCAGCGAAATAAATCAGATACAGGATTATATTACCAGTGTCCGGGTGGCCCCTCTGTCTAAAACATGGCAAGACACCAGAAGGAGACACCATGAGGAGATTTAATCTTCAGCACTTGTCCTCTCCAACAATGCGGATGAGCTTCTCACATTTGATATGAACTGAGAAGGTTTGCGCATTTGATTCCAACATACTTTGATAGGAACAGCATCTGTTCCATTAGTTCGTTATTCACGGCTGCAGCTTGCCCGGCCCCGGCCTGCCTGTCATCTCCATACAACGGCAGATCAAAGCTCTGTGTGTCTGCAGGCCAGAGAGGGGAGAGGGCTCCTGCTTTATAAGGCCATGGTGTCAGCCGTGCTCTGTGTCTTGTTAGCATCCTTAGATCCTGGATGGTGTGGAGACGTCTTATGCTATCTCTCACTCATACGCATGCATGCAGACACATGCACATCAGAGCGATCGGTCAAGCTTTGTTGCTCTGTCGAAGTCTCTGGCTAATGTTCGTAACAAAGGCCGATCGGGGTTTAAGTCTCTCGTCCTGTGTCACGTGGCCTCAACATGTACCTTCGTTCTGTTTATGTTCAGGCTCCCGTGGCTCAGATATACATCATGTTCAGTGTTGTGCCTGAACGCGTTCAATGAACGATCAAACTCAATGAGCTCGTTCATATTTTGGGTGAACGTGAACTGTATTTCTGCCAGATGAACGTTATTGTGAACGCGTTCATTCTGGCGTTTGTGAAAAATAATAGCTCGCAGCAACATATCGAAAAAAAAAGAACTATGAACTAGTTCATTTTTGGAATTGTGAACTTGGTTCAAAATTATGAACTATGAACTGAACTAGTTCATTTTAACATTTGTGAAGTGAACTTTGAACTAGTTCATGTAGAAAGTGAACTTTCCCAACACTGATTATGTTGGAGAATGGGATCATGTCGCTTTTGTTTTGTGGGTCATGATATATTCCCAATGGTGTTGAGTTTACAGCGGACCGACCGTCCTCCGGGAGGGATTGTGGCGGTGTTGAAAAAGTGATGGAGCAACTGTATGTATGTGTCATAGTGATGAGCATGATGAAGGCAGCAGGCAATGCATACATTAACAATGGATTTGGGTTACTCCATCCATAATCACTGAGGGTTTAACTGTATACACACAAACACACTGCAGGACTGTGTTGTGTGACCCAAGACTCACCTCAGTGATGTTGGCCAAAGACAAAGCTCGTTTTAAAGGTTCATTTTAATGAAAATATCCCCCAAATATTCTGTACAATCGAAGTGTCATTTTAAAATTATATTAATTATAGAGGCTATTTTTGTAGCATGGGTTTGGACCATACGGCTGAATAATGTCATTTCAGTCGACATCAGTAGTTTCAATAATCAATTATTTTTTTAATGACCTATTTCTGATAAAAACTTTACATTTACATAGTTACATTTTAAAATAAATGTAAAAAATCTATTAATGGACAGGACTTCGATGTTATTATTGCTGCTATTACAACCCAAGAAACTGTCTGTGGATGATTATGAAACTAGTAAATGCTAACCGTAACGTTACCCACCAGTAACTGGACGCAAATGCAGTGGACAAAACATTGCAGCTGACTGAGCTGTTTGCCCAAAACCAAAAAGCGGCCATACTGGCGAGCATAGTCAGACCGACCTCCACACTTGTGCCGTCCTGTTTCCGATGTTATTGTGTCATGGTGATGGTGCAGGTATGAGTATGTATGATATCAGCCAGGGCGCGTTTGTTATGTGCTTTTATTGCATTGAAGTGAAATGGTTGTTGAAGATGAATTGATCCAGTCTGAAGGAAACCCACCCTGAAATGAGTCAATATTTCATATCACATGGACTTCACTGACATGTGGGATTTTAACCTGAGACCCTCGGACAGGACCCAAGCCTGACAGTGATTGTGCTTCTTCAGTCAGCCAATCTGCAGACTGGACTGCCCAGAAACCTCAGACTCGCACTGATTCTGCACCATCTTTTAAATCCACACTTGTAGACTTGCTTTCATGCCAAATCTTTTGATCTCCCCAACTGTTTTTCCATGCATTTAAAAAAAACAACAACTTTTTCTCAGAAGGTTTTCCTTTTGATCATGTTTTCTATTTTTGTATCTTTGTTCGATTTTATGCTTTATTATTTGGTCTTTTATTATTTCATTCTTGTCTTCATGCTTTCCTGTAATGAACTTCGAAAACAACAGTTGACTAAACAAAGTTCGTAATTTTTGCTGTCCTTATTATCAGCCCGTCTTTGCCTGTTAATTAGCAGGCACAGAGCAAAAAAAAAGTAGTTGGATGTACTTGGTGCTTGGCCAGGAACAGGGCTACTAAGCGATCATTTATGAAACATTTTGCCTCTTAAAGAAGGCGTCAAGAAATACTTCCTGTTTCAAACAAACATCACCGAGTCGTCACCAAATTTGGACTGGATGTTTGGAAGACACAGTTATACTTTAATGAGTTTTGCAGATGGGCTGTTTAACATTAATGCCAGAAGTCTAAAGGACGTGCTCTTGCAGTGAGCACAGCTCTGAAGAGAAGACTCTGCGAGAAAGGGCAAACGAGCTGCTGAGTCCTTGCTGGAGTCTCTGTTCTGTGTCAGATGAGTGCAGTCGTACTTTGTCAGCGGTGTGACGTCTGCAGCAATCAGTTCCTGCTATCACTCTCATCCGCCTTTTCTTCCATGATGCACAACAGTGAACTAATGAACTGAAGTGGCGACGCCCTGCTAGGCTGGACTAGGGCAAATCATCTAACACGCTGTCCCTTTCCTGTCCCCCATGACTGTTTGCTCATCATTAACCAGTGAAGTGAACCATGCTGCGCCGTCGTCCGCGATAAAGTCTCGCCATCAAATAACAGACTGGGGACAGAGTTATGGGTCGGAGCTCGCCTCTTTGACAAAAGACACTCTTTGTCTAAGATAGTGTAAATGCCAGCGACAGCACGGCGTTGTGTTGACACAACGCAGAGTAAACAGTTGACATCGCGCTCTGAGTTGAGACAGAAATGTCATAATAGCTCCAGCACTAAGCATCTTCTACGGTCTGCAGCCGAAGGGCCCCTGACCAAAGAGAGATGTGGACCACTGACTGTGGAAACAAGTTGTTTGGTGAGAGGGGTGTGTAGCAGATCCAGGGTCAGAAATATATAAATAGAAAGACACACAGAGAGTGAAGATAAGAGCGGGCGATGCTAATGAGAAACACTGCGGAGGTGTGGTCGCCAACGGTTTACAGCTTTCCAGACAACTAAATGGTCGATGATTAAGTCTGTTTGGTTAAGTTAGCATTCGTAGCTTCCTGGCCTGCTACCACTTGGGAGTGGAATAAGCTGATCTCTCTATCATGTATCCATTTCTTTTGTCTAAATGTGTTAGCTATCTATCCTTTAGTTTAGGCTAACTATTTCAGACATGTATCCATAACTTTGAGCTTATTGTTTCAACCGCTTATCCATTAACTTTTAATTCCCACCATTTATCAATAACTTTAGGCTAACTTTTCCAACCATTTATACCATTGAGCCACTCTAGCAAACTGCCTCGACTATTTATCCATTATGCTACGTTTTAGCGAACTGTTTCAACCAAATCCAATACTGTTAGCCAAAAATAGATGATGTTATTTGACTTTCTTTGGGGGGTGTGCGACGTTGCTCACACTGTCTCCACAATCAGAAAGAAAAAATGAACCAGTGGCGATAGTTGGCGTTTCTTTGTCATCTCCTCCTTCACGTTGAGCCGCCTGGTGTCCAACGTCCCGTGTTTCTCCGCACCACTCTTCCCGTCTCCAGCCCTCCCCTGCTTCATCTGTTCATTTGCCCTTGACTGTTGGGCAATACACCATCTGCCAGCGGACACCGCACATGGACAGAGGGCATTAGCCATTATGTAACTGCCCTCCCACTCCTCCTCCCCCAGCACTTCCTCCCCTTCAAGAGCAATAGAGCAGCGTGTCCCGATGGTGGTGAAAGGAGGGAGATGTGACCCCCGGGGACCTCCAGTGATGGGCACAGATCCACTGAGCCTCAACACATCAAACAGCGACTTCATAAACTGGACAATGACAACCTGACCTGGACTATCCGGGTCCAGGACACTTGTATTCGATGGATTAAACACATCATCTGGAGTTTGATGAAAATTCAAATATAACTCAGACAGATTCAGCTGAAAGCTCCAGAAATAGCAAATAAGACGACCTAGATGGTCCAAAGTTCAGGATTTCTCACTTTGTGCACCATTTTTACGGCCATGATATGTTCAAATATTTATGTTCTTATAGGCTAGCAGGTGTAGGCGTACCTTAACAGAATACATTTTCATCTGTAGAAGAGAATCCAGGTCTCTATATCTACATTTTCGTCTTTATGTTTGTTTTACATATAAGAAGAAGAAATCCATTTTTAATAATGGTTCGTGTCATCAGTGCATTCCAGAAAGAGAGCAAGTGTCTCTAATATTAGAAATGAATCTGCAAATCAGAGTGAAATTAGCACACCAGTTAAAAAAAACTTGCTGACTTACATCACACATTTTATGAAATGGACACTTTCCTCGTCTCCTCTGAGTGTTTAATCAGTGACTTCGTGCCATCATCATCAACACACACACACATTGGTAACGCCGTGGTGTGTGCACATTTGAGTGTTTATTTTTGTGAGTCTGTGCTCTTCAGTCTTCATGACGCTGGTGAAGTCAACTTTTTTTTATACACTCAAGACACACACACACACACACACACACAGACTTGCACATCCTGAGCCCTGACGCTCAGTGACATGGCCCATTAATAGGAGGGCCAATTCAATTTCTCTCTTCCCCTCTGTGGCAGCTTACAGTGACAGCCATGCATCATGCTTGCAAGCTACAACCAGGGTCTTTATGTCCCATAAAAAACCTCTGTGCTGCCTCGCCCCCCCTCGCCTTTAACTAAGTCCACGAGCTGAGAGGAGCGGATTGGATTCGAGAAATGTAAGGCGTTTGTTAATTTTATAAAAGAACTGCAGGAGGGTATAAGTCCAGCCTTAGTTCCCCCCCCTCATAAGATCAAGAAAGAGACAGACGAAAGAGCAAGAAAGAGTCTGAGTCTGGGTTGGTTGGGGCAGTTTGCAGTTTGTTGCATCATTAAGTCAACAATACTTACTTACGTAAGTGATATGACACAAAGCAGTTTTCCGAAACCTCACCAGGTAGTGTTGTTGCCTAAACCTTATCGGATAGTTTTGTTTACATCTTTAGGTATGTTTACGGCCACATGACCACATGGTAACACACCATGCAAAGTGTATTTCCAAAACATATTTCCCTTCACAGCAACCGTGTCTCACTTTAAATTTTGTGATCAATTAAGAGAGCAGATTTTTTTTTTGGTCATGAGGCCATTCCAGTCGCACTTCTCATCCCCCTGACTTTGAGTGACATGGTCACTAATCTAAGTCTAATGCTGAGAAAATCAGAGAGTCAGTAAAACTTGACAAGCACATTCAAAGAAGAGAGGGAATGATGGAGGGAAAGATGTCATTTTGGTTTGATTGAGATGGCGAAAAGCTGAAATGCTGAGGCAGGAAACACTTAATCGTGGCAACACAGTTTATCCCCACGCTTGGGTGAATGATCCGGATTCTCTGGAAGTCGACTGCATCTTCGTCGTTACCCACACACGGCAAACTGGGAGGACTTTATCAAGTTTAAGTCTTAAGTAAAGCAATGTGAAAAAAATATTCATATTGTTGTTTGTCTGGATGATGTGTTCATGGTCAAGATGGCCAAGAAATCTGTACAGATGGCCGACGATGACAACCTGTGAGGTATTCATTTAGTGCTGCCATGGCTTTTCATGCTAAATGAACCATGGCCCGAGGCAATTAGTTAAAACTGAATGAGACCGAGATTAAAATTTTACATAAGAAAGAAGAGGGTGCAGTTAATTGTATTGGCGGGTGTAATCTCATTATATGTTTCATTAAAGTAAGTGATCTGCTGGTCACGCTGTACTGAATGTATGTAGTATTTATCTGTATACACAGTACGTCAACATTCATACAAAAACATTTAAAAAACAGGGCAAATGACAACACAATTCTGACATAAACCCAAGTTTTTCTCTTTCATAAAAACCTCTCACTGCTTTATATTATGAGAGAATGTCCTCCAGTAGAGAAACAAAATTAATGATGCCCTCCCATGACAGCCAGTATGTGCTGTATTAAGGACGCTGTGATTTGCCGTGTCACCCAATCCACCGGGGTCAAGCCTCCATTTTCTTCTCTAACCCATATGTCACCTTACAGTGTGACAAAATGTCATTTCCTGGACAGCAACCCATCCTGTCCCATGCATGTGTCATCGACCGTTACAAGCAAGGTCATTGTCAGTGGCCTCGCCGGTCCTCCATACGTGGCGCGTCCTTATAAATCGTTACTGTCTGGTCCAGACTCACGGGCGGGAAAGTATTGGCACTCTGGATGATGAAAGAATTGGATTCCTATTGTTACAGACATGAACAGCTCATCTTCTAGATATCTACTGCACCGTTTCTACACCTCAGTCAACACACTTCTATTGGTATAAACAAGTGCATCGCGGTGGTGTTTTTACTGACTGGTGTTGGTCCAGATGTGGTGACTGTGACGGCCATAAAAAAGGCTGGTTATCTTATTATCTTGTATTTAACACACATGGAAGTAGAAAACACGTGTGTCTGACATATTAACCCACCACAGAGCCCACCATAGCTTAGCGTTAGCCTCAGTGTGTGCAGCTTTTCAGTCTTCAGTCTTTGCTTTGCAGCAAGCGGCTGAGAAGATGCAAGAAGTCAATCAGGCAGCTCTCTCCTTTTCTTTAGTGGAAGATCAATAAATTGTATGTAAGCTGGTGAGTGATACACAAGTTTTCTACCTGGAATTACTGGGGAAAAAAACACATTAGTGATTTGTTACATGCCGCAAGACAAAAGAGATGACAACCAGCAGTATACAATTTATGACTAGTTTGGTGAAAAGGTCTTCAGGTATTTTGTTGAATTAGTACAAAATATACTTTTGATCTCAACTTATCAATTAATTTTTCAGAAAATCCACCATACACTGTGTAGGTATATATATGTGGGTTATTGATATACTCATGAAGTCATTAATTAACCTCTTATGAACTGTATGGAGGTATCTGCATTTTCATTTCTCCTCTCATTCATTCAGGTTGTACCTTAATTTGTCAATGACATGATCAATGTCCGATGATCATGTTGTGTCAGTCACTTTTCAGGGGTGATGGTTTTGCTAACTGATAATGGAAAAGATTTCATCAGCAGATTTACTTAAGTATCACTGACCTTTCCTAATAACTGGTAAATTTATAATTAATTTGGGATAAATTCCTCACTCTACACATTATCACAATGTCATCTATTGCGCTTAATATGTTTCTCAGCCCCAAGCATGAAGTAGAGCATAATCAAATCATGTAAATGAGACACAAAATTATGTTTAGATGAACCACACAGTCATTATTAATCATTGACATAGTATTTTATACATTAGCTGCAACCGAACAATAAACGGTTGTTGAATTAATGGTTTTTAAAAGCATTTGATTGATTGGAAACGTTCAATTATCCACCTACTAAACTTAAATCGACTACAAAAGTGTTAGCTAAAAGTGATTTTTTATTGTCATGTTCAGTTTTTTTGTCATTCTTCAGTCGAGGTTAAAACAATGAAACCTGACGGCCGTGACAGCTCTCACATCAAAGGTTCAAGGCAGAAGAATTATAACTCTGCTGATTAATACGGACGTCACAGAACCACAGGTACGCTGTAAACAACGGGCGGCTTTGCTTGACAGGGTGCAATCAATTTCTTTTTCGCTGCCGGTAAGTGGCCTGGTAAGAATTCTACGTGTCATTACCTGAGGCCGCCTGAGCAGTACTTACCTAACAATCACGGTGGAGCCACGTGTTTGATGCTGCTCCTTGTGGTCTGTGGCGTTGGACAGGGGGAGGTCCTCCTTTGAGCCCCTGTTGGCAAAATCTACTACTCATCCAATTGACAGTTTATTCCACAGTGGGGTGACTCACATTGCTTAACACACAAACACACGGGCTTTGGAGGCCTTATGTAACATTTTCAAGGCGCCTCAACAACAGCGCCTCGTGGATTTGTTGCACCTCGCACAGCATTGACTGATGGATTGATTGATTGAGTCTTAAAACAGCTTTTTCTTTCTGTCTTTGTCATGAAAAGCTGATTCATTCATGTTTGTGTACCAGCTCCTACATCTGTTCTTGATCCCTCCGCCGCTGATACAACAGGAAGTGCACAGCTCTCCGCTAAATGCAGGGGCATCTGTTGTTGTGGCCACTTTTCCACCCTCAGGATGTTTTTGTGCATATAAGTAAGGGTGTATTTTTCTGTTTACAGGAAGCTGTTGATGCGTGAAACCACATACAATGTCCCGCCTTCCCGGTATAAATAAAACAAACCCAAAAGGCATTTGTGTACAGTGTATGTGCAATAATAGCCAGAGCTATTCCCAGATTGATACAGTGCTGTGCATTTGCACCTTACAGGAGATGCTGTACAGTAGATCGAGCGGCTGCTATTTCCACAAGGGAATCCAGGCATGAAATGTGTTATGGAGCGTCATAATGAGTTGAGAGAAGTGGATGCTCGGGCGGCATTTCATGTAGATAAACATAACAGTGGTGATTATGTGACATTCTTCAAAGATTTGTATTTTTGATGTACATTTTTTTTTATTAAAACTGAAATACTGAAAAGTAACACACCTGTTTTCCTCAAGCTTGATACAAAACAGCAATTTGAACGCCGAGCGTGAAAGAGAGATAATGAGAGAGTACAACTGCACGTTTGGTAAAGGTGTTATGAAGCCTTTTCTGCTAAATTGCATTGTGGGTAGTTTAGTTGCCAGGTTTTTAAAAGGAAGAAGGCTGCATGGAATAACAAATGTGATGTTTCTGGTTCTGCTGTTATCAATTTCGACGGTGGACTTCTTTTCAAAACCTGGCACCTTCATTACCCACAATGCATCTTAGCCACTGTGTGACATCACTGGAGGCTATTTATAAGATCACACGCAACAACCTCTCTAGCCTCAAAAGGCTTCATACATTTCTTTATTTTTTATTTTTTTACATATGCAGTAGTGCTCTCCAAGACCTGTAAACACACTTTAATGTGGAAAATTGGTGGAGCTGCCCTTTAAGATTTGCACAAGCAACATCTGTCTTCTCTAACCCAGTGGTTCTCAAACTGTGAGGAGTGGACGACCAGAGAAAACTACAATTCTGAATAAAAATGATCCATGTGGTGGGCAAAACAAACAAACAGGAGTCTGCTGACGCTTTGTGTGCTGACCTTTATTTCATTTGTTATTAGTTGCTTCCCCACATCATCGTTAATAACTAATCATGCCTTTCGATGGGGGCTTGCCAGAAAAGGTTTGAGAAACGCTTCTTTGAACCTCAGTAAAGCGTGATGACTCCTCATGGGCTCAGCACAGCTGTCACGTTTCCTTAACAGCTTCATCGCAGCTTTTTCTCTCATAGCTACAAGGTACAAGTGGGTCACAGGATCTCCATGTTTGCAGAGCCGCGTACGTCTCGGCAGCTGCACACATAGCCGACGATAAGACAGATTGAGAAGACGTTTAAAAAAAAATGCGTGACCAGCTGCTGTAACTTGTGTTGTACGGTTGCCGCGATGCTGCGGCTTAAGACAAACTTCTCAAACTTCCTGCTGTCACAATTAACTGCTGTTTTCTTTTTTCAATCGATGCTTCTGCTTCTCTCCACCCTCCAGTACAAACAAGTGGAGCAGTACATGTCGTTCCACAAGCTGCCAGCCGACTTCCGACAGAAAATCCATGACTACTACGAGCACAGATACCAGGGCAAGATGTTTGATGAAGAGAGCATCCTGGAGGAGCTTAACGAGCCTCTGCGCGAGGTATGAGAACACACATGCATCCGAACCTAATGTGTTCGTTCTCCCGCACATATACACAGTCCTCGCCTCTCCATCGAGTGGAAGTGGACTGGAATAACTTCATTATAATGCTCAGCCATTGTCTCTTTTTTATTAACAACAACAACAAAAAAAAGACATACTCACCTTCTAGGCAGTGTAGTCACCAGTTTGCCCCAGTTTCTACTCAGAAATCACTAGATTTTACACAGAACAGATGGGTTTAGAGTGATTTTCGCATAGTCTCTATGTTCCCACGCTAGAAAAAGTTGTTTTTGTTTGCTGCCAGCAGAAACTGTTTACTTCAGGTTACAGTAAACAAGGTCCTTTTGCTTCAAGGACAGCTTCCGGTAACAGAAAATGAAGAGAAAAAGATAGGGAGAATATCCAGTGGAGCTGTGCCAGGGTCCCTCAAGGCAACTGAACAAAAGGAAAATAAATGGCTGTTTGATCTGGAATCCGATTTTTAGAGTAAACAGTTATATTTTCCCTCGTTTGTGTTTACCATGAATCGATCATGGAATCACGAGTTTTAGTATTTGTTGCATGGAAACACAGACCGACACGTTTCTAATGTTTGACGTGCATGCCCAACTATCTAATGTTCAGCATAACATCACGATCCCACGCTTGTCTCCTGTGACCGTTCAGGAAATCGTCAACTTCAACTGCCGCAAGCTGGTGGCCTCCATGCCACTGTTCGCCAACGCTGATCCCAACTTTGTGACGGCCATGCTGACCAAACTGAGATTCGAGGTCTTCCAGCCCAGAGACTATATCGTCAGAGAGGGCACCATCGGCAAGAAGATGTACTTCATCCAGCACGGGGTGGTCAGCGTCCTGACCAAAGGAAACATGGGCATGAAGCTGTTGGACGGCTCCTACTTTGGCGGTATGTCCTAGTCACCCTCACACCGTGTCCTATAATAGCCTGAAGCATACTGTATGTCTTTCACACTTCCCAGTAGAATCCACCACGATGATATCACTGATGTGTGTTCACTGTTTAAACAAGAATTACAGCAATGAGCAGGAAACAGCAACCTGACATTTCGCTCGAACTTCTTGTGCAGTCTTGCCTTACAGCCACTTCTGTCCCACTTTGCCAGGCTGTTGTTCCTCTGTGGCTGTTTAAAAAACACACACACACATTGCCCCTGCTGCTATCGCCAACCAATAAACCCACACAGACGGGCGTGTACACACACTCACTTCACTCCTGTACTGATGGTCCGGGCTGCATTTCTAACATGCGGTGGACCCTTGCAGCAGACCGAGAGTTCGGGGGGGGGCAGTTATGTTGATGTGCCGGCAGCCCTGGGTGCTGCTGGAGTGGCACGGACACACATGCGCATACACGACACACAAGCATGCAATTAATAACAGCTAATTAACACAGCCCAATGGTGATGATGGGGCCATTTGTGATGTCAAGCAGGGAGCGTTCAGACGTCTGTGCTGACAGCTCCGTCCTCCCACACAGATCCAGCGGTGGGACAACACGGTTTAAACACGGCAGTGCGGAGCATGTGTGGTAAAATCTCTCAATTAGTAAGTAGCAGGAAGTCGATGGTTTTGTCAGGCGACTTTGCTCCATCCACAACTGTATTTCCTGCCTTTTGCATGTAAAGGCCTGTACTGATGGCAGTGGCACACATTTCTTATCAGTAAACTCCGGCTGGATCGGCTCCGTTATTGTATTAAGACGTTTAGGAAAAGACAGAGCTTTGTAAACAATTTTTCCACGGCTGTAAAAAAGCAGCTGAGTCTGCAGCTTAGCCTTTGGCCATGTTTTGCTGTCTGGCAGAACAATGCAGCTACAAACTTAAACAGTACTCAGCGTTGGTTCATTAAATAACTTTTTTGAGCCTAAATTGGGTTTGATGAAAATATTGGAGACTGAGTTTTGTTCAGTCGAATGCTACATGGGTTTGTGCCACTGTCGTGACCGCCAACGCTTTGACAATATGTTGCCTCAAACTCACTTTTGTGGTTTTGCAATTAAAATAATTTAGATTGAGCACAGATGGAGGGGATTATGTAGTTCACTGATTATCTGAGAAGTGGCAAGCATTTTCAGAATCTGGAGGATGAGTCTGAGGAAAAGAACGTGTTATACTGTATCAGATCAGGAAGTAAACCCGAAAAAGAGAAATTTGGACAACATATTTTTCACTAATGAGAACAAGAAACTCAAGCTGATGCAGTGCGTCTCAGGGTAAAGGGAATTACAGCAAAAATTCACTTTCGCCATCCTGGATTTCTCTGTATGTTTAATAATAGTTGAGGATGACAGTTGCCTACTGTCTATCTACATCTGGTTTGAACAGCTTTTTAAGACAGCCCCGGTGGTTTCATTAGTTATCCTTTCCCAGCATTTCCCATTAATGATGCTTGCAATATGCAAATGGATGGTGTTCTGTAAAAACCGAAAAAGATCCCACATGAGCATTTATAAAAACTCATCTGGGTCAGCTTATGGATTCTGACGGGAGTTTTTCCACAACTTTATAAAATAAGGTTAATTTTTCGGACGTGACTGGACAGAACTTAGAAAAGTTTACAAAGGTGTGTCTTTCTATAGATTGTGCCTTATATTCGAATCCCCAAATTCTTAGCGTCTACTAATCTACATTGGATACATAAATGCTCTATCACACAGGCAGAAAACGTGGTCATATTCATGGTCACATTTAGATTAAAAAATGTCATTGTATCCTGACTGAACGTCTATGTTTGTGTATGTGAATGTACTTACGGATGCGTCTGTTGTATAGGGACAGTGTCTATGTCTGATAATCGAATCTGCCTACCAACACCTCTCAAACTCCCTAAAAATTTAAATATTCTTCACCAAAGTGAATAAATCTACATGTTGTAGACTCTTGCCATCGCTGTGAGGTGGTCAGACAACCAGCACAGATCCCAGGAAGTCACTTTTCTCACTTTTTGCGGAGCTATTTCTCTGCTTCCAGTCTTTGTGCTAGGCTAACCAGCTGCTGGCAGTAGCTTCAAACGTAAAGGACAGAGAGTGGAGAGTGGAATCACATGGAGGTCTGAAACTGACGGAATACAAAAAATAAAATGAATGGCTTAATAAATATGTAAATATATCAAAAAAGAAGTGAAATACATGAAGCAATTAATAAATGTATAAAATGTGACATAAAAAAACATTTCTGCTATAATTTAATGCAAAGGGAGAATGTTACAGAAACAGAAAAATTCATGCAAAAATGAATAAATACGATGGAAAAAGAAGTGGGAAAGTAAATAAATAGTGGAATTAACATGAAGACCAACAAATATTCAGAGGCAAATTAAAGCAGATATATCTATTTATATATATCCTGATGTGCAGTTGGCACCTTCGTGGCAGCCACTGCCATCAGTAAGGGCCCTGCGATGAGCTGGCGACTCATCCAGGGAGTACCCTGGCCTTCGCCCATAGAGTCACTGGATTTGGCCCCAGTACCCCCGCTCCACCTTGAAAAAAAGGTGGTATAAAAGCGGTAACATCACCCGCGACCCGCAGGATAAAGCGGAAGAAAACGAAGCAACACGAATATCTATTTATCTCACATTGCCTTCACTTATTTTCATTACAAGTGTTGCCTCATTTAATGACATATTAATGTATTCATTGCCATTCATTCATTCATTCATTATTCTGATTTTAGCTGAAACTAAAGTCTATCTTCTCATCACAAGCATTAATAATCGTGTTTCCCAAAATCTCGAACTATTCCTCCAACGGACACTGCACAGTTACTAACGCTTGTAATATGTTCGTGCTTTTTAATGACACGTGAAGGGTTGTGTGTCTGCAATTTGTTTCTGGAAGCCCTCCTGGTGGGTTTGCTTTGTGCGGCGCCTCGTTTGCTGCTGGAGAGTCATGAGCAGACGGATCCAGTCGATTCCAGTATGCTGCCCCTATGCATGCCCTTAATGGAGTCTTCTCGCCTTTTCGCTATTTTTCTCCCTTTTCCCACAGAGAGTCAGGGGAGGTCGACCTTTAGGCAGGGGAAAAGGAGGGCATATGGTTGTCAAGACAACAGTCAGCCCCAGCCTGTAGAAGAAGAGGATACCAGGGGAGGGGAAGGGGAACAACTGAATATAATGAAGCCTTAGTTGCACATGTCCAAATATAGTGTCCTTCCCTCACACAGCTGTCAGTGCTGTGCCAATGCTGGAGGAAATACTCAGTTTTACTGTCAGTGGGTCACACTGACTACACACAAGTCCACACATAAACCAGTTTCATTTTGATCACACATCTGCTCAAGGAAAATGTGCTTTACCGAATAAGATACACTGAATGAAAAATAAATAAAAAATAAATAAATAAAATAAAAATAAATATAAAATATAAAAATAAATGAAAAATAAATACACTGAAAACATTTTGCAGTTACACATTCAGTTTCCTAAAATGATTTTCAGAGTGAACGCTTGACCTAATTTGGTATGAATTCCTCCCTGCTAGTGTTGATGCATATGAAACAGCTGAGTGCTAAAGAATATGATCTTCCCGACAAGAATGAAAAGAAGCAAGCGGGAGCAGGCTAAGAGTTCAAGCCACATTTTTTTTTTTTATCTGTCTTCAACAGAAGATCCTTCGAGCAGATTGTATTGTGAAATGCCTTTATTTTTACTCTCGCCGTCTGACACCCTGATATCTGTCTGGTCCATCTTTCACCCCATCAGAAATCTGTCTGCTGACCCGCGGCAGACGGACGGCCAGTGTGCGGGCGGACACCTACTGTCGCCTGTACTCTCTCTCTGTGGACAATTTTAACGAGGTGCTGGAGGAGTATCCCATGATGAGGAGGGCCTTTGAGACGGTTGCCATAGACAGACTGGACAGGATAGGTAAGATGGCCATCTGGTTCAACAACAACAATACCGGTTGCCTTCATTTGATGTTATTTAACTATGTTCATTCATTTATTCAACTTTTGTTTCTACTTAAGGGAGCATTGAGGTCAATTTGAAAAACAAGAGTAAAGCAAAAACAACAACAAAGAGATATGCTCACAAAGAAAGGCAAAACCAAAAACTTTGCAATTATGGTACATCATTTGCTGGATAAATTAAAAATAATTCAAATTTCAAGTGAGAATATAATGTATTGCAAAATTACATTAAAGTGTTGACTGGTAATTATTAAAAAGAGCTCAAACCTTGTAAAATCACTCAGAATGCTAAATATTTCATTTGGATCCTGTTTTGTTGTTTTTGGCCTGTTAATTTTAATGTTATGGCATGTTAACTAAATAGTAATGTGTAAGGTGAGGTTTATTTTTCATTCATTTCAACAGAAAGGGTAAGTTATAGTTTGTTCCACCTGAGATAGCTGGCACAGCTTGACAAGCATTAAGCAGCAAACGGTGAAGATACACTCTTGCATAGGTCATATTTTTATGCAGGACTGATGAAAAAACAAACATAGATGTGAGGTAAATTCCTTTATCTGCGGGAATAACTTGGTTTTTTTGCCTCACTCCGGTGACTGACACATCTGGGTGATGCCATTTAATGCATGTCGGCATGTTTCAACACATTTCCGCTTACACGCCGTCCTCCTCCAATCCACCACTTGCTTTCCCAAATTTTTCCACACAGTTTATGTATTCTTCAGACTTATTCTTCATACGGCTGCATTTACCAAACCATGACGTTGGTACCGTGAAGGTTCAGGACAAATACATTTCCTGTTACACCCCAATTTATTACGCTTCACTGATAATTGGCACAGGTACGGTGTCTTCGTATGAGTCATTGACAAGATGAAATGAAGCAAAAAGGAAAATGTATTTTTTTCATTAACGTGATGTCTCTGTCAAAACACTATCTGACAGCTGTGATATACTGTATGAATGATACTAAAAGGGACAATGTGTTTGATGAAGGGAAACAGTCGAGGCTGAAAATGTATTCATGGCTGTGGATCATTTATTATGTAGTTTCTCAAGTGTAAATCTGTCACTCCAACTGATTACTTCCTCTGGATATCTGCCATTTTGGAGAGGAGATATTCAACATATATGACACTTTTGTTTATCATGGCAGAAACTGCTGAGGGTTTGTCACCTTTTTGTGCCTCCATTGTCTCTCTAGATGAATTTAGTGATTTGTTAAAGTGATTGCTCAGCAATAACTGTCTGAACGTCTTTGATTCGACTACAGAAGACACACACACACACACACACACACTTTTTTCTTAGCAGGGTGGCGGGATCCCCTTCTTAGCATTTGGAGAAACATATTTCTGCTGATGTCACACCCCTGTCACATGACCACACTTCACGTGTTTACAAAAGCCCTCGCTCCGCCACCTGCCAGCTGTTGCCATAGCAGCCAGATTGCACACATGAGCAGCCTTCAGTCAGTCAGCTAGCTCACATATTAAGAGGGAGACTGACATGTCTGCTTTAGGACATAACCAAAATATTCCAAGTGGGCTCCGTGTGCATTAGATGAATATGTATCACTTATAATGTGACAGTGTTTCTGTAAGAAGTTATGTAAAGAGTATACAATCTAAATACAGACTCAGGCTTTGTTCCTTTTGAGTGTAAACAGTTTTTTTGTATATGTTTCCATAAGATGGGGACATTAAAATCAAGTGCAATGCAATGCATTGAATATCAATCTTTAGGAAAATAAAAACATCAGTTTTGTTGAGCACTCGTGGCCAGGAATGCTTATTGAAGATCAGTGGAGCCTAACAGACCATTTTTTGATGGAACCAGGTTTGCTCCTGCACCAATCCATACATTTTCATGAAAGGTCTCTGACCTGTGAGCCATTCCAACATTGAAAGGGGCTAATCCCTCGTCTATTGTCTACATACCCCAAATGCGTAAAATTGTAAACAGTGTCACATAAGACCAGTGGAAAGTATTGCACTGATTGAAAATGAGAAAGCTTAAGCTTTCCAAACGCTTCAATTTAAAAAGAGTTCTCACTTCTAAAAGGCTCCATAACCTCCACTGAAGCTCTATATTGGGACCTCCCTGTCAGGTCATGCTTTCCAGGTTTCCTTTCAGCTCACCCTGAAGTGCCATCTGTGAGTTATTGTCACCCTTGAGTGTCACCTGTTAGAATCTATTTGCCATCCATGAGTGCCCAAAATGGCCACTCAGCTGGAGCCACCAGGCAGAAGCAGACACTCATGCTCTACTAGTTTCCAGCCTCTTCAGGAGGGAGTGTACCCAGAACGAACTTTTGCCTTTTCTTTGAGGAAAACCCTGTGGTACTCCTTGAGGAGTGTAGACAGTCTTTTTCTCTCTCAACTTCCTGATGGAGGCCCTCATCACCAAGCAATGTCTTCCAAAGTATGTGTTCACAGATGGAACCAATGCAACATGCTAGGGGTTCACAAGTGGTTGAAACCTGCTTTGCCCCCTCCCATCCTTCTCCTTCTGGCCACGCAGCTGACGGTGTTAGAGAGGAACAAGTTTGTCACCAGCCTTCCTTGTTTCGTGGGTATCACTCAGGCTGTTCCGCTGATTAACAGCCTAGCTCTTTAAACCGCCCGCTGCATTGGAGAACAAAGCTCAGCGGCAGAGACAGCAGTTCAGGAGAGTTATATGTGCTATACAGACACATGCCCATCTCCTGAGTTTGTGATTGTCCCCACGGTATAGCAGATGGTGAGTCATCTGGGTGCAGCTAAGAAGGTGAGCAAGAAGTTGAAACCTTGTCTTTGGTCCCAGCCTTATTACCAATCAGGGTTTGTCGAGCAAAGACCCATCATCATCATCATTGACTGGCTGCTCTACATATTCCAACATTTCAGCCCCGCCATCAGCTTGATACGAGCCTGGGGAGGCTCTGAGTGCCTCACAAGTTTGTGAAGCGAGCACTCATTTATTTAATTGGCACAGTCCTGACCAGCGATGAAGAATCTAAGATCAGATACATTTTTTCTGCTGTGGCGTCTCTATCCCCCTCTACAAGAAATTATTTAGACAGTCAAGGGTTGGTGTTACAGTATGCCAGTTACTGAACAACACAAGGAGGTCACTCTGAAAAGTATGACGCTCTGCTCAGATGCACATCTGCTTTCATGCACAATCCACAACCCCCTCATCTAGTAGATCAGAAAGTCAAGAAGGAAACTCTGACTTATTACTGTCTAAAGTGTGCTCTTCCAAGAGGCTCCCAAGTTTTGGATGAAGCGCTTAAACTCCTTTACATCCTGTCCATTGTTCTCAGAGTAGGGCAATAAAGTACCAGGCGAGAGACTGATCTAATACTTAATCGGACTTATCAGACTTTTGACTTTGATGAAGACGCACAAAGCATCAAAGCTTAAGTCCTTTAATTAGTTGGTTGCCTAAATCCATGTGCCCCAGTACATATTTCTGGAGTCTCTCCTGATAATAGCTCCAAAGACTGACATGCTGGTAAGATGTCACAAGAGCAAAATATCTTTGAATCATGCTTGATGTTATGATGTGTTGCTGAGGTCCCACGATTTGTTAGAGGGCAATTTTTCCACGTTTTATGTGGACGTGCAACAAGTGTGAAGCCATAAATCCCATTGTGTCCTATATTGAGCAAAGTAGTCGAGTTCTCCTGCTGCAAAATCTATTCTCCTATTCTTAAGACACCGCCGCTGTCGTTTGACTCATACAGTAACGCAGTTGGTGTCAAGAAAGTCCTACAGGCTAATTCAGTATAGATTCAATCTACACCTATGAGAAGCCAGGGGGCATGATGCCTCTCAAAAGGAAAACTCACTTTGTCTTTGTTTGTAACCATGTTTCCAGCAGCAAAAATGCCATCCAATAATACAAGGACCCGGTGTAAGACCAAAGAAATGTAGCAGAGAGAGGCCGAGACTGCGGCTGCATTTTCCATTTCAGAGGATATGGCTAGCGGGGATGAGCCAGAACCTGAGCTGCCCTGATCAAACAACGACTGGTCCGAGTGAATATTGTGATTAACGACCACTCACTGAGGCTACTTCCTCCAGTAGTATGTAGCTTGTCCTTTGTTTGAGGGCAGAGCTGGGAGCTTGAATCTAATTCTGCGGCCAGAGCATCAGTTGTCTCTTATTCTTCATACTTGTGGTTGGTTACTCAGTAGTGAGGCCTGTTAGAGACTATACTTAAATCCAGATAACTATTATTTTCTCCAGGAAGGTCAATGCATGCCAAGCACAAGCCATTTACAAGTGCACACACAGACACATGTATGATCTAATGGCATACAAGTAAGTACATCCGTAGGTGTAGGAGTACAATAAACAAGCCCTTTGGAAACAGACAGGCTTTCTCTCCCATTGTCAGTACTGTGGTGACTCTGCAAAAGCACTGCCGGGTAAAAACACCGGCATGTCTTTTTGACAGGGAATTAGTACAAAAGATAAGAAGGTCTCTACTTCTATCTCTATTTGTGTGTTTTTGGTGATAGTAGGGGGGGATTATATGAAAAAACGTTACGTGGTGGATAGAAGTGTGAAATTTGGTCTAGAAGTCCCTTGGGTGTCCTAGAAGGGGTGTCCAAAAAATTTTCAAACAAGAAGTGAGTTTTTGAAGAAATTCAAAATGGCCATATTTCCGCCTACTATGATGGATTTTGTGTGTGGAGAAAACATCCAATAGTTCCATATACAGGATACTCTAGGATACTCTATGCACCGTGGCCAGGAATAGAATGAGTGATTAAGGTAAATAATAAAGCTGTTCTTTTCTGTGCTTTGTCAAACTTTACATAGAATAATAGAGGGTAGGATAATACTATGGGACTAAACTTTACATCTACAACTAAGGCTGGTTTTCTTTTCTTGCATCTAATAGCATCTAATTCAACAACAATGCTACTCTCTGTCTCCATCTCATTGCAGGCAAGAAGAACTCGATCCTGATGCACAAAGTTCAGCATGATCTGAACTCGGGGGTTTTCAACAACCGTGAGAATGAGATGATCCAGGAGATCGTTAAATATGATCGGGAGATGGTTCAGCAAGTTGAGGTACCGCGACCACGGGCCATGTCCATGACACCTCCTCTGCATGGTGGGCTCTTTCCGCATCCAGGTTCCTCCAACCAGCCCCAGAATTCAGCAATTGCCACTCTGCAGCAGGCTGTAGCCATGAACTTTTGTCCCCCCATGCAAGGGAACTCAGTGGGAGCAGGAAACCTGCAGTCCCCCAGGATGGTGAGGAGATTCCAGGTGATTGAAGGTGTCCCCACCCCTGTGTCAGCCTCTCCACTTCAGTCTCAATTCCTTGCTTCTGGTGCCTTTGCTCCTCTCTTGACAAGCCCCCCTGTCCAAAGCCCACTGGCAGTTGGAGGACGATCCTTCCAGTATGGATCCAGCGCCCTAGCCGGTCCCACCTCAGGCTCCCAGCTTTCTCTAGCCCAGCAGCACATAGCCAGCCCTGCACACCGGCCTAGCACACATAAGAGCACCCATTCCTTGCAAATGGGCAGTCTGAGTCAAGATGCCAGGGCACTATCAGCCTCTCAGCCCTCACTGCCTCATGAGTTGGTGCAACCAGGTGCCCCCAGCCCGCCCCAGTCTACACGAGTCTCCTCCACCTCCATTGGACCCCCTCAGATCCCAGCAGGTCTCACAGGCATCCGGAGCGCAATACCACATAGGGTGGTATTGCCCCACCAGATGTCTGTGGGCGCCTTCCCTGTAGCATCTCTGCCTGGTTCTATGCAGGGCTTTGGGGCTGGTGCAGGGCTGGCAGTGGGGGGTGTTGGGGACTCGGGACTGCCCAAGAAGGACTCTATAGCGAGCATTCCTGAGACAGACCACGTCAGAGTCAGATCCAGGCTATCCTCCAACTTGTGATCTTAATTAAATCATCTGGAGGAGTGACTCATTGAGGGACTTGACTGCAGGAACACAGTGGGGGATTTTCTGCTCTTTCTCATACAGTTCCTCTTCTCTCTACCCACTCCAGTTTGACTATCCGAATGTATGAATGTTGAGTGAGTGGCAACCAGGAGACTCTGCGAGGTGACTGTTCTAACATACATCTGTCTGTATGGTGACTTTTGAATCTGTGAGATGTTTCTACTCATAGACCATAATAGTTGCACAGATCAGTAGTGGTAAAGTAGCATCTTCCCATCTCCCAATTCCTTTATTTACTGTATTTCACAACATAGTCTACAACATACCGGCATATATGCTTTACTCTCCTTTCATTCACCTCGTTAAATGGAGTTAGATGGGACTAAAAGAATTAGGGACTTGCTTCAGACATCAGAAGTTGGCACTTTAATGCGGTTTGATCACTGTATCTACCACATTTTGTCAGGTGGCTGGCTGTTAAAGACAACGCAAAGGCATAATATTTGTGGTTTCATAAAAGGTTTTAACATTAAAATTGTGTGTTTTCTTGTTTTTCTTAAATAACTTTATAGACCAAATTTGCACAAAATTGGATAATATTCAATAAGCGATACGATTAATTATATTCAGTCCAATTTATTCCAGTATTTAAAGCCATATTTTCCCCCAGATTATTGATATATATGTGGATGAATGAGAATATTTATAAATATAACTGGCATTTTCAGAATCTAGATGGCCTCTTTTATAAGTCTTCCTTACCTCTGATAGTCCCCACAGTTAAATATACGCTCCCCAGACAATGAATATCCTTCATACTGAAATTACAGCTGCGGGACAAATTGTCTGGTTCCAGCCAAGCCATTGATTTCTACAGGAAATGTCTGACTGTTTAATTTAAAGCTGCATTAATCTTTTTTAATATATATATATATTAACAGCGATTCAAATGACTGCCTCAAATGAGGGTAATGTAAAGGGAGGTTTTCGTAATGATGAACCAAGAGAGAATGATTTATTCAAATGGAGCTCTTTAGCCTCTTCTAGCAAAATATTTTGGCTTTAACTTTATCCTCAGTTCAATCGTGCTGCACATCAACCCCCTGTGCAAAAGGCAACAGTTTTCAGCGAAGAAACATCCCTAAAACCAAGTTTCATAGTCCACAGAACATTTCTGGAGCCTCACAGCAGAAAAGCGTTGCAGCATTCTCCTAAAAAAACTGAAGAAGATTGGTACTTTTTATAAAATATAAGTATCTTAAAAAAAGGAAAACATAGAATCGCTCAGTACAACTCGTTCAGTGTAATCCAAATCTTTGGAAGCCCAGAGATCCCAAACTGACATTATTTACACCCTTTTTAAAACCAAAATCTTTGCTGTAGTTGCTCAGCTAAAAGCGCTAGTGGGAAAATTATATAAAGGGGGTGCATAAGCTTTTGTCATTTTAAATAATTTTGGGATCTTGGGGCTATCAGAGACTTGGATTTCACCGGATGAGATGTATGGAGCTGTTTTCTGTTTGTTTGTTTTTTTTTCTCTCGTTGTTTTAACGTTTTAAATGAAGTCCCCATCTACAGAAGCTTTTCCTTTAAACCTGCACAACTTCTTAACTCTTAACAACATTTCATAATGTTGCTTTGTTGCTCATACCAGTTGTGTTTTTTGAGTTTGAACTCTTTAGAGTTCTTTCTTCTCTATGCATCGAGGAAACAGGTGAACCTGGTGCTTGAAATCCCTACTCCACTTGTACGGGACTAAAGCAGATCTAGAGGATGGGTAAATATCAGACTAATAACTGTGAAGTAGCCAGAAAGAGGACTGCAGTAGTATTGTAGTATTGCTTGTGTTTGCTGGATATGTAAGTAGCCAATTGTTTAAAATTTCATAGGGTAATAACATGTCAGGGCTGTGTGTCTTTCAGCCTTTTTTCTTGTTTGTCTGCCCCAAAAAATGATCAATGCAGCTTTAAGATTAGTGAATCAACTAGATTTAATAAAAAAATATACCTGATGAAGAGACACTGTCTTTCCCTAGCGGATTTGACTTCTGAAGTAAATAAAAATGGTTTATGGGAGTGAAGTCATGTGAGTAGTAACATGTGTTGAAAGTGTTCCATGGTATCTTAGAGATTATAATTCACTGCCAGTTAATAAGAAAGATTTTTATACGACTCAAAATGTAAATCCATTAAAACTCACAGAATCAAAAATACCAGTCCATTTCTTTTTTCTAACCCTGAATCTCACAGTTCTTGTAGCAGCAGTTTGGGCGATGTGTCACTATGCCAAAGTCAATTCATACAAATAATGAAACTCCTGCAAAGCTCGACCCTACAGCAAACACTACTGTTTTCACCAACAGCCAAGGATAGTGTAGATACTTTGCAGGATGTATATTGCAGTGTGCCTCTGTCATTAATGCCTCAATAAGAATTCATCGGATGCCGCTGATTTGTGTCCAAAAGCATTAAGAGGGGAGACCTTTTCTCCTGGACCTGCCATTCTCTTCACCTCATCTCACTAATGCCTGAGCCATTACTGGGTAATGAGAGTGGAAATTGGAATCCCTCGGGTCTGTTTGGGATTTTTATTATTCTCCTTCCATTCGATTCCATTATACAGTGCCAATGATGAGTTCCTCCTCTATGATCATTTTTCTGCATTTTCATTTTGTTTAGTTTCAGTTCCCCGCATTGTTATCCACCTTGAGAATTCTGAATGGGACAAAGTTGAAGGTTTGTGAGTATTTTTATACAGCGTTTTTTGAGGTCTGTTGTGTTTATGTTTTATGCCCAAATTATGCCCTGTGGAACCTATTTGGATGCTCAAAAAATAATTGATAAAGAGGCTTGTTATGAGACTAGTGTTTCACTGCACTTCACATTGTGGACATCCTGGAGGCAGGGTCTTAGGGACAGGGGATGCATCGAGTGACAAAATACATTTATAGACATTTTGTACTTCATTGAGGAGGGCACGGTAAAGAGAGGACAGAATAAAGGAAAGAGAGAGGATGGAGATAATGTCTGAATGGATTGCAAGCTGAAATCACAAGCAGATATAAGTGACTCCATAATTTTTAAGGGGTAACTTTGGTGTTGTTCAACCTGGACCATGCTTTAGTTCACAGCGTTCAAACCTAACATTAAAGAAACATTATGTAACTTTTGAACCTAAAAATCACAGCTGCAAAATCATGTGCATAGCATCTATTGAGCTAATCAAGTTATCTGGTGGAAATTGGAAATTGCTGTATCCAGTATATCACAGAAAACCATAATATCGCACTGTCACTTTTTTTCCAATATTGTGCAGCCCTATCCTGATCTCTATTTCCCCTCGTGTTTTTGTGTCTAAGTGGCTAATGGGGACCACAATTTTTAAAATTGGTCCACTGTTGAGTGAGGCAGCAGCACCCGGCAGCTTCAAAACTGGCTTCAGTGTCCTCCTGGGCAATTACGCCCTGCAAAGAACAGCCACTAAAAGAGCTCAAGAGTTTTACAATGATAAAATTACTGATTCTGTAAATGGAGTCTGGGGGTTTTGGTGAGAGCAATAAAGCAGCGTTTTTTTGATTCTTTAACAAAAAGGTCTATCTCTGTGGGAACCCTTGCATAATATTGTTAGACACTTAAAATAACAATCTGAGCTTGTTAGTGGCACTTTTTGTGGACTTGACCTGACCCAGTGCCATTGCTCACAGAGATTATGTTGCAGCTCGTTTCTCATCTGTCAGCTGCAGTAGTGGCTTTCCTCCACACTGGACCAATTTTAAAAATTGTTGTCTCCATTAGCGACTTTAACGGCAAAAGATGGGAAAACCGGGTTCCAGGATGAAAAAATATCAAATTTACCCCTCAACAACAACTAAAGAATAAACAGAGTGAACCCAAAGTTTCATTGCTGTAATTTTTTTGTATGCAAATGTTTTCAAAACGTTAAATTTCATGAACAACATTTCACAGACTGAGTCATTCGCACTGATTTAACATACAAATCGGAGAACATTGAACTAAACTCGTTCGGTGATGTTGTGTGAAAGTGATGTTAATCACACAAAGCAATAACTGTTTGAAAAAGGGTGATTTTAGGCAGATGATGTTCCGTTGTATCCTCAAGGTGATCATGGAGATGCAATATATTTCCTTTTGGACTGATTTTTCCAAAACTCTGCAGAGAATTTCTGTTTCTTGGGAGAACTTGATTTGAACTTGATTGGCATGGTAGTTTTTTCTATGTGTAAACAAAGTGTTCATTGTGTAAACCAGACTATTTATTGATTTAGCCTAGTTTACTGTAACTGTAGACATTATGAAAAAGACAGTGTGTGAATACTGAAGATCTTTTTAATCTATGACAAAATGCATATTATCATCTGATATGAACTGATATTACTTGAGCATATAATTAAAGCAGAACAAAACTGTTTGCATTACAGAAGATGTATCACTTCTTTTTCTACAGGCGCTCACAGTACCACCCACAGATTGTACATAATCCTGTGCCAGTTGCTGTGAGGTCTGCATGGTTTTATATTGTGTTTGTTTTATTAGTTTTATTTATTTTTCTAATCTCACACCCCAGTCCGTTTGCAACGCCTGGCTGTTCCCTTTGACTTTTTTTCCCCGTCTGTGCCGTGGACTCTGCCGTCTGATCAGCATGTTGCCCAGAACTCTGAACTGTAAACGCACTTTCCCCTCTTCTTGCAACTTTACAAACATATTCAATGTTATGTAAATGCTATAAATTGGCTGTTTAGTTTAATCAGTACAGCCTCCAGGCTTTGTGAGGGCTGGCATCTGCCACGCACGCGCAGCAGCAGCAACATCTGTATTTGCTAAGTTGTGTGCTCTCAAAATGCTTTTTCCCTTTTGCTTCATTTCTACTCCAGAGTTAAAACCATCGTCCATTCCAGTTTATATTCTGATGTGTCTTTGGTTTTATCAGTGAGAGTAAAGCAAGGTGTTAAAAATGTTTACCTACAAGGGCTGTTCATGTGGGCGATGATGTGATTTTGTGTAGAACTTTTTGTCACACGTTCACGCTAATGAGTTCAAATTATTTCTCTTTTTTTGGGGCCGATAATGACCAATACAACACTGAAAAATTACATAATGCACTTTTTTTTATACTCGTTTCTGTATTTTACAGGATACAATATGATTTGTTATTAAATCACAATTATTCGTTTGTTAATTACTTTACATCCCTGCTTTTTGTTGGCTTAACTCTTAACTTGCTTTCTTCCTCAGATCCCAGACCTGTTAGTGTTTGTAATGCATTCAATAATACAGTGATTGAGTACTGTAAAGCCAACACTAACACATCCATATCTTAGCATAACATACACTGAGATCTCTGTCGGTATCCGTATTGAAGCAAACAGGTGATCTCTGTAAAATCACTTACAGACACTTACAGTGCAGTACAGGCTTTTTCTGTGTCAGGGACTTGCTTTGTTTATTATTGTTGAGCCAATCTACATCCCATAAAATGTACTGTGCATACCTAGTGCCTAGCATATACTGTAGTCTCTGCATTCGTATACTCTATTCTTTCTGTGCGTGGCTGTAAAAAAAATATTAATGCAAGCTCCTCATAATGCACCTCTGTCAGTTCTGTCCCACTGCAATACATGTAAAAAGGAAAACAAATAAATTGTATTTGAATACAGTATGATTCCACTGCTTCATGCTGAGGTCAATAATTTGGGTTAGCGTATATTGGTAAAAGCACAAACAGGATTCCTAGTTTTGCATATGCTTAATATAAACAGAACTTCTTGATGCAATAAAGGCATGTGATGGTGACGGCCTCTGCTTTCTGTTAGTTGGGATGTTGTTGTTCACATGTCAAAGGTACAGTGGCCTCCGAGTCTCTGTTATTGATTGTTTGCATTCTTACTGGTTTGATAACATCTTATTATCTGATAGATATCAGTTATCAAGAGATCTAAAAACAACCTTCAAATTGAAAGATTGCTTTGTTTCTTGTGTGGAATAGTGGACGTTTCTTCAAGGTCCCATATTGTAGACAGTGAGGTTTTCATCCTGAAGCAGGATTAGGTGCTATGTAAATATGGTAAAAGTGTCAAAAACATCAGAGCTGATGTGGAAACACGGTGGGCGGTGCCTGCTCGAGCCTGTGAGAACTGACCAATCAGAGCAGACTGGACTCAGGCGTGGGGCCTCAAAGCCTGCCTTAGCAACGGACAAGCAGCATAAATATCAGACTATATTATTTTGCTAGTAACCATTATTAGCTTAAGCTTATGACGTTTTACACTGCATGAATTAACATAGCAGCTAGCATAATTTTACTCCGCTAATAGCTTAGCAAATGACACGTTATTTAAATTTTCACCTCTGCTTTAAGTCACTGCCTCTTCCGACAGAACCACATGGTTCAATTTCCGCCGGTATTCACGTTTTATCGTCTGACATTGTCAAAACAGAGCAGCTAATATCGATGTACCGAGAGCAACAAGTTAGCTTGCTGCTGAGCGAGATGTTCTGTTTGTCTTTTGACACGTCTTTTTTCGCTAAAGTCAAAAATATTTCCACGCTGCTGATTTATTTCTGAGAGGGGAGTAAATATCCTCAGCTTATTGTTCTTCGCAGCTTGCCATTAACAGTCCCAATGCCTGGCGCTCGCACTTTTTCATGTTTAGGAAAGAGGTGTGCTTGGGGAATTTCGAAATAAAGCCAAGCCAGAGTTTTTAATATGTGACAGTTTTGGTTTTTGAAAACACACAGGAGAATACTTTGTATCACGGACGGCAAAAAAACAAACACTTTTTGATTCCTGATGAGGCATTTCGGGAGTGCCGTTTCATCTGCGTTGCTGTTCACGCAGGCAGAGTTTTTCCTGCTCAGCTGGGACAGATGGTCTCCGGAAGGATATTGAAAAGACTTCAGACACTTACTGTGTGAGTTCGCCGTCCAAGGTTTAAATACAGCTGATTAAAGAAAGGCTTAAAGAAGATTTAGTACCTTCTGTCTATAACTTACTACTATTGTACCACAGTAGAAGTCCATACATCCTCAAAATCTCCTGAAAAAAACGTCTCTGCATCAAGATAAAATGTGATTTAAACATCTGAAAGAAGGCACCCATTGAACATATGTGTGTGCTGTATGTGTTTGATTGCTGTTAATCAACCAGTCACAGTCTGTCAGTCAGAAGAAAGGTCAGATGAATGAATCTCCACTGACGCCTGACACACACACCTGCCACACCGCCCATCTCCCTCTCACGGCTGTGCTGCCCCCATCACCGGCTCCCTACAGGACAGTCTGCATACTCTGCCCCTCTGCTAGTGCCGCTGAGTGCTGGCCGCCTGTGACGCCACGGGGTAGTAGATAGGCCGGGAGTGCCCAGGAGCCTGGCACGGAAATCAAAGTGCTCTCAGGGCGGTGAGTGGTCCGGCTATCAGAGAGGGGCTTCCAGTTACGGCATGCCCGGCAGATAGCGCGTACACTCTCTGATGATCCCGTTGCTGCAATAAAGAGCTCGCTAAAAGCCCCACGCCAGGGTCTGTGCTGGATGTGATACTCTTACCTCAGGTGTGGCGTCCTTGTAACGTAAAACAGGTCTTATTCCTTACTAATGCACCTTTGGTGACAAGAATTGGTCATGTTTTGAGTTCAAAGGAACATTTTCTATCAACAAATGTAATGGCTGTTTGTTGTTTACAACAGTGTACGTCTGTTCACGGTCATGGGGACCTGAAGCCTATCCCAGCATGCTTTGGGTGTGAGACGGGGAAGCACCCGCCAACAGGTCCCTGCTTAATCACTAGGCTAACACAGATAGGGGGACACTCACGTTCACACTTACGAGTGGCTTCAAAGCCTACACTTGTCTCACATCGAGATGGAATGTGGGCAGAAAGCAGGAAACACATTGATCTGAACGCCGGCTTTGTTTAAATAGTACCTTGATCAAACAATCTTAAAGTCCACTTTTTTCCATCTCATTCTCATCGTCTTCTTCAGCAGGCGAAGGAAGAGATGCTCCACGACTACTAGCCACTGACTACTAGCAGTTGTCAATACAGTAAGATGCAGTCGATTTTCTGTATATTGCACACTTGCCGTATGTACTGCATATCAGCTAACAGGGCTGAACAAAATCAGAATACCAAAATTTAAACATGGTCAAGTGGAAGATCCAGGTTTTTTTCAAGGTTAAGACAACATGTCATTATAATAAGCACTGTGGTGCTACAGAAATGCAACAGCCTACAAATCATATCCTCGAGACAGCTGAATGCCAAAATTAGTGAACATGACCCTTGACAAGCCAACTCATTAAAGTGTGCTGTCAGTTCTTGGGGAGTACGACTGCATATGTAAGAAAGTAGTATAGAGCCTTTTATGGCTCCAGAGGAAGCTGCATGTAATGCGGTGCCTGCCAACAGTGATGTCACACCGTGGCAGAAGCTGCATTGTGGGTAATGTAGATTTTGAAAAAAGAGTTCACTGATCGAGCATTTCACTCTTGTTGGACTCAACTAATAATTAAAATCGATACAGCAGAGCCCGGGACATCCCCTTTCTTCTTCCTTTTTTCACACCTACTGCCTACATTTCCCACAATGCAGCTGAGCCACTGAGTGACATCCCTCGAGGCACTACCTCAGACTAAATGCAGCTTCCTCTGGAGCCACAAAAGGCTTTATAATACATCTTAACACATGCAGCAACACTCCCCAAGATCTGTAAACACACTTCAATGTGTAAAATTGGTGGAGTTACCCTTTACGTCCTGAACTGATCAATACAAATGTTTTCAGACAGCAGGCATGTCATACACGTTCACTCGAAAATTTCTGTGAAACAAGGATACTTGCTGGTGAATCTTGCAGTGATTTTAGAGACATCAGCACATACAGAGGCAGAACTATCGGCCAGGCAAAGAAGCTGAATACGTGGGCGCAGATGTTTTTAAAAGGTTGTGAATAATTGCATTTCCTTCTCTTGAGAAATACCCAAACTGCATCACCTTTGCACTACATATTTCCCTTATACAGAATCATCACCGACAAGAAGTGTTAATCTCTGGAGAGGGCCCGTAATGGAAGCTATCTGACTATTTCCTGCTACAAGCTGTGCTCCATTACCACGGACCGGTGCAGCTCTCTGATCTAACGGCAGACATCCTTGGAATCACCCCAGAGAAACTGAGACGGGCCCATCAGGCTACGCGGCAACTGCAATTTGCAGTAAGGACATCTTCAATATCCTGTTTACTCCCTCCGCCAAAGTCAACAGTAAGTTACGCCCCATATATAAAAATCCTCTCAACAAAAACACGTGCCGAATGCGTATGCTCACGGACCTGCGCCCTTTGCACCGACCCCGCCACGTGTTGTCATCTTAAGCATTGTAATGACAGTATTTCAAAGCTAATTCATAACCCACCGTCTCTCTGGCATCAGTCACAGCTATTGATTGAGCTACTTTTTCCCTCAGCATCCACCAATCCATCCAATCATCCATCATGGTTTGTGTCAGAAGCTAGGTTGTGAAAGGCAATATGTGTTAAGTATGTGAGATCCTGAAAGCACTTTACAGGAGGTTGCTCTGCCCTTGGCAGCTGGCCTAAGGGAGACAACAGAGAGAGGGAGACATGCTGCAAAGTGAATGGGATGGATAAGAGGTTAAATTTGACCAAGTGTAAGGGTCAAAATTGTTCCTCCAGGAGGTGTTCAGGAGCCGTTTGCAGACCACTGGTACATATTTCAGGGTTTATACACATTTTTCAAGGTCAAATTCAAGCACTTTTCAAGCACTTTTAAGGGTCATTTACAAAATTTTCCAGCACCTTATCGTTGGGGTAAAATACATATCTACAGGAATATACTCATGATTATTTTTTTCACTTTTTATCCCAATTATGTACATTGTATTACGCTGTAAACATCTAAAATGATGTTCCATAATAGCAAAAACTTTAGAAATTAAAGGAGAACACAAAGTTTTATCCAAAAAAAGGGAAGCCACTTGGCGTTCTTCAGGCACACTTGCACCAAGACAAGAGAGAGAGAGAGAGAGAGAGAGAGAGAGAGCACCCTGTAATTTTCTTTTTTTAAAATAAACTTTTATAAGCTGTTCGCTACTTCCTCAAAGTTTAATATTGAACATGTCATCAGTCCAAATTGCATCAAATTCATCCTCTCCTCAGCCATCCTTCTCCATTGTTACCATGCTCCATGTGTGATGATACACACACACACTGAATTTATTTCTCATTGTAATAAGAAAATTATCCAGTCTGATCCCAATGTTGCCAAGACACAAAGTTACAATGTCAAGCACTTTCAAGCACTTAAACTAAAATCCAAGCACTTTTCAGACCTCGAAAACACAACACTGAAATTCAAGCACTTTCAAGGATTTCAAGCACCCGTACGAACCCTGATATTTATAGTGACACTTGTTCAAAAGTTTCACATGGCTGGACCGAGGGTTAGGGTTGTGCCTGCAAAGTAAATTTAATGGATCAGAGGTGAAATTTGACCAAGTGTCGGGCTAAAATTGTTGATCCAGGAGGCGTTTAGAAGCATGTTTCGGGCCTTTTGGAGTACACTGGAACATATTTGTAGGTGGTTCCAAATAGCTGGACCTAGGATTAGGGTCAGAGCAGAGGCAGGCCTGCAAAGTGAACGTGATGGATCACGGTTGAAATTTGTACCATGCCGGCGGTAGCCTTGTTTGCTTTTGCATTTACATTAAAAATTATAATTGGCACACTCCAACTTTCAGGCGTTCAGGCAATTAAATGATTTCTCTCAGATTTTTTGCGTTAAAACATGTGTTAACTCACAGCTTCATGTTGCAATGTCCTGGAAACTGCCACTGAAGGTCCGCTTTCATTTGAAAAGTCTGTCAACACGGCTGGGAAATCGGCTTGTATTATCAATTCTAATTTATTAAAAGTTAAGAAACAAACTCTTCATAAATATACATAACAGTGTCTGAACATACCTGTCATTTTGCAATATCACCTGTTGGCCCTCACAGAGAGCACAAAGAGACTGAGAAACGGTTCAAAGAAGACTCTTGAAAAAAGAACACTAAAATCAAGTCATTAGGTCATCGCTCACTCACCTCCAAAACAATAATATAGCAGATCAAAGTCACGGGTCTCATCTCATAAACATCAGAAAATACGAGGGGCATCTCCGACTGCAAAACATCTGAAAACCTACAGTTTAATCAGCGCAATATTTATGCCCCCTCCGAGATTATTTCTATTTCATTACACTGTCACTGGGCCAGCTTTGTTTGTCTGAGCCTACGTTTGCCTTTGAACATCGACGGCACCTTTCGTCTGAAACTGCTGTAACGATTCCAGCAATGATCAGATAGCACTTCAGCTATTTTTACTTCTAGATGCGGCACTGGCCCAGAAAAATAAGATCTGAGTTGATTAGCGAAGCCTGCAAAGCCTTTGTGGTGCATCTAAAAAGGCGGCCTTCATCTCTTGATACACAATAGGATTGAAATATGCAGATATAACTAAATAACAGGGCTGTCTCATTCATCTTGTTTAAGCACACTAAGAATACCAGCCTTTCCTTTGAATCACCGAATGAATAAGGAGACATTAAAAAAAAAAAAAACACATTTATTTTAGGGCAACTGTCAAGTGCTTAGTCACTCGAAGAAGGTAACATTCAAGCTGCGTAAGAGCCCCTTCGGCTAATCCTTCCACATGTCTCTTTTCTCTCAGAGTCCTGTATTCCCCATTTGAGTAGTAGTACACCAACGTGTACCAAGAAGTAAATCTTTCTTTTTCCTCTTTCAAACTTCTTCAGTGATGTTTTAAATGTCTGAGCAGTGTGTCAGAGAGCATCCTGCCATCCATGGGATCGATGATTAGGTGAGATAGGCGCAGGGGCCGGTCAGCGCTCTGTGGAGGTCCTCACAGCATGAAAATGCTCACACACCACAAGTCAGTACCAATTACAGTCTGTAGGTGAAAAAGTTTTTGCTCAGTCTTATCAAGTAGCTTATCGTTAAGTGCTGCTGGGTGATGAAGAGGCAGACAGTCAGTATGGCTCACGTACGCACACTCACACATATATGTTCCTGAATATATCCATTATGAGAGCTACTTTTCACTTGATTGAAGACTTTACATTCCCATCCGCCGCTGATTCCCTCATCTTTCGCCTGGATGAGTATCCCCCCCCCCCCCCCCCCCCCACCTTCCATCAGCCCACTAGTCAGTTAATCAGGCGGGTTCGCTGTGTGTGAACGCCTCCAGTAACTCCAGCAGCTCCAGTCAGTCTGTGGACAAGGAGGCAGGCAGGGCGCGGCTCGATCAATGTCCTGATGTCTGAGGGAGACAAAGCCAGTCGAGACCCAGGGGGCCGCAGCCTCCCTGCTGCACCGTGTCGATTCCACTCATCTCCCTCCGCTGGCTTGACCTAACGAGCCTCTCAGCTGAAGAAATAAGTGGATTCTTTCACCCGCTGGAGATCAAAATCACCTGGAGAGGCGAGAGGCAAAGTGTCAGAGCAGGTTAAAGTCTAGAAAGTAAATTACTACAACTGTAGTACAGCTTTAATTATAGCAAATATGAAAATAGTTTTTGTGGAACTAGCTTCCATCCTCCCAAGTATCTGCTTTAACTTTAATACTCACACTTAATAATCAGTGTAATAAGTCAGTGGTGATACCAAAGAATTTGGTCAGTCAAGGATTATGTACACAAGCAACTCTGTGGAGGCTGTACATAGCAACAACAGTGCTCCAAGCTAAAGGGCTAACGATAGTTTGCTAACACACTCAGAATGATAACGCTAACATGCTGATGTCTGGCAGGTATAATACTGTATTTACCATGTTGCCGATTTTAGCTAACGTGTTAGCATACTATCATATGCCAATTACCACAAATCACACAGTTCTTGGTCATAAACCAATATTTTGGACACGTTGAATGTTTGACCCGATGATGGCGCTAGCTGATGGTTGGCACCAAATTTCACAGCAAATCATTTGTAAAACATTTCCATTGTTGAGATGGTCAGAAGGTGTGGACAGACCGACAGACCAGCACTGACATGTGATTATAATTATTTAAAAACAATTGTCACTTTGTAATTAAATAACATGGTACTTTTTTGCACACTGATTAATCTTTCTATTTATCCTTGATATGATTAATGATCAATTAAGGAAACAGCTAGGACTTTTAGGATGTAGGTGAGATGCAGCTGGCATCCTGAGCTTAAGATCTTTAGTTAAGTGGGTCAAGTTCTTGAACTGTCGTTTTTAAACAAAGTAAAACTTTTCAGTTTCTCTTGGCACCGGTACATTTTCTATGAACTTTAATACAGCACTTGAAACCTAATTTTAGCTCTGGATGAGGCCCTGTCCTGCACTCTGTGCTCTTTGCCTCTCTGACAGCTGCAGCTTGAATTATTGAGGAAAGGCCTTAAAATACTTAAGAACCGCAATAACTTAATGCAGCTGAAAAATGATGCTGACATGAATGCTAAAGCTTAAGTACAAACTAACCCATACGTAGATGTTCAAGTAATTGTTGAAACATTTACTTGTAGGTGGAACTGATCAAAACTGTATTAAAACTGTTTATATGCTCATCCTCACACCAAGGAGCTCCAAACTTCTTAAGTGTTTTTGTAGTTCCATCCATGTACTTTCCAACCTGTATATTTCTTAAAATACTGTGCATTGTGTAAAAATATTACGTAATAATGGCAGCAGACAGACTGTTACAATGGGGACATAATGTACAGCACAGTACGCCAAAGTGAAGATGCATAAAACTAAAAAGACGTGTTTCTTGACAACATCTTGTCTTACAAACTTGCTGCCTTTCGTCTCGAAGTGGGCATTTTGCTTTCCCAATTTTGGTGACTGTTTTTTTCTTGATTTTTATGGTTCACCCATGGGTGAGTGGGCTACGTTGTTTCATGGAGCTTTTCAAAAGGGGTCTGTTCTTATGTGATATACAGTCAGGAGCCTGCACATGGTGTTTTATTCTGAAAATTGACCAGATTCTGTAAGCCTTTACCATGTTTGACTTCCTGCCTGGCTGGCATCTTCCATCAAAAATGTATAATACAGCATATTCAAAGGTGAAACAGAGTGAAAAGCTGCTTCTGGGATGCTTATGAAATGCATCAGGTACTATCGAGAATAGCCACAATGCAACAATGGTGTGCCCGGTGAAATCAAGCAGTCGCTGGTGTCAAATGATACCAAAGTAATAATGTCAGCGTTTAAAAGAAAAAAGACATGAAAACGCTGAATAACTTAAATCCTTTAAGCAGCTACTGTATTGTCATCAAAGTCTGACTCTAGCTATTGAAGTGTTGTCTTTGTATTTTAATGGCTCCAAGTAATTCAGAGTGCTGTCCGGCCTTTTATGTGCACGTCTCTGCTGTCATGGACGCACCTGAATCATCTGATCTCCTGCTGGATTATACACAGTGAAAGCAGATTCACCTTAATAATGAGTTCAGGATCAGTCATGGTGAAGATTATAATGGATTTTTGTCCCCCAGATCCATTGAATCTCATATTGAACATTGAACACAGTGCCACACACACACACATACACACACACATACACACACACACACACACATGCACACACACACACACACACACACACACACACACACACACACACACACACACACACACACACCCTCAGGAGCACACCTGACTGGTCTCAGCCCCATAAGCTGATTATGCAGAGGAGGGACACAATTAACAGTAATCAATTTATACAACCCAGCTGTCGGTGCCAAGCACACGGTAAGAGTACAGATGGACATGGAGCGAGAGTTACATAACAGCAAAGCCTCCGTCCACCTGACAGAGAGACGCCGCCTCTGTAGCTCCACTCTGGACAACAATAGACAGACGCTCACAGCGGCGACAAATGGAAAACGGGGGAATGTGGAGCTGCTAGTGGCCACAAAGGCAGGCATGAATCCACCATTCACGATGACATAAGCTATAAACTGAGTTTTAGCCAAACTTGGTGGCTTTTCCTGTTCGAATCAGCAGGCAGTGTACCATGTCTGGTAACACAGACAGCTGGACAATTGATGACAGGCAATGGGATTATAATACGAACAATAGGCAACAACAATTAGCAATTATAGGACAGGATAGAAAATACAGGGTTGTGTGGGAACCCAATGTAAGAACATTCTTATCATTTCTGTTAACCTAGCCTCAAAAAGAACTTCAGGGCATGAAAGCCCTTTTCTATCCGATTAAAAAAAAAATAAAAAGCTCCCTGTATGTTGGCCCCCTCAAACAACAACAAACAAGTGAGCCTAGGTGAGGCCAGATGTTGGGATGCCAGACAGCTGCATACAAACTTACCTGTCTGGGGCACTTTGGCCAGCAGTTGCATCAGCCTCTGGTACTCCTTGTGCTTCTTGTTCGTGCCCTCAGCCCTGCCACAGAGGAGGAGAATAAAACAAGTGTTACGAATTTCGTAACTCTAAGAAGATTCAATCTGTGTGGTCAAAGGCAACTGGAGCGGTCTCAGAAACTCATTCAAGTGACGTATGTAAACTGCTGAAAGCTGCATAAACCTGGATGTAACATTGTTGTTCATCAGAGCAAAAAGGCCAGTCCAGCGAGTCAGTGCCTTTACATGATGTTGATGAAGGTTCTCAGTCATTCAGGTCATGGTAAATCTAAGTGCTGTATCGTAGGCAACTGGACTTTCAGTTTCTTGAAGAAGTTCACCTCTCATCCAAGAGGCTTCTTCAGTTCTAACTAACTAGATGGGAGTTGCAGGCTTTTAAACTTCGTGTGGGAATGTCCTTACAGAGTCTGAGTTTCAGAGTCGTTAGGGCCACTTGTGGGTCATTGACCCAACCAGCCCTCAAGGCCGGTGAGCCCGCCCAGCTCAGCTCGCCCTAGGTCTTAAAGAATCTTAAACAAGTCCAGCCTACGAAACAGCACTTTGCCTTGAAATTAGCACATAATTAGTGCCTCTAATCTGATTTGCTAGAGGTGAAACAACACACTTAATGTGTGAGACGTGACTGGTACACTCGAAAGGTCCATGTAAATCTCTTATATCACACACTGTTCAGCCAGACATGAGCATGAAAAACATTTTTAAATAGATTAGACTCTCATCTTCTCTGTAATAGCAATAGCAGTCATTCTGAGAGAGAATGCCCTTATTTAAAAAATATTTTAAAATAATATGCACAGCAGAGTATACAATCAAAGTCATCAAAACATTTGTAGCTCGTTGAGTCTATTTTGAATGGGGGCCTTTAAGCTAAATGCTAACACACTCAAAATGACAATGCAAACATTGTTGATATCGGTGTCTTTACCAAGGCCACTGTCTTACTTCAGTATACTAGCCTGCTAACATATGCTCATTCACTAAACACAATGTACAGCTCTGACTGATAAGGCCATTTTTAGCTTGATGATGGTGCTACAAGTAAAGTTGAGGGATCAAGTTCAAGTTATCAAGTTATCATAATTCATCCTAAAAAGGGGACACAAGTGATTTTTGACAATCTAGTAAAGACACATTATGTAATTCTGCCATTTGGGGGCCTCACAATCAAATCAGTGAAAAGACTTACAGTGATATCATGAAGTAGCATGGGATCATGGGAGTTCTTGTCATTATTAAACAACTACCATGGCTGACGGAAGTTTCTCTGATGTGACTCAGACAGAAATGTTCAAGAAAGAGATGAAGTTCTATAGTCTTGTTCACGTTTAAAGTCACATTCGTCTTCCTTGACTATCCCTTCTGACTTTCTGACGTATCATCTGATGTTTTCCCACTGAAATTCTGCTGACAGACGATGAAATTAAACAAACTGTTACCTTGGTTAAAATTACAGATTTTTCTGGGAAGTGTCCAACTCATCACAATATCTAAGTTGTTTTTAGTCATTTAAGTCTTCAAATAGTAGGAGAGTGGAGAATACTCACTCTAGACTGCCAATCCTACCATCCTAATGGTGACACCACAGGAAACATCAGGGGATCAATTAAGTCGTCAGTTCAGTCAAGTTGTTGAGATTTTTCAGCCTGGACAAAAGTGCTAGACTGACTGACTGCCATTCCTCGACTGACACCCCTAACATGGCTGTAACAATGAAATTTATGCTTCAAATTTGAAAAACGAAATACAATGCAAGGGTCTAATTCCACTTCCTTTAACCTCGGCAGGACATTCCATTATCATTATATATACACATATAACGACTTCAAGCCTTAACTGTATGGATTGATGGTTAATAATAGACCAAAAAGTCTTTCTATTCCTACATGTCTTTCTCAATTTATTTCTCTCTACAAGAATGAATAATGTGTTTGCGAGGCTCAGGGAACAGTGATGTTTCTGTGAGAGAGCGAGGGAGGGAGAAAGACAAAGAGGACAAGGGCTGCTGTGGAGTAAAGGCTATAGAGAAGGTGTCCAATTATCCCAAAGAGAAAAAAACACAGTCAGATGATGAGAATAACCCAGCCTGAGGCGAGTGAGACTGAGACAGAGACAGAAAGAGAGAGTGGGGAAATCATTTTGTATCTAGTGTCACAGGGAGTTGAGGAAAAACTCTGGCAAATTGTTCACAATTTTATGTGTGTACCTTCTGATCTGTAATAATGTAGTACATGTAAAGGTCGCATGGTCTGCGTATGATGACAGAATATATAATATAATAAACAGCATTACATAAACACAGAGAGAGGGACTGATGGGAGTGATGGTTGTTGTAAGATTGATTATAAGAAAATTAGGCAAAGATTACAAACAGGAGTAAAGAAGTGTAAATATGACTACTAAATGAATAATTACAAATTAATACCAATTATTATCATAACAAAACTGATCAATTCATTGTGTCCCTTCATGCTGGTGTGTAAACTCACAGGGGCCCGTCGCAGTATTTCTCCAGAAGGAACTTGGACAGCTCCTTAAGGATCGGCTGGCTGTGCAGGTTGACAAACTGTTCCCGACAGACCTGACAGAAGGAGGAAGAGGCAGAAGCGGAGTGTATTTAAAGTTAATCAGGTCAAAACACTTGAAGGACAAGCTCCCCAGACTCTCCTGCCCGTTGACCAGATACGAGACTGAAAGAAAACAATGGAAAGAAACAAGAGAACAAGCATCGGTCCATCACCAAACGGAACATCTCCTTGGCTGCATTTCTTCTCCATTCCAGCTTGGCTATTTTTGTCAAATGAGAATGGAGAGAACTAGCGACAAAGACATAAAGGTAGCTTGTGAAATGGAGTGTGGAATTGATTTACATTGTTTTTGACACGCAACAGTTGTGCGTACATTACAAGTTGCACATCAACATAAACAGCAATTGATGGTGCTGATTCTCAAAGCGGGTGCAATAAAAAGGATAGTTTGGATTGTTCTAAGTGGGGATGTATAAGGCACTTATTCATATTCAGTGCATTATCTACAGTGGGTCATGGCCAGCCTGCCCCCAGTTTGGAGAAGCAGACAGGAGTACTCACACAGAAGCTAAGCTAATGTACCGCTGAGGACAGGAGGGCAGCAGCAAAATGTATTTTAGTCACTGGTCCGGCTTAAAAAAATCAATACCAGTACACTATATTTAGAATATTTTCACTGCTTTTATCCTGCTGTCAGACAGCCCTTTCTAGCACGGAACTGAATGAAGCCGGTATGTTGCTCTCGTCACAGCCAACAAACGCGTCGACAAACGTGACACAAACAGTGATTTTATCTTGCATTGGGTGTTTTATCATGTGAGTTTGGATATGAACTAACCCCAAACATAGAACAGGTGGATGCACATTTCTGGAAAACTTATCATTTGCTTTTTGTGGTTTGTGCAGTTTTTTAAAAAACAGGACACTTTATTTAGATCTTGTCAGAAGCTCAGAGTCATTCCCTAGTCACATTTTTCCTCCTATCCCCACAAGTGCATGCATCACACTCCAACGTTACCAGGAATCCCATGTATACTGGCAGCCTGGCAGTTCAGAAAATGAGTGGATGATGAATGGAGGAAGGGTTGGTTGCCATTAAAATAAGGAAGTTCTTGGGTGTTGACTAAGATATTTAACACCCCTCCTCCCGCGCGGTGTTCAATCACCTGTGTAATGAGGAAGGCGTACTCCCACAGATCAAGAAAATAGATGTACTGACAGGGAACTGCTTCATTGGTTCTAACTCTTCTGAGATACAGAGAAGACATAAAACTGCGACTCTGCTCTGAAGCTACTCCTTCCACAGAAAAAAATAGGACTTTATGGTAATGTGATCCCTTTTATTCTTTGCTGTTTCTCAATCTGGGCTTACTGACAAGCTAGTTTTAGCTGGCTGTGGCAGCCAGACATTTATTCAGCACACCAGGCTCTGTCTACTGGTGCTACCTGGAGCCAGCAGCCTGCAAATGTATAACACTGAAAATGTTACATTTTGCTTCACAAAGCCGATACATCTAATCGAACAGAAGCACTTCTGATGCTACAAAGATTATTTCTGTCACCAGCATCCACTACAAAATCACTTAAATGAGCCCAGTTCTCAAAAATACCCAATCACTCTTTTCTTCCATTCAGCAGTAATAAGCTATAAAGATGCCTGGATGTAAAGGCAAGAGAGAGCGGGAAGAATTGTACCACATGTGCTACTTTAACCTTCAATTAATCAACAAAGAAAGGAGACATGTAAACCCTGATGACACAAGATCAGAAAGGTTGTAAACAGCTCTGAAGGGACGAAAAGGACGAGAAATGCTGAAACAATCTGGATAGGTGGAAGTAAAAGAATAAAAAAAGGTTGTACTGTGATTTGATACCTTGTTCATGGTGTCCACAGTAAGAGCGTGGGTCCAGAAACAGTCATGAACCGAGACAAATGTCAGGCCGGCGCTGAGAGGAAAGGGAACAAAAGGGTGAAGGTAGTCCATCAGCGGGGAATGAAATCAGAGGTGAAAATAAAATAAAAGAGTAGACCTATCCATTAAAAACTGTCAGACTGTGACAAAAAAGAACATTATACTGATAATAATAGCTAAAACTACAGTGGAGCTTCAACCAAAGCCCGAGTGAGTTGAGGATTAAATTATCACATCTGTCAAGAGGCTAATTGGTGAAAGAAGCTTATAATAAAAGGCACATAATAGAATGCTTATGTGAGGTGAACTGCCGTCGAAAAGAGACTGTACGCAGATGGAGAGTGAAAATATCAGGAGAATATTACAGCTACCTTTAGAAATCATAACTCCACATATGCAACAGGCGATGCAAGGAATGTATTTCTGCTTTATCCGAGGTGTTCAGCATTCATGCTCAAATGACAGTTTGTGAACTTATACCTATAGCAGTGGAGAGCCGTCAGCATCATGTGTGTGGAGTCCAGAGAGTGGATGAAGTTTGGCGGGAAGGCATTCTTCTGTTTAACCGTGTCTGGCCTCCTGAGAAAGGGACAGAAAAGCCAAACAAAAACACATCAGCACTTCTTAACGGTACCTGTGTTCTGATGCCTTCTGATGTAAAACGGGTTGTTTAAGCCAAGTCCTCTCCACACGTCTGCGGTGGCCTCATTATGAACCGGGCTGATGACTCCCGAGGAGACTGTTAGCAAACCTATGTTTTCATTCTCGTTTCAAGTTTGTGTACTGCTTAGAAGACAGTTCATGTGAGTAACATAAAAAGAACTGTGCCCTTGAAGATGCTGTTTAGACTATGTTTGGAGATAAAACAAAACGCCAAGAGCAGATAAACATTGTTTTATGAGGTCTGTTCAAAGTCAAGATAAAATAAAAAAAGTGTCTTATCACATCCGGGCCTGACGAGCCTGGTTAGCTAGCTGTCTCAAATCATATCTGATTTAAACATTTTGAACATGTGGCTAGCTTTTTAGACGAGTCATCAAAAATAAGAAAATATACTGGAATTTTAACATACAACACACACAAAAAAAGCTTTAGAGGTGCTGGTAGATGTGACCCTCCGCTACAAAGGGATTAATAAAATGCTGAAGTATTCTTTTGGCAGAGGGATATTGTCTTGTTGTAAATTGGTGCGCATGGACATTCAACATCAATATTTGTTGTCTACTATGCGACCCCTGGGTGACTCTAGGCTTTCTAAACAACAGTCAATATGAGAGGGTACAAATATAGTACAAGGTAATATAAATGCAATGCTGCTTCCGCTACTGATGATGGAAGTGGCAGTAAAAAGAGCATCCTGCCAATCTGTATCCCTGTGTTCCCATTACCCTGAGCCTGTGCCATTCAAATCCTCTGGGCTGCCACAGACCAGAACGGTCTTCTAATGGGAATGGAGACAGAGCGGAGAGAGCTCGAGCCAAACCCGGAGCTGCACACAGGCACACACGATGCCGCCTTGTCTGTCAGTCTCGTTTTTCCTCCTGTCCGTTTTATTTTTGGCTTGGAAATGTTACACTTCTATCTTTGTGCTTTTTAGCTCTGCCGTTCTCAGGCTTCTGCTGAGCAGAAAAAAAACCCACAAGATTCCTGGAAATGTATTTGCAGGCACATGGCTTTTAACAAGACCGCCAATCTTCTTTTCCCCTTTCCCTTTGTCTCACCTCACACGCTGCACAAACACGCCACCTTTAAATCCCAGAGGCCTGACAAGACTGGAAAGGTGCACGGTCAGTCCTCTAAGGGTTAGCAACCACAGCTCCCCATAGAGCTGATGGCTCATTCACATCACAGGAGGTACTGAGAGTTGTCATACGTCCTATGTTTTCTTCTTTCCCGCTGGATAATCAGAACAAGAGGGACGGATGAAGAAGCAAGAAAGGCGATGGCTTGAAGGCTGTCACTACTCCATCTGTGACCCCATTTACATATTTAGACTGGACAAGCTTTATCATTAACAGCCAAGTGCAATTGTATGTGTAACCGTTTGTGTGTGTTTGTGTGGAAGAGGAGAAGCTGAGGAGAATCAGCTGGGAATAGTGTCAAGTTTAGCTCAGAATGTCAGCCTCTGATACATTGATGCTTTCTCTGACAGCAAATTTCAAGTTTCAAGCCAGACGACCTTTCAGAGCGGCATCTTTTCCTCCCCGACTTGAACTTCCTCCATCCCTCTCTCTGCACTGGCTGGTGTTTCAGTATTCACGCTGCTGGATCCGTGCTGTACTGCAGATGTCAGATTGAGGAGGACGGCTGTCAGTCTTGGTCATCTTCGTCTCCAGCACTCTCGCTCAATCTTTCCCCGACCCCTCGGCCGCTGTCTCTCATTCTGTCTTTTTGTCCCTCTACTCACCTCCATCACCCTTCCTCCGTTCTATCTTTTAAAACTCAAACTACACATTTTTTTTCTGCAAATGATTCTGTCTTCTATATCCCAAAAGGTCAAATATCGTATATTGAAGTGGACTGCCACTCATGAAACCACAGGAGCAAAAAGGAGGCAGAAAAATGTTAATGCGCTGGATGTAACTTCGGCGACTACAAGTCTCTCAATCAAAACAATGAAGACAAAGATGCAGTTTGACGATGTCCTGAAGTGGCTTTAGATCATGGAAGGAACATATTGTATTTTGACAGTCATGGACCCATTTTGTTGCATAATCCCTCTTTCTCCCGATTAATGGTGTATTTTGGCAGTAATATGATTTTGCAGTATATGATATGATGACGCTTCCGGACAAAAGGAGTACGAGCTACTTCTAAAAACAAAGTTAAACTTCTTCCTGAAACTTGGGAGTCTAAAACTATGCTTTCAAAGCACTTTGAAAACACATCTGATGGCATTTCCCACTTTATGACTAATGCAAAGCTATGTCCAAGTCTGAGTAGGCAATTACTGAAAATCTCCACTGGAGACTTTGTGCTTTTGTGCAGCTGAAGGTATTGAAAATGTAAGCTAATTGCCTCAAGAGAGCTCTACTTTCTACTCAAAATGCACTCACTGTAGCAAAAGGCTGAACATAAAGGAAAGTCAAGTCAAATCAAGATGTCAAGTATGAAGCTACATTTTGAAAACGTGCGACTGCAAACTTACAAAAGAAAATAAAGAAATACAAAAGTATGAACTGCTGGAAACACATTTTCTCCCAGCTGCTGTCCTTCGTCTTCTTTCCAGGTCACTAATATGACATTTCAGCACAAAATGTCAATGAATGCCATGTGAGAATAAAGTAGAAACACTACATCTGCTACGGGTCAGTTTAAGTGTGAGTGTGGAGAAAGAGACAGAAAGCGGTGATAGCCGAGGGAAGACTTACTCTTTGATGTCATGGCTGATCTTGAGGTTGATATGTTGTATCAAACTCTTCACCTGGGGAGGCAGAACAAAACAAAGAAGCGAGATGTTTAATGATAGTGGTTGAAAATGCAAGTGCAAGTGTTAACTCACCACTGCCCCCCCACAAACACATTAAACTTTCACATTCCAGTCGAGACCAAAAAAGGTTTCTGAAATAAAAGGATTAACAGACATGTCAGGTTGAAGGACAACAAATACAACAATGTACATCTACATATTTCATAATGCAGCCTTGAAAGCATGCACGATACAGCTTCTCTAAAGTCTTGGCACAAGGAGACAAAATACAAGAGCTGCAACCAACAACTGATATAATTATTGACTAATCTGTCAGTTCTTGATTTGTTGTTTGGCCTTAAAATGTCAGAAAATAATGAATAATTAACATCAAAAGCTTCAAAATCATTTCTCTTTTAATGTCTTTTTTCTCTGACCAAAAGTCTAAAACCCCAAAAAACATTTAATATCACGTACAACAAACACAAAAAAAACCCAAATTGCTTAAGAAAAGCTGGAATCAAGGAATGTTTGACATATTTGTTTGAAACAGGCTAAACTACTTTATGGATTATCAAAAAAGTAATTTTTCTGTTGCTGGACTAACTGATTTATTGAATATTTAAATAATATTTTAGAAGGATGAAAAGCAGAATGCCAGAGAAAAAAATATCAAAACTTTTGAGCACAACAAGCTAAAAATGAGCTTTAAATGTGTTATATCCACAAGAGGCTTTAAATGCAATGCAATAAAAAAAAATCATCCGGTCCATTACTTGAGAGGCGCTTGACATTTTGCAGATTACAAATTTAACGCAGCGAAGCCGCAGCTGACATGAGTCACTTCACTTGATGGACATTCCCAGAAAGTGGTCAGAGTGAAATCCATTTTCATTTCATTGTTCGGGCTGACCTGTAATTGGTCAACGCAGACTTTCGACCTACCAGACAAAGCATCAAGGGTACATGTATTAAATATCAAACACATGCTTGGTCACCATTCTTCCATGTATCTACTGTCCAGCTGCTTATCTAGGTCAGAGACTCTTTGGCAACTAAGGTTGTAAAGCTTCGATATTTTTTGATAATGACGATACAGTATCTGCATTTGATAGTGAAAAAAATGTATTTTCAACCCAAGGCTGCACATACTTACAGATCAATGTGTGATAATAAAAAAACAAAAGACATAAAAAAATTCTCATATTTGATTGCCTAGAACTTTTTTTTCTTTATGCCATTGTACATGTGTTGCTGGTCCCAGTGGATCTCAGCTAAAAAAAACATGTAAAAGAAAGCCGTATTGTACTTCCTCTGGGTGGTTAAGTGCTCATCAGGCATTATACAGTGAGCTGTTCTATGGCAAACAGTCTGCTGAGTAGGTGAAGCTTTAGAATTAGAGACTTAGTGGTTTCTGAAAAGATTTTATTAAAAACGAAGACCTTGTTTGAAGGAATACTATCACTTGTCAGCTGGAAACCAGTGAATCTATAATTGTCACTTCCTCTCCAAAAGGAAGTGTAAACAAAATCCCTAAACAATAAGGCTGTCATAGCTACCAAAACATCACAATCTTTTTTTGCTGAACTAATGCCGTTGCTGTACAGTTCAAAATGTGCAATTGTGTTATATCCCCGGCCAACTACTTGTTTTAACAGGAATTAAAGGGATAGTTCGGGTTTTTTGAAGTGGGGTCATATAAAGTACATATCTATAGTCGGTCTGTTCCCTACCATAATCGCTGATCAGCGCAGCCTCAGTTTGGAGAAGTAGAGAGTATTTTTGAAATATAACCTGTTCTAACATCACCTTCAAACACTTGCAAAACATCTAGGCAAGCATTAGTATGCAAACAGACACAATCATGCATCCACACCCAGACAGGGCAATACAATCTCTTCTATTCAGTTTCTACTACTGGCCTATTATGAATACCAGCATAATGACCAAAAGTGAGGGGAAATGAAGGATTAATCAAGCACAGCGAGGTATTCTGCAGTCGATGCACCCTCAGAGGGCATCGGGCAAACACCTCTTTTTGATCTCTGCAGTCTTCTGTATTCCATTTTTTTTTACACGCTCTTTCAGATCAACACTTAAGCCTTTGGTTCCTAGAGGAGGGAAGATTTAGCACTCTAATCTCCCAAGCCTCGAGGGTCCGTCCAGTTGCCCGTGCCAAGGCATCTGTGGGACAGCAGTCTTTCCCTGACCCCTAGGTGAGAACGACGGGCTACTATCAGGAAAGAGATACGCCTGGCAACAGGCAGCCAGCTCCTTGTCGACGTGAGCACTTTGCATTAGTCTGTTTACCTTGCATTCAGCCTGCATTAATGTATCTGAGAATCTTCATGTCTGTCGCTCTCCCCAACACATCTACCTGATGGAAAGCAGCTTAGATGTCATTTAAATTCAGAGAAGTACAAACACTTAGATTCAATTAGATCAGTACTCAAACTGCTTTTATTGTAAAAAAAAAAAAAAAAAAAGTAATTAGAGATCATCATCATCTGTTACTGTTCATAAAAAAAGATTAAGCCACAATAACATGAATGAACAGAAGCTTCATGAGAAGTGTTCGAGTTTGTAGTATTAATTGTTAATTATCAACGGGGAGAAATTTACATCCAGTTTCTTGTTTTTGGGTCAAATACATGAAACTGCATCTTAAACAGGCAAATCAAAGAGACAACTCAATTCATATTGGGCAGCACGGCAGCTTAGTGAATTAGATCTGAGCCCGTGGATCTACATGTCATGTGTTTGTGTTGATTAGAATAGGCAGAAAGAAAAAAGGGATGGTTCAATCGATAAAATTTGTTGTTTTTCACCGAATATGAATTCTGACAGAAAACATTTCTGGCTCTCCTTCATCCTCATAATACAAAACAACCCCTCTGAAGAGGAGCGCCAGGGACCACAGCATGACCACTGACATTCTGACACACTTGGGAGACTTTAATAGCTACGTGTTTGGTGCTAATGGACAGCTCTTTCATTTGATCTTGCTTCTCTGTGGGATGAACACTGATGCCCTTTCAAGTGCATGTCCTTCAATCCCTACAATTTAAAACTATTCTTCATTCAGCTTTATGCTCTTTCCAAGTCTTTAATGACCGAGTACAAAGATGGAAACCAGACATTTCCTGTGGGACTCTTGGGTGCTTTAACAGTGTTCCCCTATGCCTTCGCCCGAGCACCACTGCTATACAAAATCTCTACAAATGCAATAAACTCACCATCGCTACTTAAAGCAGTCCAATTCGGGGACGAGTGAGGATTATGAAGCACAGATCAGCAGACATTGCCACAGATTTAGCAGTTTCTTATTGGTTATTGGTCATTGAATGCAGCAACAAAGACTCTGCTACCTATCTAAATTCAGTGAAGACATAAGCCGTTTTTATACTGGGCAGCAAGCTGCCAATTTGGCTCTCCTTTTTGCGGCTAGGTCCGTGGATTTAGACAGAAGGCGGTAAATTGGGGGTCTGTTTTGGTCTGCCAATTTGATACCTTGGAGGGTACACTTTTTTCCACCTCCATTGCTATGTAAATCCAAGCCGTTGATGTGCTGGCAATTGCATGAGATGGGCGGAGGTGTCGATGACTTACACTGTTGTGCGACCAACAGCTGGGGAGTTTTAAAACCAGGAGCTGATCAGCTGATCACAGTAGTCAGTCCATCACTTTAGCCGCGGATGTCAAGATGAGCAACTGGAAACCGCTGAGATACGGGAGATGCTAGTGTCTCCTCGGTCTCTGTAGCTGTCTTCGTTGTCTGCTTGTTGTCGTAGCGGCAAGCCAAACAATTTCCCCCCGGGGATCAATAAAGTATTCTGATTCTGATTCTGTTACTATGTCACGTCACGTCACGTCACGTCACGTCACGTCACATGTTTACGGCTACCCCAGTGGCGGCCAAGTGGTGGCTTTTTGGAAAAGAAGGAATAATACACCTCCCTTTTAGATAGACAAGGTGGCATATTGCAGCCTTTACCTTGCTGCAATGTGCCACCTTTTCTATTTAAAAGGGGCTATAGAGACAATGCACAGCCAAAAGTAGGCCACTCGACTTCATCAAAAGGGGTACCCTCTTTGTCTTTACAGAAAGTCAATAATTGAGCTACCTGGATGGTCATAAAGACAGAACATACTCTACAGTATATATCAAAAGGATTGGATATCTGAAGGACCATTAAGCTCTATTATTTGAAAAATGGAAAACTCTACAACATGCAAGCTAATACTTTCATCCAATTGTTGCTAAGATTCGGCGATAGGGGCATCAATAATCTTCCTTTTTGCTCCAATCATGAGATGTCATCAGACAGTTTAAACCAGCTGTCCGGGTGGGCCTTGAAGGATTTTTTTAAATGCAACTCTCCATCTCTAACTTGACTGAGCTGGAAACTGAGGCATCAAGATCTCCCTTATAACAACATCGGGTGACACGAACATACTAATTTCAAGGAGTGTGTGCTTCAAATGACAATTGTTTAGGAAATTATATCCAGATGAGATTTCATTGTATGTGGGACTTACAGACGTGAATGAATATCAACAACCCTAGTGAAATCACCATGGGTGCTGTCAGGTGCTGTAACATTTGTTCCATTATCCAGGGCCTATGAAGCAGCTCCAGGATCACTCTCTGATCACAACACCTCAATCCATGTCTCTGTCCTATTGAAAGAAACTTTTCAATTTCAACAATACCAAGAGTCCAAATAAACCAAAGTATGGGACAAGCAAAAATTCCATGACGATCTCTCCAATAGTTTTCAAAAAACACTAACTTCAGCCTTGTGGTGGCTTACTAAAAACACTGAAATATATTGTCTGGGAACAAGGAATGTCCAAAGATTTGTGTCGCTCAATGTTGAGATATATCACACACCAAATGAAAACACTGACCCTCTGGTAGCGCAAGTGGGAAAGACATGGAATCACCAAAACCGGTAGCATTCAGTCTCCTCGAACCATGGATATCTGCATCAGAGGTGTTCTGTTGATAATGAGCCTCCAGTGATTTATACAGTACTTCTGTGTAATCAATATTTCTATATGACAGCCCTGTTGTAGAAAGCAAATTTGTGCATAAATATGGGGATCAAAGTGACAGGTGATCACATGGACCAAAGTACATTAAAGCTTGTCGCAGACATCCGGCGAGCTGCTCAGTTTTGTGACTCCAGTCATATGCTTGAAGGTCGCTTTGATGGATGATAGAATCACACAGTTTATGGAGAAATGGTTTTAAAATAGAAGCGTAGCATCGTAAAACCCCATTAGTTTATGCCATGGATGCTATCTCATCCATCATTGCTCTAGGAGGACTTGTGGGGGAATCTGTCCATCACTCCCCTCTTAACCTCCCCTTATTGCATCCTTACAGATATGTTAGAAGGAGGGGAATCTGTGATGTAAAAAGGTTTGAGGGTGAAAGACATGGAGCTTACCCTTGGTCTGAGTAATGGACTGCCACGCTGTAAATGAGGTCACTACCGTGCACCCGACTCCAGTTCATTATAATACATATGTGCATGATTTGTGTACAACACCTGACTCATAAAACCAAGGCTGTCAGGAATGAGACCTTGACTATCCCTGGCTGTAGGGAATAAGCTCTTATAGTCTAAATCACCCAAGAATGCATCATAAATGCTCATGGTGGATACACCAGCCATCAGTAACAGCAAAGAAGCCATGCTGTCAAGAGGGGAATCCCCATTGATCACGTACTGGTTAATATCGGTCCCATCAATTTAAGAGGAGACAGTTTTGCGTTGTAACTCATATACTTCCTTTCTCTGCTGTTCCATGTCACCTGGCCCTCCACCTCGCCTTCTCCTCCTGAAGTCAGATGACGACATCTGCAGACTCACAGTCACACACATCCCTGTGTCTCACCACACTTCCACTGACCTTTTCCAGACCTTCTCTCTTCCAAACTTTTCCTTTTTCTACCACTTTCTGGGGTGTCCTTGAAACTCAAACTGCATTTATTATTCACCCCAAAATGCCATAAGATTCTGCAAGATCAACAAAACACCATGCTACTCCTGGGAATGGCTTGCTTCTGTTCTGAGGCAAAAGAAGGCATGGAGGGCATCATGCCGACATTTAGAGATATGTAGTTCCCCAGAATTAGAATGAATAGCTGGCTCGTTCTGAATGTACTAGGCCTGAGTATGTCTCCAAGTCTGCTGAAAACCTGCTTCTACACAAAAGGAAAGGTTAGCCAGAGACTCAGCATATCGTTTGTTTCATTCATATCATCTGATATGGATTCGTTATTAGTAACATGGATGGATTAGATGGAAGAAATAGAGACACAAAATGAACCCTTTGTCACATAATCCATCCGTGATCATACGATTAAACTTTTATAACACATCTTATTTGACTAAGTTGACACACTGCATTTGTGTTGCCATAGACCCCAAGTAACCTCCTGTACTATGTATTTAGACTCCACTCAAAATTAATTATGCACGATGTTCACTGAAATCACCAGTGGCCACCAACTGAACTGAACTCATTCTTTCCACATAGAGGACACTAGATTGCGAGCTTTTATCACGCTATAAACTCACAAATCCAGCCAAATCCAGCCAATTCAGCAGACGGCTCCTTCATGTCACCATCCCCTGAGAGTGAGATCTCACTGTAACCTTGCCTGGGAGGGGCAATGAAAAATAAACAAGGAATCTGAGCCAGAGTGACCTCTGATCCGATTAGTATCTCCCAATCCTGTTAAGCAGCCTCCCTGATGTATGTTCATGCTCCATTCAGCTACTCCATCCTACTCTAATTACCTCACCTCCCATCAGCCATGGAAAATACTTGATTACACAGGTCGGCATTTGTGCTCAAAAGAACCAACAAAAAAAACCCGCAAAGACGCACACACACTCCTTTTTGATTATGTGATGCTATTATAGCTACTTTCTCTCCACTTACTGGTTTTTCAACACTTCATCTTCCCCCTCTATCTAGAGTCTAATTACTAACGACCCCAGAAACACTGTGGCCTTGGATTTGAGAGGCAGAGAGAAGAGTGGGAGATTGAATTTAATCCAGCTATGCAGGGAAAAGGTGACCTTTCTGCAAGTTAGTTTCATTTTTGTTGTCTAGTGATGCAACTGGATTATAGAATTATTGCAGGGGGATAAAGAAAAGTTATCTGTGAAATTTAAGCTAAAACCTCATTTATCCGTGAAGTCATTGCATCATTCATTCACGCATTTATTCATCCTAAGGGCTTGGAAAAAAGTACAGACTGATCAGCTTCCTACTCCCCGCTGGACATTAAACGAAGCAGATCAAATCAAAGGAACGCACCCTACCACTACGACAGAGAGATATGCACCCTCAGGGGACCCACCATCTGTCACCCTCGCTCTCTTGCACCTGCCTGTGAGGTGTCACTGCCCCTCTAAGCCAACCTCCTGCTTGATGTCATACTAAAAGAGCAGGCGTCATGCTGAGCCAGCCTATGAACTAGCTGCCTGCGTGTGCTTGGCATACGCTATACGTCTGTTTCCTCTTTTGACTTAGTTAATGAGCTTAAGAATATAAAAAGGTCAAACTTGATTTCATAAACACACATATTCAGGCTTTTGCTTACACACAAAACCTTACACACACACACAAACCCCTCCACACACAAACATGTTATCTGGAAATGTGCTGGCACACAGACACCTTATCTCTAAGACGTGCTACTCTCAGGATCTCCATAGTGACGGACAACTGCTGCGATGTTGTTGAGCTCCATTAAAGTTGGGCCACTCACAGTAATCACGATACACCATCAGTGCTGCACTCCTACACCAAACCTATCGAGACTTGGAAAGCCCTGCTGGGACATTCAACCGGCAAAGCATCTGGTACTTAAAGCGTTTCAGATAGGTTTGGTGTTCTGCATATATAGGAAGACTGAGACAGAATTATTTTTGGGAGTTTGATTTCTTGTGAAGGGAGAAGGAAAGAAAAGAACAAAGTGAGGGAGGGGGGCAGTGGATTAAAAGAGGGGTTGTGGACACTAAATTCAAATCCAGACTATAGTAAAGTCCAGTCCAGTCTCACAAGCTCACTATTCAATTTGAGATATTGGTGTAAAAGACGATAAAAAAAACCAAACACCTCGCCTTGACAGGTTGTCAGCCTATCACTGGGCTACAAATTGAAGAGTCATTGTTTTGTACCAGGTAGAAATCCCGAATCAGTGTTTTAAAAACCTGACGGCCCAGAGAGTGGTGACCAGTGCATCCAGTCATGTTCATATTTAAGCAAAGAAGAGCTCAAGTTAAAAATCTAAAGCAACATAGTTTTGGTTAATGCACATTGGCTGTGTCCCAAACATAATCCTTATGCCTTGCCAGACCACAACGGTGAAGCACAATTTGTGGGCTGGCTGTGTGAGGACAACAGCTTGCTCTCGGAAAATAAAAACAGTTTAACAAGAGTTATAGCTTGTTAGAAGCTGACAGCTATTTGAAGACCCGCTGTTAGTCTTCTTATATTTGTGTGTAAATACTCTTTCGACTCATGAGTGTACCTCTGACTTAGACACTAACCAATCGACATCTAACTGGCCGCCCTCATTTATTATCAGCTTCATCAGAAAATCCATCAGAGTCCAATGAAACAGAATGAATGGAAATTACACTGGAAAAGCATGTATAGTGGAAGTAATGCACCTCATGGAAATATTGAAACAAAAGGACAATGATTGGTCACCACACATATTAGAATATAACAGCCCTAAGCTGCTAGACACAAGGGTTTCTATTATTAGTCAGTGTGTCGAGAGAAATTAATGACTACTGTACATACCGATACTTATGCGAGTTAAAAACTGTATACATTGTTTGCTATGAAAAGGTCAGTTGTGGGAGTGCTATTAATGCTGTGAAAGGCCGGAGAATGAGCGAAGACGAGCGAGACAAACAGGTGAAGATACAAGAGGAGAGGTTTTCTAAAGGCCAGCCAACGAATTTCTGAGAATACAGAGAATTAAAACAGGCCTGTTATTGGCTAAGTTGTCTGTCAGTAAGTGTATGAAACTATGGTCAACATACAGAGAGTGGGTGAGTCACTTGGCATTAAAATAACAAGTCAAGTCAACAAGTCAGCTGATGACGTTTAAAAGCCACAGGCTGATCCATTACTGTGACTAGCGGTCAAATCCGTGGCTGTAAATACTTATTCTCTGTGCTATTATCCAAGAATAGCTCCTAACAAAGCTCTGCTAATCCATTGATAAACATGTTTTACTTCCTGTAAAATCTTCACCATAGAGGTTTCGTGGCGTTTTATTTTCAGAAAGCTTTTATCATGAAGCCGCAACAACAAGAAGTGTTGGGTTTTTTCATCAGCACAACAACCTGCTTAAACTTGCTTAAGTGGGTCAGGCACTGGGTGCCAATGGAAAAGCCCCATATGTGTGAAATCATGCAAATATCTGTAGTGTAATGGGACAGAAAGTCAAGTATGTCCAAACAAATGATCCTGCACTGAGATAAATACCAATTATTTTCAGAACCCGTAGGATGAGACTTACCACTTGGTGGCGTGTGCGGCGGTATGGCTGAACGACGGGTAAACCCAGGGGTGTCAACCACTCCACAGTGTGGCCAGACTTAGAGATGAGCCTGGCACTCTCTGTCAGCCAATCCTGTAACACATAAATGACCACAGAGGTAAAGTGAGCATACAAAGAAAGAGTCTCATCAATCCTAAGTGGCATTCCTGCTTATTTGTTATGTTTGTAGATGTGTCTATGTGCACATTGGAGCAATCAAGTTCAAATCAGTGAGTCTGGACAGTTGGGCGATGAAGTTTTCATGTTCTCCTGGGTGGATGATTTAATAAAATCGAGACACAAACTAAAACAGGAACTTTCTCGCCGAAGCATCGACTGATGATTAATGCATTTAGTCTGCTCTTCTACATCTGGGAGCTCCAAAACAATTGTTGCAGACTTGCTGAGGAACAGGTGGGGAGTTGTTGCTTAAAAATTTCAAGTGCAACAGCGATGTTTCTGTGTCTGGCACAGTTTATAAGAATAGAAACCCTGCTGATGTCCCACAAGTGCCTCCTCACCCACATGAACACACAAGGAGGTGTAGAAAAGATAAATATGTCCAAGCAACTCCAGGTTGCAGACTGGCCCAAAGCTGCGCCATTCATCTGCACGTTGCTTCTTTATTTCCAGGTACGATAAAATAAAGACCATTATAAAGCAAAGAAACTAGTGAGAAATGAACTACTCTGCAAGAGGGATTGGCTGATTTATCAATAGACTGATTGGAAGATCGAAAGACCAGCAGGAGTTTGAGGTTTGAGGAAAATAAGCAGGTGTCAAAATAATGGAAAATGTACAGAGAATGTAGGCAAGGTCAGGGATGACAGTAGTGCGGATCGATCAACGGCCTTTCTCTAAATCATACTTCAACTCCCGGCTGCGAAATGCAAGGGGGTGTGACCTATTTAACACACACAGACACATACATGCACACACGCGCGCGCATCAGGCCAGCGCCAAGGTATGATGGGAAGGGTATTTTTCATCTCATACTGGGCTGTCCCCACACGCTCCCAGAGGAAACACACAGCAACCGTGGGTGGCGTTTCTATTTCCTCGCCAGACTCTGCCTGTGAAGATGATGCACAATCCCCTAGCAGGTGCATGTCCTAAATCTATAAATGGAGACTATGTGATGAATGGGTGCTGTTGTCAGTGTAAACTAGTCATGACTCCAGCGAAAACTTTATTTGTCATATATGTTAAATTGTGTGTTTAGCTGATAACTATTGGGGCCAGTTATGAGGGTGAAAAAAATAAGCACCAAACCTAGGAATTGAAATGCACTATTTATTTAAATGTTTGCAATGTTTTATTAGGTTCTAAAATGAAAAAAAGAATCCCTATTGGAAAATTGACATCTTTAACCTCAAAGGTGTGCTGTCAGTTTGACTCTCCAAAAATTCCTCTGCTTCATTACCTGGGTTAAAACTTTTTAATGAATTAAATATATTTCTGTGCTTGGCAATGGACATAATTAATGAATCGGCCAATAAGCCTACTTACAAAAATTATCAAAGGGCCACGGTTGGCACACGGGCCACCAGTTGAACTTGCATGTAAGTGGAATGTATGTTAATTAACTTTTGTCTTCTTTTTAACCATTACTTGTTCCAAATTATATAAAAACTTGCTAAAACATTCAAAATACTAGGAAAAATAAGACCTCTAAAGCGAGTAACCAGAATGTTTGTAGGTTTTAAGTTGGGCCTCTTGTAGAAAGTAAGAGGAGCAACTATCCTCATAAACAATATTTTAACTGAATGTCCATCCTGTGTTTTTATATTGGTGTATGTATCTGTCTTTATGTAGGTGTAATGAACCCACCTGGATCTCTCTGGTCCCTGTGAACATCTCTTTTAAACCACTGAAGACCAGGCGCACCAGGTAATGAGATGCATCCCAAACGTGCTCCTGGAAATACAACAGTAACACACATTTTTTTGTTTTGATCCACTGCATTTCTCAATTAAAACAAACTACAGATTATTTTTTCACTTAATTACCATTAGGGATCAAACAATGCAAATGCAAATATTACCGATAAAAGCTGTGGCACTGAATGAGAGAGCTACATTTCTTATATCATTACAGAGATATGATCTCCTCCTTGGTAGGAGCTGCCTCATCCCCCATCCATCCCCCTGTAATCACTCGCAATTACACATCCTCCCGATTCCCTGTTTAAACAATTAGGGACATTATGCAGAAGTCATTTAGCACAATCCTCTGGCTGTGAGATGGTAGATACACTGACAGCAGGATCATGCCGATTCCATCCATACAGACAATGAGATTAACTCCGACTATTATAAGGAACTATATAGCTGTTTGACAGATAACAAGCACTAGAGAGCTGTAAGAAGATTAAATGCCTCCTCCTCCTGCCACGGTGTCATTTGACAGAATGGGTGTGCCCATTTACGTCCAACCAAATCGAACTACAATGGTTGTGAAACTAAAAATAGACTCACGATGACACGTGCACAGGATATCAAATATATCTGTGGTTGTGTTGCTCTTCTGGCCTGATACGACCGTGAAATATCTTATTTCACTGCAATAGGATAATACGTTAATATGCTTGACTATTATAAACTTTAAATGCTTCTCTCTCCACGCAGCTTACTTGGAGTTGTGTGGCATAACAGGACTGTAATTGTCAAGGTCAAAGTGACTGAAAGCCCTCTAGGTGAACAATCAAATGTTCTTAAATTGTATGGAGTCTCTCTCAGCTGTGAGATAAAGGCCTTCATGTACAAGCAGGAGACATTGGAACAGTAATTTGCGAGGAGGACAGACCTCAGTAGAGAAGACCTTGTACCTCATTACGAGTCTGTCTGGCCTCGATGTGTGTGGGAGAATGTATAGCCTGAGCGGTGAGGGAAGCCCCATATAGAGGAGATCCTGTGCTAAAAAGGCCACGGTGATACAACACTAAAAATAAAACAGCGTGCAGGGCGGGGGAAGCCCACATTCACAACCCCCACCCTCCACCACTAGTGTACCTTGGGGAACTCATCAATCTCCTTCAGTCTTTTCTCTATCTGGAGGCGTCCCCCGTAGCGTGTGACCCCGTATACCACGGTCATCACAGTCTGTTTGACCACCTTCCTGCTTATGAAGCCCTCCAGGACCTGGGCAATCTTCATGCCGCTCGCTGCATCCCGTGCTCGAAACTCCTCCACCTGAAAAAGCATGTTGCATGTACACACACGTGTGTTATTTACATCGCATGCATGCAATTTTCAAACACCCTATAAATTGTTGAATTTTATAGGATTTGTGAAAAAACAAGGGTCAATGAAGAAGGGCTGACCATCTGTATTTACAACCTTACATGTTATTATCAAGAAAAGGGTGGCTAATATAAATGTTTCTTTGTCCAGCTTGTATAAGTACGCTGGGCGAAAATGTATTATATGTCTTGTATAATTGTTTTTACACACTGAAATTAGCAAAATAAACCAAATAAGAATGGATAAAACAAAGAATATAAGAAAATGTCTGTAGTTTAAAAGCTTAAGCCTAGAAAATTAACAACAACTTAACCAACAGCTGTCAATTAAATGTCTGTTAATCAGCTAAGTGGAGAAATTAACTAATCGTTTCAGCGGTTTCAAACAGTATTACTGTTACCAGTTATTGCACAGCTTATGCTTACAAGTAAATGAGTTGATTTATCCAGGTAGCTCACAAAAATGCTGTAACCTACAGTATCAAATCAACAATATATTGTGCAGTTACAGCCGCTGCCCTTGGAACAACTCTGCCTGCGTCAGACTTTCATTCCTCAGCACTCTCTGATTCCTCCTGCATTGAAATGTCAGTAAACCTTGATTAGCTTCAAGTGGTTTCTGTCTAAAAATATGCAGGTTCACAGCAAGCTGCAGCCTTTGATAGCATTTTATGCACACTTGTCCTTTGAGTCGTCGGATATATGAGGCAGTTTTCCTCTCACTTCACTTTGATGCCAGGCATGAAAAAACTAAGCACTTTTAAATGCAAGACCTGAAGTGGGAGGCTTGGAATATATTCTCAGTGCTTTGTCTGTCACTCACTGTGGGATATAGTGAATCATCTGCATATTAACAGCTGAGGAAATGTAACGTGACTTGCAACTGGAATCAACCCCTAATTTAGCTACTCCAAGTCCATGCAGTTCAAGGAAAGGAAGAACATAATGCAAACCAAAAACACCCCAGTAGTTCTGACCTGCTGTGCAACTCCGCTATACACGTCCTGGGGCACCTCACAGGGCATGAGGTTGACCGATGTGGCCCCAATAACATCTCTGCCTAGAGCAGCATAGTGCTGGAGACCATTACAGGAGCCGTCCTGGAGGAGAGGTGAAGAGAAAGGGAGAACATATTAAAGCAATGATGTAAGGAGAAAACAGAGAAAGAATCACATAGATTGGCACAGGGTGGGCGAGGGTAGGGAAGGGAGGAAAGCTTAAGGTGTCTGAGGGGTGTTTTGAAGTACACCTGTTGTTTTAAATGGCTGAACATGCACCGAAAGCGTGATGAGGTGAGGCAAACTGCCTTGTTACCCCTACTCTGGCCTTTTTTTTTCTCGATCTTGGGGCGTCAAATGAGAACCCAGTGATCAAAACGGTTTGTGCAGCTGCAGTTTGAAGAGCACTAAAAAGGAATAAAATGGTCACGTAAATCTGAGAGAATGCAGCTGAGCCCTCTTCAGTGCTGCACCACTGCAGGACACAACGCCCTGAAATCTCTAATCAGTAATGGCCAAATTGAGCTATTCTGAATACTTGTCTCAATTCCATAAATGCTGAGGCAAATTTCTGTTGTGACTTCGAGGTGGCAGGGGGAGAGGAGACAGTCGGAGCCACATAATGTGAGAGCCGGAGCGAATCCTTTGTTGTTGGTTTTTGAGTTTGTGTGTGCGGGTGTGAATGCTGGGGGTCTTTGTGTGCAACTGAACTCTATAGAGTACTACAGATGCGTCTTATAAGGCACATCAGTTATCACTTTAAGTGTGTTTTGGCCTTTAGGGTAGACAAGAAAAAGGAACAGATGATTAGAAGAAAGTGTAGGTGAAAGAAAAACAAAGAAACTGAGGAGAGGAGATAAAAACTAGAAACAGGAGAGAGAGGGTGATAGGAAACTCATAAGCATCTGTTGTAACAGATGAGAGAAGAGGTTCGTTTTTTTTGCCGTTAGTACATGAAACATATTGCTATGTCCCACAGCCCGAAGCCACAAAGTGAATATTGCACTAGATGTTAGACTTTCAAACCAACTATGAGCATCTTGATTTAACTGTATCATTCAAAGCAACATCTGGACTGGATTTAGCACCAGAGAGAGGAAATTACCTGCAATGTACCAGCAACATCCCCACATTCAGCTCTCAAGGCAAAATGAAAGAGCTCCGTATAAGCATTGCGGTGAAGTTGGTGACGTTCCAGCCAACTGGGCAATTTGTCTTCTTCATTCAATTTCCATCGAAATGTGGCCTATAACCCTTATGTGTCTCTACGCTACCTATATGACCCTTATGTTGGAAATGTTGCTGTTACATCAGTGTTGTGTAGGATAGGCGAGCAGCAGGGCCTTCAGTGTGCTTCTGAAGTTACATAAATGCGGTTAAAACTCTCTCACACAAATTGACCCCTTTTGGCTATTCAGATTCTTTCCCGTATTTATTTTATCAGAAAGGGTACACATTAATTAACATCACTGTGATGTAGATGTGACAGATTTAGCCAAAAGGCTCCGTGCGGCATCCGTTCACTCAATTATTCAAGCTCTTAGCTGCACTCGGTGAAAACCTTGCAGCTATGGTCCTTTCAAAACATCTGCAAGGAGGCGCTTAATACATTTAAACAAATTGATTACACTGCTTTTTTTAAAAATGCTTGAAGCCTGGAGTCAGGAAAATTACAGCCACTTGTGTTACTTTACATTTGCAGTGTTTCCTTAACTGAACCTGCCATGACAACTAGTTCAAAAGCATAATATAAAATGTGCATTCTTTAGAGTAACATAATGACAACATTTTCTCAAGTTCCAAATAAAAGCTACATCATAAAAAAGGTTATTAACACAGGCCTGAGGAGCAGGGGCTACTTTACTACTTACTACTTTACTTGAAATTATAACTTAATTGATTATGCTTAAACATGTAAATCACTGAATTCCTGACATAAGGCTGCACAGTTAGTGGACTACATAGTAGTGTAAATATACACCCAGCACAAGACTTTGATTTATTCAGCACTTTGGTTTGTATAAGAAAATGGTCAGATCTTTTTTTGGATAGCTGTATCTGCAGTCTGGTTAGTAAGATTAGGGCTACAGGTTTATGGCATCTAACATGAAATGGCCCTAGATGGCTGAGGGAGGCCTCGCCTTGTTAACTTTGATGTGCCCTCTGTACCTGCACTATAAAATATAATTCAGTGGCATATCTTATTTTTAGGAGGCTATTACGTTGGACTATCATTGGCTTAATGAGTGAATTCCTAAAGATAATCTGTTCTAATCATCTTGCATCTAATTGAAGAATCATAAATGTACCTTTACTTTTTTACTTCGCCTCTGAATGTCTCATTACAGAACACACTGGGAGGAGATGGAACCTGACATTCTAATAATTCTTTCAAGTGTGTTTGATGGTACCTGGTGAACAGGAAAATGAGAGATGAACTGTGTTGGATCCGGAGATCTCACAGCATTTGCTATCTCCGTGCAGCAAGCCAAAGCCTGCCAGGGCTCATCTGCATTCATCCACCACTTATTACCCTGAGAGAGACAAACACAAGCGCATGGCACATTATCCAGCATACATAAACACTGCCTCAAAAGCATTTTCACTTTTTGTTTTGACAGATATTCATATCCCCTTTAGGTTTCGTCAGTGCTTATAGTGACCGTTCCTCCAGTAAGAGAGACGGGGGAAATGCTATAATCTGCATACTTCAGAAATTGAAAATAGCAGCTGTCTTTGTATTTGTGCAAAATGTTATTGCATATACTTTAAAACTAAGTAGTTCTAACAAGAAGATCTTTGAATGTGTGGTTGGACTGAACGATCAATGAACAGGAGATAGCCGTAAAGAAAAACTGACATTGAGAGGGTTGTCAGCTGCGTCAAGGATGTCCTCCATGATAGTGTTGGCGTACTCCAGGCGACCCTGTAGCGATTCCCTTTTCTTCAGCCCTGTCAAATTGACTAAGTGGATCTTAAGCCAGTCCAGGCCCTTCGGACCCAGGGGCTTCCCCTCTGCAAACACAAGGATTGCCCGTGCGACATCACTTCCCAGGTGATTAAAGTACGGAGGACAGGGATAGGTACGTCCTCGGAAGTCCATGCTGTGAGGGAACCAGAAGATCTCATCACGCATGTGGTTGGCGATGGAGAGTTTATATAGAGAGCTCATGCGCAGGCTGTACATCTCGCTGTATTTTCTTCTGGCATTAACTGCCTCCCTCTTTAAGTGGGCTTTCTCAGAGGAAGTTAAAGTGGGATCTTGGGGGTTAAAGTGTGGCATTTTGGGAGCCTCTGACAGAGGAGGAGGGATGTCTAACTTATCACTACCACGATCATTAAAGATAGAAATAATAATATCCAACAAGGGTTTGTTGATCTTCCAGGCACAGTTGCCCAGCTGGTTGAGAGAGTCTAGGACTGGATGGAGAGTTTGGCATTTCTCCAACAACGTGTCATGCTGTGTGGCCCCTTCTACTGTGCGCATCAGCTTGGTAGGTGTCAGCAGGTAGGCGCCGAACTTTATGGACGACCAGGGCACAGGAGGGCACAGCATCGGCATCACATAGGAGTCAAAGGTAAGCTTGGTCTCCATGGCCTCCTGCTGTATCTGAGTCAGTATGGGGTGGGGCTTAATGAAGCCGATCTGGAGGGTGAAACATAAGAAATCCAGTCATAAACAGAACTCTTAAATGAGCAGATGAAAAAAACATTGCAGAGGCAAATGTTTGAATTATGCTGAAAAGAGAGACAGGGACATCTGGTAGCAGTTTAAAGTATAACGAAGAAGAACACTGATCATCCTCTGTACAAACACAAATGACCAGACTAGACAGGATTCACCACTGATATCATTTGTCCATTTGTCACCAGTAAATAATAGATAACTGACATCCACAAAAGACAGCAGCTCCATAAACCTTCCCGCTCCATTTTGATTTCATTAAGGGTAGTCGCTTAAATGTTGCTTTGATTACTGGAGTTTCAACATTGTAATTTAGTTATTTAAAACCCGTCAGGAGTCAGGATAGCACAAAAGGGTTGAAGTTTATCGCAGGTCATGGCTTCCAGATGAAATAGTTATTGTGTCCTAGTTCCTATTTGTGCTTACAGTTTGCAGAACTGGACGTAAAGACCACGATAAGGAAAAACTACAGTAAGCTGAAAATAAAACACTTCAGCCTTGCTTGCATGAGTCAGACTGTCATGCTGCGCTGTAAAATGATAAGGATGCTCCCCTGTTATGTGTGTGTGTGTGTGTGTGTGTATGTGTATGTGTATGTGTATATATTAATATATCTATATATCTATATATCTATGTGCAACCATGTGCCCTGCTGTCAAAGTTCATCAAGTCCAAAAAGTTCACAATTCTCTCTCCCTTTCCGCGTCTGTTCCCTGACACGGTCGGCTCGCCCTCCTGCAGGGTCCAGTGGCAGTAAATCAGCGAGCCAATTAAGGGGACACTAAAAAAGGGATTAGCAGGGAACCCATTCATCTTACTCAACTGTTTCCCCCTGCCAAGTCACACAAGGGAGAAGTGGTTTTATAATTCACACTCTGTGGAGCTGGATAGGCGACTTCACAAGTGTACAGGGTAATAGGCTTTAGAGTGACAGTCTTCTTGTTGAAAGTGAAGGTCAAGTGTTTCCAGGTATTTCCCTCATCTTTGCTTCACCATGGTTCTTTTCCTTATTTGTAAAAATGTCGACTCTACATCTACTTAAAACTATAATTTGGACTCATTGTGTGTAATTCTCAAAAAGCCAAAATAGATACAATTATTTGATTTGACTGAAGGGGCTTCCACTTGATGAACAGCTCATCAATGTGTTTTATTTTTAACACTTTTGCATATTTTTCTCAATGTTAGTTTCCAGGAAACCCCTTTTACGTATAAACCTTGACCACTTTTTCCACATAAATCTCATCTGAAAGGATCTTTTTTGGGCCTGGGTTAATGCTCAGGAATCCTGTTACCAGGTTATCAAAGCTCTGTCTATTTGGCAAGAGCACTTTAGCATAACCCCAAACAACTCCTAATAGTAGCCAACCCCTTTGATATCCTGGCGGAATAGACCAAGTAAGCACTTGGAAAGACGTACCTGCCGTGTGCTGCGGAAAGCGTACATGTGATAAAGGATGGGGATGAGCTTCTTGTCGTAAGCCGGGTTCAGGATGTCACCACTAATTTTGAGGCTCTTGACCATCAAATCCACCATGTATGTGCCTAGTTCCAGGGTTACCGAGTATAGCCAGTTGGTCTCCCCTCCTTCCAGCGTGGGTCCTGAACTCTGCTCCTTCTCAAGCTGACACCAGTGCTCCCTGGGAAGGAGGCCAAACTCCTAGACGGAGAAGATTAGAAGTGGGTTGTTTTCATCTAGTTACAAAAAAGCAAGTCGTCACTCATCAGAGTAAGCTACAGTGTTTGGGAGGCATGCCAACATATGCGAGAGGTCCCTAGATCTCAAGTTTGATGTTTTGACCTAAAAAAAAATGTTCAAATAGGCACTTTTTTATGATCTCAAAAAAAAAAAACCTTTCATGTTTAAGAAATATGATGCCTATTTTTCTTATTTGAGGATGTACTGTAATAACAGTCCACATAAATAAGATTAACCTCTGGTGACATTTACAGTCTTAAGGCTCTTAATGTAAATGTATAAAGTTAGACAGCCACACAAGTAATTAAGAAGTTGGACTTGGTCATAACAACAACAACAAAAACAACAATGATAACAGGCGTGATTTTAACTACAAAGGCTGCATGTTAACCAGGTTGCATGAAACAAACACCTAAACTAACTCCTAGCATAACTTGCTGCTGCAGAATAATGAGCTCTTGCTCATTATAGTGTACCAGAACCATCAAAACAACAGAAGAACGTCGAGTCAGTGATACTGGCTGAGAAATTCCATTGAGGACAGGCTGTCATTAATTCCAGGGAAAATAATGATGCATTGTCCTTCAGGTTGCACCCTTGCTAGCTTAACAGTCTCAACTGTGCAGTGTAGCACATAGTGTTGTATGTTGATAAGTTGCATTGCTATAACGCTTACATTATATTTTCTTAATTACAATGGCACCAAGTAGGTCTGGGTGATATGGGCATACAATAAATGTGCAATATTTTTTGGGATTTATTGCAAAACACTTTCTATATTTCAATATTTTAAAATCAAAATCACTTTAAAAATGTGAGGACCATGCAACCAAACAGAATCATTTTTACCAAATACCCGGATATGCTGTAGACACTGCAGCAGCATTGTAAAGATAACAACTGGTGCTTTTCAGAAAATATCAACACAATGAGATTTTTGATACATAATCATTAGGAATGTGGATAAAATCACCATGTGGCTAAAGGCATCTATCAGAACAAGTAGAACAGCCTGGTAATATCAGATTACATCTCTTTTCTGTAATGCAGCCTTTGAAACTAGGATAAGGACCATATTCCAATTAAAACAAAAATATTTAGTCTCATATCACAATGGTGATATAACATTGAGTTATTGCTCAGCCCTAGCATTAAGCAATCAGAGTTATTCCACAAGACTGACAAGTAAATACAAATATGTTAATAATGAATTTAAATATCTTTGATTACATATAAGTTACATACAAACATGGCATTTTTTTTGTTGCAGCATAGTGCATGCAAAAGAAATCAAAGCATATCTTGCGCAGATAAACAGGAGAGACATTCCCTTCTGCAGAACTTTCACACATAAGAGGCACTTATATGGGAAGACATCTGGAGCATAGTGATTTCTTTACCTTGGTGTCTTTGGCCAGCAGTTCTGTGTAAGCGTTGTAAATGTTGCCCAACTTCTCCAGAATCTGGTTTTGGTGCTTCTGTCGCACACAGTACTTGGTGTAGACCCTGTTCCCCAGGTCTTTGGCTAAAACCTTCAGAGACTCTCCACTGGGAGACATGTTGGCAATACTCTGGACAAGAGAAGGAAATGTTTTGAAAGGTCATACAGGAGGGTAACATAAAGCGTATCCTTTGAAAGATCTGATTTAGTTTTATGATAAAAAAAATCCTTCAGTCAGAGGGGAAATCAAAGTAAAAACGGTCTTTTCAAAATTAACATCACATCCTGTGTGTTTGTCTGTGTTTGATCAAAGCATCTTCTCCTTTGCTGCCACCAATAAAGTCTTATGCTGTTGCAGCTGTTGTCACTCTGTCAGACACTTGATTTGTGTTTTGTGGTTTCCAGGATTGGTTGAGTCTTATTGCACAGCAGCAGTAAGAAAAAAAAAAAAGAGTGGCACAGTGACATCACTACACATCTTTTTTTGTAATTTTGTGGTGAGGTGAAGCCTCTGTTAATTAAATCTCTTTGACTCAAACACTGACAAGTCTTTGTTAAAGTCGAGACTTTGGCATTTCATTGAGCGGTGAACTTGGTTCTGTGCTGAATATTACCTGTATCATGATGTCAACATAGTCTTTATCTTCCAGCAGACAGAGATAGGGATAAAGGTTAAGCCTGTAGTCCTTGGTGTTGGTGTTAGCCAGGATCATCTTGCTCTCCCTCAGTGCCTGGAGGAGGATCTTCTGCCACTGTGCCCGCTGATCCGCCAGCAGCTGTCTCTGAAAGGACAACACAACTGGAGGTCATTCATCTCATGACAGTGATTGCCAGCAGGACACCCTTAAAGAACGTGTCAAATAAAAAAAACAATTCTGTAGCAACCCATGTTTGTCACATACTGCATGAACCAGACGGAAAGCCATTATAAACTGTGAAGCAGTAGATTGGTACACCTCTCAGTGGACACAAGGTATTGTGCAACATGAGTGTGCATTACATTTGATGGTTAGGCTTGTTTGGCTCCAGTAATAGGGGAAAACAGACAATCCTTATGAGTAGAACACAACTGTACCACAGAATTCTTCATTTAAGGCTAAAATGGGAAGGAAAACCTACTCAACTTCCTTGTTTTGGCACATTACAAATGTTTGTAGCTGAGCGGTATACAATTTACCAATGACAAATCATTACTCATATTGCAGTAGAATGAATTTAACAGACTTGTTTAAAATTTTGGGAAATACTGTGTGCCCATCTTCACTTCTTGCCGAGACTTAGACAAGATGACTGATACCACTCTTATCTGAAGCTAAAGCCAGTGGGTGGTTAGCTTAGAACGAATGAAAAGAAGGGTAAACAGCTAGCTTAGCTTTTTCAAAGTAAAAAAAACTAAAAAACACACACTGGCATTTCCCTTTACGGAGGCCATAAACATTTGCATTTGGTGTTACTCTCTTCGAACCATGTTAAAGCAATTAAGTTTCACTAAAGAACAGTTAAAGTGATAAAAGTTATTTATTATTTTACAAGCACACACCTTATCTTTTGGTCATTATATATAATGTCGCAATTACCTTCACTGACCAAGGTCCAGGTATCTTTTGGTCGTATTGATTGCCTTCCTGTTTCAATTTACAATTCGCCAGCCATTTAAAACAACACTGTTCTGTGCTATTACATTGTGTCACATATGTCGATCTAATGTATTTGAATGTAGACGTCTTGATTCAAGCCTGCATTACTTTTTGGTGAACTACTAGGGATGGACTAACTGGTCAAAACATAAAATCACATCTATCTTTTCTATTTAATCCATGCAATCCTTGTTCTTAATTTCAAGACATTAGACTTGACGTTCATTTCTCCATTTGATCCATAAAAACATGATATTATATTGAAGATATATACATACATTTTGGCCAAAGTTTCTCAGCAGCCATGCTGCTTGCTATTACTCACACTGCATTATTTACAATACATCACCAAAGGAAGACACAATGCATCCAGTCAGCATCACCATCTAAGTGGCTACATCACTCTATTAGTATGTTCATACAGCCCTGACCTGCTACTCAGTGGGTTTATATGAAGTTTGGAAACGGAAATACACACACTATATACAACAATATCTATGATTCACTTGAAAAGTAGTCTTTAAGATCGTTCACACATCTGAAATCTTCGGATTGCTCATGCCTATGTTCTAAAATAAAATCTTGAAGTGTGCGAATGATCTTCATGACTGACATGAAACAATTAACTGTATCACAGACAATGACAATCTGTGAATGTATATACATGTTCCTTGGAAGTTTTGTGGTTATACTTAGAGTATGTTCTGTGCGTGACTGTGTGTAAAAGTGTTCACTCCTTAGTTGGAAGAGTTTTACCGATTCTGACTGAAGCTCAGACACCGTCTGGATTGAGGATGGAGAGGTGACTCTGCGTTCTCTCCAGAGGCCTACATTACAATACATTATTATTCTGCCCTGCCTGTCTGTAAATGCTTCCTGACCACCAGGGACTCTCGCCTGCTCGCTTCCCACGTAGCCCATCTGCAGAGGCAGACGAGCTAGGCTGGACTGTAAATGCCAGAGTTGGAAAGAAGGCACACCACAGGAATATGATGTATCTTCCTCTAACCTGTCAGGCCTAAATGCATATCATTTAAAAGTTTATATCAGAGAAACTTTCCTCATAGGGGAAAATAAGTACCCTTCCATGCTATATTCGTTTAATTTCTTGAAACAGATTTCAGTTCTGCCAAGATAATATGTACCCTCTACAGTCTGCATATCATACTGTGAGCCAGCATGTTTGATTAAGCAGGATATCAGCAGGATTTTTTGCATCTTAAAGAGACAAAATGACAGCACACAACAGAAAGATGTTCAAAATTAATCTGACAATAATATATTGATGTTTAAAAAGGCCATATGTTGTACCTCTTCAGAGGATTTTAAGACTTGTACGGATCTTTAAGACTGAAAACTAAACAACATTTCACTAACAACTCCATTCCATTCCATTTTTAAAACTATCAGCAGTCTATCTTATCGCAAGTGCGATGAAGTCAAAGACAGGCAACAGGTGTGTTTGTTTACCATTCTGGCCATGTTTTTAGTGATGGGCTTGCTAGCCTCCACAGAGTCGATGGTGATGGTGCTGGCCTCTTCAATGCTGAGCTGACGTTTGAAACGCTCCTGAAGGTCCATCTGACTGAAGTCCAATTTGGGGTAACGATGGTCTGCCCTCTAAAACACAAATACACAACAGGGACCAAGACAAACAGAAATGGAGAGATGATGACTTTTTCCTTCTTACATTAAGGGATGTCAATGCCAATTGATTAACCCCTCCAGACAGAAAAATTAACAGAACTTGGCCTTAATTCTAAGCCTCCCTAGCCTACCAAAACCGAACAATTTGGCATTGGAATTGGACCAACCCTAAATCAGAGTCGTAAATGCCTCACATGAAGTCTGAAATGCTTCATCAGGTCTCTGGACCGATGTGATACCATGTTATATATTAGCCCAGAAATGGGATCCTGCTAAGAGATTGTATATATTTGTTAGTAATTTACAAAGTGTTTAACCTGAAAAAGAACACACAACAATGACAACATTCCTATCACATCCATACATGGTTAGTGGTATACAGCTGTTAAAAAATAATACATGCATCTTATAAGGCGCTGTTGCATTACTTTGTATCAGCCAATATGGAAGTTCAGGTATCAGAATCTGTATCAGGATGGAAAAAAGCGGTAGTAGAATGTCTTTAATTTGACTGCTGATGGTTGCAAGTACATCGCAAGTCAAATGATTGCTGGTTACATAGCTTAACTTACAAATGCTGATGAGTATAAAACCCTAAGATGCAGTAACCTGCGGCATGATGGAAAATAAATCCAGCACACAAAGTGGTCTATTAAAGAAGTACAGTATTGATCAGCAATAGCCTGAACTAAATCATGGAGTGAATGTGTTCTGTCTTAGTAAATCAACCCCTCACCATGCTGACAGACCCTCTAATGTGTGGCCAGCTAAGCAACAGACTTGTCAGACATTTCCAAAATGTCTTGCCAACATAGATACATTTTATGGTTTAAAAGTCAATAACTATTCAAAGAAACAGCGACCTTGCCTGGGCAATCAGAGCGCAGCATATTACCTGTACATATCATAGAAAGGTTGTAGGTTTGTATGAATGTAGCGCTGCGGAAAGATCATTTATCAGCTCATACACAGCTGACAAGATGGCCTGCAAATCAGGCATCAGGGAAGTGTAGCATGGACAGCAGTCAGAGCAAATCTTACAGTGCTGTGGCGCATAAATTGCTTAGCTCTTGTACAATATATGAACTTCAGAGCGATGTTAGAGCAAAGAAGCAAACGCCTCATTATCAGTAGACCAGGGCGAATCGATAGATAGCTGGTAAAAAATGAGCCAGCAGTGTTGTTTGGAAAGCAAAAACTTGCAGCTTTGGTTGTACAAAGAAAGGTAAAAGTTGGATAGAAGGGACTGTTGTGTAATTGTAATACAAAAATTGATGTATTAAAATTTCCAAACCTCAAAAAAAGTTGTGTAAAGCCCACAATGGATTCACAAGATGGATTAACAAGATTTGACCAGAAGACTGCAGAGCATACAAACTTTCATTACTGAGGAAACACAATTAAAAGTAATGGTTAGAGGGACGCACATTCAGGCCAGTTTCCAGACAAAATTAATAATCAGATTATATAATACCATAAAATCTCTGATGACAAGTTGAAACTAGATCAAACCGCATTTTGTACAAGCGTCAACCTAATCAAAATTCCATCTCATGCTGACAAACAATATTCTAATTAGATTGTGTGTCTGCTGCTAACACCAATTCAAAATCCTCTAGAGACCACACAGCCTGCTCCTGTTATCTGGGGGACCAGATATTTGGACAGCCTTTCAGTCGTTAAATCAACCTGCCAAGAAGCCATAGCCACAGTCAGATAGCCAACCGATAGGTCAGTCAACAATATAAATGCAATCAAACGCAACTGTAATTTAGCAGTCACATTTGACCTGCTTCACATTTAAATAAGTGGCAAACTTTAACATACACTCTTAAAATATAAACGCATGACCTGCTTATGGTTACAGTCACACACACAGGCCAGCAATTTGTCACTCAGATGAAGACCAAAGTGAATATGGTGCAAGGATTGAGGCTAAAAATACTGCAATTGAATCAAAAGCTGTTAATGAATCATGTGAAAATCAGGAGGTGGCAAAAAGGAAGGGAGGAGAGGTGAGAGGAGGAGAGGCAAGGAAAGCAGAGGACCCATTAGAAAGCAGAGTTGGCTCCCTATAAATAGGCCAGTGCCTGTCTGGCTGTGAAGGGGTGACAATCAAATCTTTCGTAGTCACGCTGGAGCCTTTTGACAGCTTTCTCAGCTCTCTAGTGCTTTGAGTCTCAAAACATACACAAGACTCAGTCTTTAAGAAATAACTCTATAAAGCGATACATTATCACTCTTTCATATAAAACCCATTGCAATTTGTAGATACATTTCTTTAAGTCATTTCTACACCATCTGGGGCCCCAATCCTTTCACTGTATTCACTTAAGTCTTCATGTGGGAGACATATCATTGGTCTTTATCTTATTGTTAGCCAGTGTGTGTGATTGTACCAATAAACAGGTCATGCATGTTGGAAAGTCAGCTCCAATGTGAATTATTCTTTTATGCAGTTGCTTGTCCTGAGCTCGTTTAGTGTCTTGGTGATGATGATTCATGCTCCTGTAATTTTTCTTATACACGATAAGTATGATCACCCTTCATCAGATTGTGATGTCAAACTTTTCACAATACTGATTGTTTGGCAGGAAACAGCAGCGCTCTTGTTCTTCACCCTTCCCACCCGGTCATTTCCAGCATCCACCTGAAATCCGGAAGGCCTTCACTAGTGCCAGGTTTGTCCGTTGTGGGCTACTGTAGAAACATGTTGGTGCAACATGGCGACCTCCGTGGATGGAGACTTGCTCCCTATTTTGACATAAACGGCTCATTCTAAGGTAATGAAAACACAATGACTCTTATTTTTGGGCGATTTCTGCCAAGTCTGTTCCGTAGATGCCACTATGCTCATGTAAATGGGGTTGAGGGTCAAGGAATTAATGCCATTCTATTGCTATGATTTCAATAATATTACTAATAACTTAAAACTTACAATTGAATTTCCAATTTCGACAGACAGTATGTGGTGAAGTTTAAATCTAGCCTGCAATACCTGTTTGTAGAAGTCCTCAACCAGCGGTAAGGAGCACCCATCAGTGGTCATGCTGAGTCTCGGCTGGTAGTCGGGCTCGACGATGTGCATGGCTTTCAGCACCATGTCTCGCTCATCTTCCCGGAATGAACACTGACTGAACACGTCATCCACAGACAGGCCATCCTCCTCCATCTGGTTCAGGCACCTGGATGTACAGACACAAACAGTTGATGTACCAGTTTTTTGTTTTTATTTTTTTAATTGGCCCTTAAGCAGATTTTAGCTAGGTTATAATTGCGGGGACCTTGGGATGTTCTTCAAAACTCTCCTCCTGGCTTTCAAATCTGAGTAATTGAATTTGGAATAGAAACTTGCTGTCCAGTCTTTACCCAATGACTCATATGAGCCCAAAGAGTACAGCCACACATATACTAAGATAGATTAACACATTACGTTGGCAGGAACTGTGTCTAAATACCAGCAAAGGATGAAACCAAGGAGCAATGGTAAATTCTCTGCAATTCACGTCACACAGAAACAAAAGTGAACAACGAGTTTGCAGGAGTACAGTACAGCTGTAGGACTTCACCTACTATCCTAACTACAGAGGATTTGCATGGACTCACAAGGTGCAAGGTTCATTTATTTATCATCCTACAACAAAGGCTGAATGAAGAAATGCTTTATGCTTCTCAAAAACAAAATGTATGTGAATGTTCGAATAAACAATAAGCCATAAAAGGGGCCCCCCTAGTAGCTCAGTTGGAAGAGTGTGTGCCCCATGTACAGAGGATGTGTCCTCGCTGCAGTGGCCCATGGTTCGAATCTGATCTGTGGTCCTTTGCTGCGCGTCACCCCCTCCCCTTCTCCCCATCTCCTGTAAACTCCTTAGCTATCCTATAAATTAAATCCACAAAAAGTACTAATTTCAAAAAGCCCGAAAAATATACACTCTAGCTTGATATAGTGACGGACAGAGAAGCTGTTTTGTTTGTTTTTTCTTTTATTTATTGCTTGCCTTTTTCTGGTTACATGTTTCCCACACAACAACATAAAAATACTATTTAGCAGCCAAATTGTAACTGCTGTTGTCCCTATGGTGTTTAATACCTGTGGCTAACACAGCTGGAACATAACAACAATACAAACACATAATTCACTAATACAGCTGCAACGATAAGATAATTAATTGATAGAAAGAAAATAATTCCCAATGGTTTTGATAATCGATTAATCGTGGTTGAGTTTTTGGACTATTGGTTGTGCAGAACAAGCAATTTGAAGACATCACTTTAGTCTCTAGGAAACTATGAAATGCATTTTTCACATGTTTTGTCATCTTATAGACTAAATGATTAACTGATTAATCATGAATATCAGTGAGTTAAGTTAATGGCAGCCATATCCTCTTAAACCTGTGCTGGGGTATCCCCAAATGTAATCCTTTTTTTTTCATATTTTGCCAACAAGAGACTCAAACATATATACAGTAAATACTGACAGATAAAGAAAACACTTATCCCTGCTGCAGAAAGTAATTACAGAACTTTACCCTCACCCTAGCCCTGACCTTATCCTGTCCAGGTTAGGTTAGCTCAGTGTTGGTTCAGATTCAGTGCTCATGAAGCTGACCAGAAAATCAGCCCACTGGATGACACAAGAAGTAGTTTTTCATTTAAGAGGGAGATTATGGTTATTAAAATGGAGCCGACTATGGAGCCTGATCACGAGGTTCAGGGTTCAACCTTCTGACCTGCCGGTTGATGTGGGATTTGGAGCAAGATAATCATATAACTTGCTGGGCTTCTGATTAATGCAGCTCAACAAAAAAAAAGAACTCCCTTGTCTGTAGGATCATTGCCTATCTCTCGCCTTCCCTTATTGACAGTTGCTGAATATCAATTGAAGTATTTGCATTGACAGGCTTTTCTGTCAGACTTAGAGTACGGGTTTGATCCAGAGCCAGATGGGCACTGACGACACCAGTGAAATGTTTATTTTAGACAGAATCTCCTAGAGATCTCCTAGAGAGAACACAGTTGCCATGAGTGGACTGCAGAATGCAGATAATGCCAATGTGCAATCAGTCCCTGGAATACAAATGAGAGGTGTAATGACAAGATTATTCCATAACTCGATTTGATATATGGTACCAAAGAAGCAGTGTGAATTAATATTTTCAGCTTGGTGGATCTTTGATTGGTGGGATTCAGGGGCCAGCTGATGAATTTTTGTTTAAATCAGTCATGAATTTTGGGTATATAAAATGTTACTAAGCTATATATTGATTTATTCTAGAGCATATGCAGTATATTCTTAGGAAGATCAACATCACCAGGAAGCACAGGCACAAAGTTTGGGTGCTACAAATTACATAATTATACCGTCTGGCAACAAAGCATTAAAAGACTTTATTATACTCTATTATAAAAAGCTGCTTAGTTCACACTTCCACTTTGCATGTTGGCATAGCTATGATCCAAGTAATGTGTGTATCCATTTGCATGACCTACAGGGTACACTATGCAGTATTTTTATATATGTAATTACAGATGTAGCATGTCTACAGGGGTAAAACCTTGTTAGTGCCATGCACACTTGGCACACCGAGAATTATAGGTACTAAAGCTTCTGCTGAACAAAGACTGAGGACCATGTTTGGTTGGACTGCTCCCTAGAGGTTAACTTCAGAACTACATGACTCAGCCGAGAGGCAGAGGTGAGGAAAACCCATTTGCCATCGACCACAGAGGATGAGAGAGCTCTGCTTCACCCTGCACACCTTTCCCTCAAGACAATTATGACTTACACTGGTGCGCTAATTACCATCTGGAGGAAACTATGGCTCAGCAACTTTCACCGACTTAATCTAATCAGAAGTGAGCAGACTTCTGCTCATGAGTGAATAATTACAGAAAAGAACATGTATTATAATATTCTGTCAAATGTATCCAGTTTAAAGTTATGAAGTGGATGTTTTGAACTATTTCTAAAGCAAGCCAAAGAGGTCAAATCTTTTAGCATTTTCACTTATGGCTCGGAGTCTCTTGTGATGCAATGTGCAATTTTAGTCTGAGTAAATGAGAGAGCCTTGAACAAAGAGAGGATTAGCCTGGGTGCTGGCAGTGTGGTCCAAAGGAACAAAGAGAGCAGAGAGGTTGAAAGATAATCAGCCTGGTGACTGCTCTGCTGCACCCAAGGGAGCAAAGAGCTCTGGAGGACACAGCACTTACAAAAGGAAAAACTTGAAGGAATATGTGTGTGCATGTGTGTGCATGTATGTGTGTGTGTGTGTGTGTGTGTGTGAGAGAGAGAGAGTGACACAGTGAGGGGAACAGACTGCACCCTACTCTGAGGGCAAGGATGCTGCAAGGGGGAGACTTCAGAGACAAGAGTGATACCAGGAGAGAAAGACTATCGGGCAATAATAAAGGGAGAGACGACACAGTACAGAAAAGGATGGGCAGACAATAAACAAATGAAGTGACAGATGAAATTATTCTAGTGAGGAGGGCATGAGAAAAGACAGGCTGCTTGGCTAGAGACTGAGCACAAGTGCACCGCTGCAGAACAATGTCATAAAAGCATCGGCTTACAGTGATCGATGGACCAACCAGACACCTACCGGCTTCCCTACTGCCCTGCCACCTGTCCTGCTATTGGACCATGCCACATAGGGTGATGTCCCCGGGGTACAGGAGGAAAGTATGGATGTCTGTGTGTGTGCTTGTGTGTGCTTGTGGACATGACTGAGGCTGATGATGAAGCTCTCAAACAACTTATCAAGCCAGCCGAGGCAAGAGGGGGAGTTAAGATTTCACCATCACACTGCAAAATCATGCTGAAGAAGTGGGCTATTTTGCATGGTGTGATTAGAATCTACACACTGTACTTTTGTTGTTGGAGGTGGCCCATGAAGGTCAGACCTTTGGAAGACTGAAGGCTGAACAAGCACTTCTTTTCCAAAAGAGGGGTTCTCATGTCGAACAGACAATATAAGATATCTTCCAAGTTTGCACTTCAGGTTGTGATATCTTCTCGCCTGACAGAAAATGTACAAAGTAAAGAATAAAAATCGTGTTTAAAAAAGTCTCAAGAGCATATTGCAGCTTTCTTTTGCCTGTTTTAAAAACAAAAGCACATGCTAGCCAAATCGACATCTCGAGGCGGTGGCAATTATACCACTTTTGTCCACAGTGGACGCCAGAATCAACTGAAAATAAAGGTTCTTCGCAGTTGGTTTGTTCAATACCAATATGTGTGGTGAAATATGTGTGGGCTCAAGTAAACACATTCATTTCCCTTCCATTTATCTCCAACAGCTTATTTGCTGTTGAACATGTCCAGCTTTCTAAGTGCAATTTCACTTTACTTAAAGCATAAACTGATTTTTCATCAGTTCAGTTCAAGTCAGTGACTTATATGCCTAAACACAAAAACCTGATAAAGTCGCAAATGACTAATGGACTTAATTTAGAGTTGATGAGGACTGTCTGACACCACTTAGCACCTGACCAGCGTGCGAGGGATTTTAAGTATACCAAGGACCACGAAGGATACACCACTTGTGTCCTCCAAAGTCGGGTATGAAAAAAAACAAAACATACTTTCCACCTGCCATCAGAAGAGCTTTTGCAGAAAGAGAGTCCTGTCTGCATGTTATGATATATTAATAACATGCAGACTGCAAAGGGGACAACTCCTGAACTGGGTCATGGCTTGTGTCTTATGAAATGCATGGTCAAAGGGGTCTATATATCAACATGCACTTGGCTGAATGAAACAGACACCCACAGCGCCTTGTAGTTTTTCCTGCTATAATAACTCCAGACTTGTGTTAGGCCCCTCCGAACGAAAAAAAAAGAAGAAGAAAATTCAATATGTGCCCCGCCACTGCCTGGGCAGCAGGCCAGCTGATTGTATTGGCTGCCATCAAATAGGCTCACACACTGTGACACATGTAGTCTTCCACTGAAGCTGTGAGCTGTGGCCAGTAGGTGTATACTGCATGTGCTAAATGTCATGTAATAAATCTAAGTGTGGGGCTTACACGCAGTCAGTGTCACAACAACTCAATTAATAACACTAGAGAGTGATTTGTCAGGGTGACCTAGTTACTGCAGAGACACAACTGGGCTACAGGCCTTAAAGGCTGCAGAAAGAGTTACAACAACTTGTTGGTTGTCTGAGCAAAAATAAATGAAATACACTGTGATTCTAGTCTGCAGTTTGCTGTCTTGTAACAATTTGATTAGTCGAAGCAAAAACCTCATTAACACTGCCACCATGCAGCCACAACCAAAAGCAATTTTAGGAAGCCTCGTAGAAAGCTATAATAATCGTTACAGAAACAAGAAAAAAAATTAGGAAACAACTGTTAGATGCTTAGTTGCTATGGGAACAACATTAACAATGAGGAGAAGGAACTGCAACTGAAATGCGAGTGAAGTATTAGAGATTAGGAACTACTCAATAAAGCAGAACACCTAACTTTTGAACTCAAAATATGCCTTAACAACAACTGAACTGATCAAGACCAGCAGCCATGACAGCCAAGAGAAATGGTAAACATCCTGATGGAATATTCTTGCTACAACAAGAGTAAACCGGATTGCCATTAAAATAAAACCAGAGACCATGAAACAAGCAAAAACTATAAGAAAAAAAAAACCAAGATAGAAAGAAAATAAAATCCAAAACCCAAAGCTCAATAAACAAAAAAGAAAAATCATAACAAGCATAGCTGATTCAACTATTTTACTACAGAAGCCGTAACAGGGACTCTTGAGGTAATGCTGCTATTTAATCCTCCTTAAATCTCTTTTAACAAAGTGGTCAAATCAGCATCAGTCCAACAGTGCACTCAGCGAAATCAACGCTAACACAACAATGAACAGGATGTGGCAATAGCAAAGAATATTAACACCTCTTACATTTTAAGTTAAAATAGTAATATGAGGAGAGAGTGTACATAACTGTCTTTTCTATACTCGTTAGGGGTTATCAAAGATTGAGCATCATGGCTATCCACAGGAAACAGCATCATGATTTTACAATACAACTAAGCACTAAAAACTGTGACAGTGTTGAGCTGAAATACCTGTTGCATCTTGAGCCTCAGTGTGCAGACTGTATAACATGCCATGCAATATATTATACTGAATTGTTACACTGAACTGTTATACTATACTACTGTATACTGGGGAGAGAAAGAGTCAAACTAAATCACTGCTGCACGCAATTGCAAAAAAAAAAAAAAAAACTGCTTGAGAGAAATGCAATAGAAGCTTTTAAATTGAGAGACACTTTGCTTCTTCACTGACATTATTTCTTGATTAAAATAGCCATAAATACTAAAAATCACAGCTATGATCATAAATAAGTAATAGTATATGCTATAACTCAGAAAGGATGTGCAAAAGTATAAACTATGAGCTTTACATGACCCCTGCTGGTAAGTCATCTGTACTGCCACTGTCCTCCTTAAAAGTTAAATCTGTGACAGTCCTTCCAGTGTTAAAAATGGTGTTAATATGAGGGGATATTGAACAAATGTGCCAACTTGTCAAACATTATAACAAACCTAACTCTTCATGTGTCTTATAGATGAGTGTGTGTGAGCGTATCCCAGGGGTGGGGAAAAATAGATTCTTAGATAAATCATGCATTTCTCTAAAAAAGACTGTATAAATACAGAAAGTCCAAAACAGTTGAAACTCAGCGCTCAACATTATGATCACCTGCAACTATTTTCTTCGACCACACTGTATATCTTTACAGCTAAACCAATTTGATGGTGAAACACAACAGGCATAAATTGTATTTAGGTTCTGAGTGAGGATACTTTTTGATTTGTTTAGTTTTGTTTTGAACGTGAGCAAAGATAATGTAAGAAATCTCATCCCATCAAGACGCATTGATCATTTTTAATCGTATCTTATCCTTTTTAGAATCAATCCCTGAGCTGCTTAGAGATTCCCACCCCGAGCGTTTACACACCTTATGATGGTCTTTGGGGAGCAGTCGGGATTGCGGCCCATACACTCCAGAGCATAACAGTAGGACCCCAGATTTGGCTTCAGACCAGCATCTTCTAACATAATGAACACACGGCCAATCTGATTTAATGCCCCCTGTAAAAAGAAGAAAGACAGACATGGAAGTATCATTAATCTTAGATTCCACTTACACTTTATACCAGTGTTTACTCGAGAATGTTTATTGGCACCAAGAGAACAAGTGACAATTAAACTCAACAACATTTCTGAGCAAAAACCTAATTTAAGTGACGTGGTCTACTGTGTAATAAATGTCCAAGTATTTATCATACAAACCCTTACACATTCTCTTGTTCACAAGTGCAAATTATGTAGAAAATGCTGTATTGAGCTTGTCAGCTCATTAGGAAAAATATTCGTGTGCCTGTGCGACCATTCCAGTCCGAGTCCAACCTTCTAAATATATATCCTGGGACACACAAATACATTATCTTATTTCATCTAGAAAGCCACCCACATAGGCTAATCGTAAATCAGAAGTGTTGAACTCACCTTCTTGGCCCACACCCTAATCATGATGTTGTAGATGTCTGTGTTCAGAGGTCTACGACGTTTCATGAGTCTGTGCTGGCTGAGTAGGAAACGGTGTGCCTTCTCAATGTGCCCAGCAAACACACATGCCTCCAGGTAAGAGCGAATGTTCTGCTGCGTTTCCCCACTTTCAATTTCTCCATTGTCCTCCTGCAGGCGCTCTGGATTACTTAAAGACGTCAACTGGCTTACTGTCTGACCAAGGCTCTTCTGAAGCTTCTCCACCTCAGCTGGCTCTTCACGGCTAACCTGATTCCGAGGGTGCTTTTGGTTTCCTTTAGATGCCTTCTGTGACATGGCTGCTGTCCCTGCTGCAGCAGTAGAGGTAGCCGTTGCAAAAATTCCAGCATGATCTTTTTTCTTCTTATTCAAATCTTTTTTCATAGTCTTTTTGGCTGTGGTAGATATAGTTTTATGTGGCGTACCAGGAAGCGATGAGCTACCTTTAGATTTGGCTGCAGGTTTCTCCTTAACATTCTTCTGTAATTTCTGCTGGACGTGCTGCCATTTCTTCAGATTCTTCTTCTCGTTAGTTAATTTTTCCATCCAACGGCTTGGCTTTGGGTCAGAGGCCCCTTTAGCAACAGTCTTTCCTGATTTAGGAATGTCTGATGGTGTGCTTTTGGGATCCCTATCAGAGGCAACCTTAACCTTTCCAGAAGAGTGGGCATTCACAAATTGCACCTTGGCATGTTGGACATCTACAACGACGTCAGATTGAAGTTGGAGGATCCTGGCCTCAAGCACTGACAGGGAGAAATAGAAAAGGTATCTAGTGTAGAGTTACTGGTTTGGTTTGGCTTTTACAGAGTAATATACTGAAATACAGAACAAACTACAGGCTACAGCAGCTGATTAGGCCGAGCAAGTATTCATATATCACAGGCTGTTGGCACAAAAGTCGTGGATACTTATTACTATAGGAACCAATAAAGACATGCAAACTTCTCAGAAAGTCAGGTATACTGCATCATTTTCCTCCAGTCACTGTGACATGAGGCTCCAACACCAGAACATTAGTCAGGAGTCTTCGACAAAACAGTAAACAAATGAAGTTTGGGATGGCAGCATAAGGAGAAGAGAACCAATCAAAAAAACTGATATACCAGTGTTATTTGAAAAGAATATCTGAAATGTAGCAGTTTGAGAACCTGCCGTCTTCAATAACATACCGTCCAACAACTGAGACTGTTCCAGTACACGTTTCTTTCCGTCCTCTTTCCTTGGGAGTCCAAACGAAACATTTCTTCTTTGAAGATGCAAGGGTGTCTCTGAAAAAGGCAGTTGAATACCATTAGAGGTTACAGTAAATATTGCAGACTATGGGTCGGACAAAATATCAATATGGCAATATATCATATCGCTTCTTCTCTGCCTTTTGCCAGTTTATGGCTATTTTACATCAGAATGACCGGCACACATGGACAAAGACAAGTTATGGTCCCTGAGTGTGATAAAAAAGGAAGTAAGCTGTTTATAATGCACGTTTTGAATCATTGTTTAATGTCAATGTATGTCAAATTCTGTGAAACTGAGACAGAAATGCAGTGAATAAATACACAATTCTTTCATTTTGCCCTTTTAGAGGTTTCGGGGGAGCTGTTGCTCAGATAGTAGGAAGTAGTGCAGCAGTCCATCAATCGGAGGCTTGGTGGTTCGATCCCTGCAGTCTACATTCAATATCCAAGTACACTTGAGCGAGATATTGAACCCAAAATTAATCCATGTCGCTCTTCCATCAGTGTGTGTGTTTATGAATTGTTATTGCACCTGATGAGCACGTGCCACCTCGTGAGGCACAAGTGTATGTGAATGGGTGAATGCTGACTTATGTTGAGTGATAGTTAAGACTATAAAAAGTACTATAAAAGTGCAGTCCATTTACTATTTACTTTGTATAAGAGTAGGTCAATTATCGGCTGATATTCAGCATTTCTCCAAATATTAATAATGGTGTTTTTTTTTTTTATTTATAAATTGATCTTAAAATGCAATAACCTGGCTCTGATGCAGCATCCTTTCTCTGTCTGTACAGTCACCACCCTGCGGTTGTCAATCAATGTCCCTCCCACAACATTGTCTGATTGGTTACAAGTACCAGTAATAGCCTATCAACACTAAATAATCTGAATCTGCAGAGTCGAGTTTGAGCAAAGTAACTAAATGTGGACTGGAAGTATAAAGTAGCAGAAAATGGAAAGTTATTGGTTATCGGTCTCTCTGATGACTAATAATCGATATCGGTAACAACACTGAAAAAGACATATCAGTCAACCCCTAATTCTATATTCTTCAGTTAGACAGATGTTATTATGTGTTGTTAGACGATTGTCTTGTGATGTATTGTCAATCGCAGAACTGCTGCATTGTGATAATATCAATATTGTGGGCAACATCACCATGAATAGTATGAATGGTGAGTTTCTCTGTGATTCCCTCTCCTACTGTAGACTGACATCCTGCAAATTTATCCCCCCTCTTCCTGAGAGATTACTTTTCTTCAACATGCAGGTTTTAGAGTCCCGGTGAAGGACGAGAGGGAGCTGGCGATCAAACCACAAACCTCTTGGCTGACACTTGTTTAATCAGATTCTGTCACCTGAACAGGATTTAATGGTGAGGGGTAGGAATCAGGGGCCACACTACTGACATGTAGTCTAATATTTGGGTCAGAGAATCTGACAATTCACAGAAGTCGGTTTAACCCCCGCTGCATTACCTGAGCTTCACCCGCTACACGGTCTAAAGGCTAAAACAGCCCTGATATTATGAAGTAAGATCAATGACGTGTACTCTTAATGGAGTGGTTACTTGATTAGAAAGTTGGTCATCTTTGGAGCCCAGAAGGTTTTCACATTTAGTCCAATAGCAATATAAGTGACGGTTACACGATGCGAGGTCATGTCGGTTAACAAACAGAACTTGAGAAGACAATACTGACGCTAGCGGTCAAACTGCTGACCACTAACAAAACATCACCGAGCTACACTCAATGAAACATCGTTTTTACCAAACCGTACATGCTAACCCTCGGCCGACTTCACAAGATTTAATCGGTGTTAACTTCACATGTGAGCACTTTGGCAATAAAAACACATGTCCTGGACGAAAATGGGCTAATTTGTCCACCATACAGTCTCCGTACAGGTTGTGGTGATCCCAATGTGAGACAGACTCCTTCGACTCACCTGATATTCGTCTGACTGCGCTGGTCCCCCTCGACACACACAGCTGCCCGCTGTCCGCAAAAGACACGCGAACAGCACACCTCTCCAACAGACTGCGACGGCTCAGACATTTGGCAAAGGCACAAACTCTGAGAAGTGACATGTTGACATGTAATAACCGCGTTACTTCTCAGCAGCAGGCCGCCATCTTAAATGAGACCAAGGTAGTCGCGAGGAGCGCTCGTCATAGGTCAAGGCGTGGTTAGAGGATCGCAGATAAATCGAGCTGTGAAAATGTGCTAATATTTATGCTTATCAAGATTTAGCATTTACCACGTGTCCGTCATATGTACTCACCCAATACAGCTGGGATAAGCTTTCGATGTGGCTAATTAATTATTTAACTGCTTATTGAGATATGTCATTGTACACTAGAACCTATATCAGGGTCAGCTGTAAAGCGTGGAAAGCCAAAAGTAAGTAGACTCACCTGGCCATGGTTTTGGATTTACATGTTCAGCTGTCAATACGTTTAAAATCACATGAGCAATCCGATGGCATATTCAGATTTGAGATATAATGTGAAGAAACTGCTTAGATATTGCAAAAATAGTTGTTTAGTGAATAACTGCTCAGCTATAATTTTTATTATTAATAATATTTTTTTATTATCAGGCTTCTTTTACTTTGTATTTTGTTTTGAGGTCAAATGTGCTGTAATGGAACCCTGGTCATCCCCAATATATGACTTTCAAGCTGATTATTGACATTTGATCTAAATCAGGACAGGATGTCAAATTGGGGATGACCATGGTTCCATTAAGGCACGTTTGACCTCAAAACAAAATACAAAGTAAAAGAAGCCTGATAATAAAAAAATATTAATAAGAAGAAAAATAATAGCTGAGCAGTTATTCACTAAACAACTATTTTTGCAATATCTAAGCAGTTTCTTCACATTACATCTCAAATCTGAATATGCCATCGGATTGCTCATGTAGGAAAACCCACAAAAGCACATTTAATTCATGTATTTACCTTGTTTAGTCAAAAAGATACACTGAAAAGTAGATTTCAGCCTGGCGGTGGTGGTCATGTTGGATTTCTCAAATTTTGAGGCATTTTGGGGCATTTTTGAGCTTCATATACAGCAGATTTGGATTCAGCACCCCTTAATAACCCTAGAAATTTTGTATATTATAAATATTCACAAAATGCCTCCATGACTTTAAATAAGCACATTTTCAGAAATTCTGCCTAGACTAAAATTGGACAGTTGAACATTAATGTAACTGGTAAGGTGTATACTGACAATTACTTCTTTTTTTTTTTCATTTTAAGATCAAACAAGCTAGTCAGGAGCAAGGCTCGTGTTATACAAAGTTTCCATCTGTTACCATCTAGTTTTGTTTCGTATACAATCAACAGTCACATTGAGGATGTCTTTTAAATACTTGAAATAAAGGTTTGCTTTCTCTGTCCACCTGTTCAGTGGCTAAAATGTTCTTATACCTCACAGTAGTTTGAAATAATAGTGAACTATGTTTGGCCTACAGGTGGCAGTCTCATCACAGTCGATGGAAGCGGGAGGAGAGGTCAAACAGGAGACCAAGGTGAAAAACGAGTGTCCTACATTTACACAAGCGACATGTTTTGGATCATATTATGACATTTAAAGTCACACTTGTGTTATTTTACATCCATCAGATGTCAAACATATTTGTCATGCTACTTAAAAATCATTGGTTTGGTATATAACTTAGTTGAAAAGGGTTATGATCATACTCTTGTGTACCGGTTATAAGAAGAAGAAAATAAGTGGAAACTTGATAGTCCAGCACTCACAGTGACTTCCTGCACCTGGGTTTATTGTGCAGTCATAAATCATAAATATGCAGCTGGAAAAGCCGCATAAGTCCTTTGCAAGAAATATTACAATTAATGTCAAATGACATTCACAATGTTTCAAGCTACTTTGTACAGAAACTGCTGCTTGAGAACAGAACAAAATCCTACATGAATACTCTCTTAAGACTTGTGCAGGACCTACTTTTGACCTTACAGTTATTGTGCTATGTAACATAAACTTATCATCAATTGAGAAACAACACTGCATATGAGGTTTATTACCATTAATGTAATCTGAAGCTGGTAGTGCACACATGCAACCTGCACTCACGCTGACTTGACCAAAGCACTTGTCACAGCCCATTGAAAATTATTGTCCTCTTCTTTCCAGTCAACTTTGGAAGTTCAAACCTCATACAGGCTAAATCAAGTGTGACTCAGCTCCAAATTGAAAGTAAAAACTGAATGTATCTCATTCACATCCTGTATACTTTCTGACCCCCAGCAGTGTCAGCCTCCCCTTGTCATGCATCCATAAAGCATTCTTAAACACTTTAGCAGCCCTTTGTGTCTCGGCAGGCTGGAGGTTAACACAAGCACTACTTGACAGAGGGAAGCAGAGAAAGAGAGAAGGGGGGCTGCGAAGAGGGAAATGAGGTCCAGGCAGTACATCTTTTCTCAGTGGAGGCAGTGGCTGAGAGCACAGCGGTGGGTGTCTGCTGCTGAGCTGTAGGTGAGGATCAGGAGGTGTTTGTTGCCACGGTTCACGAGCAGGGCCCCTTGACAGCCTCGTTTGATGTGGTTGGCCCCTGTCGGCGGCTGGCTCTTTGCGCTGGTGTGACAGTCATTGCCGGGTGAGTGACTGTCAATGCCTCGACCGACAAAAGAGGAGAAGACAGGCATTCATGGGGCCTGATAATGGCCAGGCCAGGACAAGGCTGCCATTCTCATACACTTTGATCATGTGGATTCTTTTGCACACCTTTGTAGGGGCTCCCTATTTGTTTAACAGATGGAGAGAGGGCTGTTTTTGATGGAGATACTTCTCTGTGAGATGCTTGTGTTGGTAAATGCCTTTGGCATGTGTTTGTGCATGCGTGTGAGTCTCTTGTGTGTGTGTCTGCGCCACTTACATGGAATTAGTGACCTGTCACCGTGTAGAAAAAGTGTTTCTTAAAGAACTTCACGGTGAGGATCCACATATGTGACATCTGAGGAGTCCTATTTAGAACACTTTATTAAACATTTGTTTAGCTTAGACATGAAGCACATTAGTACTTTTTTACAGTCAGCTCCGACTTCCAGAGGACTGATGCTATCATTTATTATGAAATATTAGTCATCACATCACACACTTTGCATCCATTACTGTCCATTACGGAGAGACAGATATCAAAATGATCCTCCAGGCTTATGCACAAGCCTTTACTGGATTGCTGTGACTCAGTCGGCTCTTATTGGTTTTTCCCCACACCAGCATTTTAAGATGGATTGAATTAGTGAGTCAGATAAAATGTCTTAAGATGTGTCACACTGCTATTTATAAGTGTGTCTCAAAAGAATCATTTGAAAGAATGATGTATACTTAAGACTTTAATAATGTTAGGTCAACCTCAACGTTCACGCAGAGCTTCTGCATCAATTAGGAGAGTGAAGAAACGCCGAGTCAGCATAGATTTTTAAAGTGCTTCTTCCATCCCCACCAGCCCGAGTCCTTTTCTGGACGTGTCCTCTGTTGTGAGCATCTGATACACATCAGATGTTTAATCACTCCTGACAAGCCACATTTTTTGCATGCAGCTCTATCGGTCGGTTGGATCTCCGCTTGCTGTCCTGTGAAGAACTGGGAGGCTGGATCTCTCAGAACTCTTCACAGCATCAGATAGACGACCCGCTTATCATAATGCCGCTGACAATAGACAATGGTCACGAAGCGGGATATGCAAAGGGCCGTGTTCTTCAGCGGCTTTTAGTTGGGGTGGTCGGGTCAGTTCCTTTAACCACGTCCGGATGTTTGTCAGCCAACCACGGCAGGCAGCTCGAAGATACGAAGCACACCTGCGTTGGGTCCGACCCAACAACACAGGCGGTGTTGGACATGCTGAAAGGAGAAATTGCCTAATCGCTGAAATTATGAGCATTTACTACCCGTGAATAATATGTGTGAGATAATTTCCCTATGTGAATGATGTAACTCTCCGAAGCTTAGCTTCTACAATAAAGAGAAAGTAGATTGCTGTGTATCTGGAAACACTTTCATGTGAAAAAAAGGAAAACAAACACCTTCCTGCCACTGAGTTGCAAACTGGCAGAATGTCAGTGCACTTAAAAGCAGCAGGTCATGGGTGAGCTGCTAAAACACAACTACAAGAGCAAGAGGGAGAAAGAGGGAGACAAGGGCTTAGCAGGCCGGCAAAACAATTAATAATAGGGAGCTATTACTGAGGGATTGTCAGTGCTAGGAGGGAGGTCGGGTTTCAGACCCTTTTGAAGACTTTGATGGTACAAAACAGGCCTCATTATAGAGATATTATCTCTATTCATACACTTACAGAGCCGCTTGGATTCCTGCTGGGAAAGATTAGGTTCCTCCACTTGAGAACATCCTCCTTGGGTGCCTGGCTCAAAGAGCGGTGTTCTCAGCTCAGGGCACACCCACACGGCACGGCTCGACTCAACTCAGCTCAACTCAACTCAACTCAATACCAAAATACATCTGTGGTAGACACGCATCAGGCATGTTGTAGTTACAGGTACTAACATCCTAAATGGCAGCAAGCAGGGCTCTAGGAATGGCAGTGTCGGTCTGCTAACGCTGGTTCGGAAAAAACAGACTGTATAAAACAACACCATAGAATTCTGTGGTTGGTGCATCTTGGCATATCCTGACTCCGCTAAACACTTAGCCAATATGAAAATGGGAAAAGAGATGGGGCTGAGGCAGTCCAAATGAAGCCTAACAGCTAGCTGGGCAGTTAGCGGCTAGCTAACTTAGCTTTACTCATTTTCTGAGCCAGCCTAATGTGGCCATTTGTTGAATTACAGCTTTTGGCACTTCCTCATTGGCTTAATTTTTCTGCCCCATGACTGTAAAAAGATCATTTCTTTTTACAGTCATGGTCCCCTGAGGATAAATTCTAGTGACTTTGTTGGTCATGGGGCTCCACCATGAGGTTGTCATTCTCAGCCTCAGCTGTAATTTGTGTCCACTGCTAATTAGCTAATTTTCGCAGCCATAAACTAAGCTGTACCAGTGTTTACTCAGAGCACAACTAGCAAAGAGCTAGCTAGGGCTGCAAGCATTAATCTTCCAAGAGGTTCCTTGTGTCTGCTTCTGTGCTCACTTGATTTGAATATAAATAGTAAATGAGTTTGACAATTGAAAACAAGGATAGCTTAAACTTAGCATTTATGTGTTACGACCTTGAAATCCTATAGATTCCTGGCGTATTCAAGCGACATGGATGCACAGTGGCATACATTAAGAGATTGCACATTAAGACATTTAACAAAGAAATACATCAGACTCCTGTCCGCTCGGGCACTGAGCTCAGAGCCCAAACATTTGCTTCATAAGACACCACAAAGCAATCTGCTGCCACATCTGACACTCACACGAGGCCCGAGCTTTGCTGTTGACCTCAGGGGGCTCTCTGATTTTCGAGAGGTTGCGCAGCACATAGAGTGATTGTATGATTTTAATTACGGGGAATTTTTAACAAAGGAGGGACAACTGGAACTTCCTGGCGGTTGTTATGTTCTTTTTTTCCCCACATACTGTACAGTAGTCAACAGATAAGTATGTCATTTGAATTTCATCCATCGTGTTTTGTTATAACGCAAGGCCCTGCGTTGTACTGTAAGGAAAGGTCTACTACCATGACATGACTGCTTTAAACTTCAGTCGTGATGAAATAACAACATAACTTAACTTCTGATGTATCTTATACTCATGGTATGTATTGTAATGAGTGTGCGCAAATTGTTCCTTTTTAGAGGAAAGTGAGCAGACAGACGAGATTATTTCAATGTAAAAAAACAAACACTTTTCTTTAATTGAACCTTATTTGAATAAACTAGACTAACTTCTGTGACTTCCATGACGTGTCTGAGAGTTTATCATTGACATACGGTAAGGAGTCTGTTGGGACTATTAGCTGGAAGCATCATCTGAATCTGCCTCGATCAGGAGCGGGAAGGAGGCAGCACATTGTAATGTGTATGCGTGTGTGTTTACCGTGAGCCTAAAGTTACACTATGCAACTTTTAAAGTGATTCTGGAGAAATGTAGCTGGTTGTTAGATAGAGTTTCATTCCCAGGCTGCCAGTGACTGATGCTGTGGGTTGGTGTCAGACCAGAGCCATTAAGCTAGATAGTTTGACAAACTGGAATGGAGACTCAGCCCTGTGTAAACTGGCGACCTTTGCCGTGGCGTACCCCGCTACTCACTCTGTGTCAGCTCGGATTGGCTCCAGCTCCTTACAACCCTGCAAGAGATAAGTGGATAAAGATGATGGATGGATGGAATTTTAATTTTCGTGTTTGAATTTCCATAATCCAAATGACATATATAACTTTTTAAAGGAAATATTATTTTCTATTGCAGTGCCAATAGAGAGAGAATTTCTAAATCACTTACTGAGCCAAGCCTGCAAACACTCAGATGTCCTGAAAACTATAGACATGTTTTTTTCTGAAGAAAAACAACGTCACACTAACAAAAAACACATTTGCTGTGCTCTCTCCAATTTTTTATCTTGCTCGTCGTTGTTTCTAACTCGAACTTCCACCAGTTCCAGTAATGTTAAAAGGCTCACCCAGGCGGTGAATAAAACGTAACCTCAGCAGAACATATTTGAGTTTCAAGGACAGAGCCATGAGGAGAGAAAAAGAAGAGTTAAGAACCTGAAAGTGGATAAAACCAGTGGAAGTTCACAGACAACAGCGTGCTTTGATTGGTGCTGAAAGACTGATTTTTTACGAAGGGCCCACATATATCTGTGTTGAAAGTAGCTTTGATGAGGAGCCTGGTGGGCACCAGGGACCAGAGCATGGCGGCAGGTAGACAGGAATGGCTCGGGGGAGTTGGGGGCTGGGAGTTAAGTGAAAGAGGTGACTGGTCTCTTTCTCACAGGTTTTTTTTTTTTTTTTTATGATGGTAAGGTTTAAATAGGGGCTAGGGGGACAGCCAGTCTCTGGGGGCAGTTAACAAGCTACAGAGTGTGAAGTGACTGTCACCCTCTCTGAGCACATATTCCTCAATCACACGTCCAGCGTCGGACAAGCGTGGCCCCGGGGTGGTACTCGTAATTGAAACAGGGACTCTTTAAAAAAAGGGAGGTAGTTGTCAATGCTAACTGAACACATCCACTTGAGAACCTTTGGATCTTCTCTCTCTATTTCTCTCCCTTTTTTTTTCATCAAGCCCACGGCTGTCCTTAACAGCGCCTGTACTGAGTTGCGACCAAAAGATAAAAAGCTTCAGTATTTAAATAGATACCAATCTGTTCGGTGTTTATGTAGCTTGAGACAGCAAGTAGTTAGCTTAGCTTAGCACAAAGACTGGAAACAAGGGGAACCAGTGAACCCAGCTCTGTCCAAAGGTAACAAAATCTGCCTACCAGCACATCTAAAGCTCAATATTTAAAACAAAATATTTTCTGTACAATTTGAAGGCACTTTAGGGGTGTGTAGGTTAAAAAAAAAAAAAAGATTAAGCCACAGGAGGCAGGAATATTTTGACTCATTCCAAGTCTGCCCATATTCGCTATATGTGCTCCAATAACGGTTGAAAAAGCTTGGTAGGATAAACCTAAATCAATTTCATGTCTCAGGTTAGCTAATGTCAGTAAAATGCTACCTAACTAGTTCGCTAACGCATAACGGTTAGCAAATGTCACCGAAGTCGGCCAAGTCTGCATCCACCTTATTTCTGTGTTAAATTAAAAAACAGATTTGGAAAAGGACAGATGTTTTTGTTGATGATGTATTTCTAAGATGACACAAACTACTGTTGGCCAGAAAAGATTAAGGCTTCTCTTATTTTCAATGAAACCAGAATGGCTTGGTTGATTTTTCTCAGAATATTACCCCCCGTTCCTGGTTCTTTACTTGTTTATCTTTTTTAAGTGCAGAGTGTGTCTTGGCCATGACTGGTACATTTCTGTAGTTCTTGTAGTTTCTGCTGGACTTTTATAACCTTTGTACAGAGCCAGAGGAGCTTTTGCACCATGCATTATGTCCTAAAGGGGCTTTGTGTGTCAGTAGTTTATGTTTTCGGACTCCATTTCTAAACTAGTGTTAACTACTGTCTTTCTCTGTTGAGACACTGAGGCAAGGCACATCGAGCACATGCATTAAATAACTATAAGCTGTTGCATATGTTCTGACCCGAATAGCAGCCGCATTAAACAACTTTAACAAATCATCAGCTGGCTTGTATAGGCCAAAGAGATTGTATGGCCAATAAAAACAAAAAAAATGAATATATGTAAAATGTTACGTAGAGCCCCTTTAATCCTAAACTAGACTAAGTCTCTACTGACTGCAGCTCCTGTATCACTTTACTGTATCATTAAGTATGACAGTGGTATCAATCTTTTCATTCAACTGGGGGCAAGAAAACAAATAAAGCAAATGAAAAAAATCCCCAAATGTCCTAAGGTTCTTCTTAAATGCAGTCTGGTGTAAAATGCTTTTGTTCTTCTTCTTCATATTGTTGAAATAGAAATATTTAGCTAATGCTCAACATAAAGAGCCAGTGCTGTTAGCTTGAATGGGATGGCTGAGTGTTCATGCCTTGCCCTAATCAGGTTCATTATACGGGTTGTAAAAAACAGACAAGAGTGTGGGAAGTCGCAAAAAAAGGTGTTCTTCATTTCCGTCCTGCCCTCCCAAATGAAACAGCAAAGATCAGAGAGGGTGTTTCATTGAAATATTAACACAGGTGATCAGAAAGTCCCTCAGACTTCATCTGGACTCACTCTGCCGACACTCCCGCAACCTGCTCTGTGTTTGCGACTGCTTGATGATTCAAACCAGCAGCCGTAAAAAAAAGAAAGAAAGAAATCGGAAAGGCTCCCTTAATTTGCCCCATGTGGCCAGGGAGAAGAAAAGAGAGTGAAGGTGTCAAAAAACAGTCTCCTAGCTGGTTCACTGGACAGTAATGGAGCTGATTTGACCGTGTTGCAAAATGCTTCGCCGTCCACGCCGAGGGGGAAGACAGGAGAGGTCACGGGATAGGAAAGGGGACGTAAGTCTTTCCAGGTGTCTGTGACCGAAAACAAGAAAGAAGAGGATAATAAAATCCTCAGGTGAAAAAGCAAACAACTTTTTTCTCACAGAATGAACTTTTTTATTTTTTTTTTTTCGCGAGAGAACAGAAAAAGGGGGACGGCGTTTGATGCGGGCTTCCTCATTTGTTTGAAATGGTTATGAATGAGTGCGCTGGCCCCACCCATCCCCCCCCACCACCACCACCACCCCCACCCTCCTCCTTTCAACCCCCTAGATGCTGCTGGCCCTGCCCAGGATAAAATGCAGGACAACTCAGCCGGTGCCTCCACAGAAGAGAGGACTGACTGACTGACTGACTGCACACAGCAGAGCGTGAGGCCGTTCACTTACTGCTTCACTGCCCCGTGCTAGCTGACACACACTCGCTGACTGCCGCTCACTCTGACACATACAGACACACTCAGTCTCTCTCTCTCTCTCTATCTCTCCCTCTCTCTCCCTCTCTCTCTCTGTCGCAAACACACACCGGCTCTCTCCCTCCCATACTCGCTCACTTGCTCACTCCCTCTCTCTCTCTTTTCCCCTCTCAGTATCACACACTCTCTTTCTCGCAAACACACACACTCACACACATACACACACACACACACACACACACACACACACACACCCACACCCACCCACACACACACACACTTGCACAGAGTCAGTAACCAACCCTCATTCAACTCCCTCTCAGCCACGGGTCAGCAGCTCAGACAGGCACCTTGTTCCTATTCAGCTGGAAAGGGTAGAGCATCACAAGGTGCACACAGACACACAGACACACACAGACACACACACACACACACACACAAACACACACACACGAACACACATATATCCATACACGCACAGACAGGCACACTGACACACACACAGACACACACACACACACACACACACATGCGCATCCTCATCCATCCCAGGACTTTATCTGTGGCACAGGGACAGAAGACCTCAGTCCAAGGAGGAGGACAAACAGAGAAACAAGGAGCAGCACTAAAGATGAACTTTTAAAGGTGGATTCACAAGACTGCGTCGCTTCACGAAAGGATCGGGCAAACGCAATCGGGAGCAAGACTGAGGATGACAACTGGAGAAACTTCGACGAGCTTGTTGCAGTAGGAAGGCCTGCTGTCAGCCCAAAAGTGGAGATTGGCCGCCTGTCACATCCAGAGGATCTGCTGCGAGTGCCATTTCCCTCCCTTCTCACTTCAGGACCCCCACCCTCTTGTCATCCCTCCACTGGGACATCCTCCAATCATCAGCATGCCTACAGCTTGCACAAGGTGCACCTTGGGAGTCTGACCCACCATGTGCAGATGGACGCCGTCCGTAGCTCATCTCTGTCCTGAACCTGCCCTTGGCACCTCCACTGTCGCAGCCTCCACTGGGCGACCTCTCCCCCTGCCCAGTGCAGCCTCTCTTTGCCTGGCATGCTTCACCCTGCTCCTGGTCACCGCTGGCACTGCCACAGGGGCCTGTCCTCCTGGGGTAGGGCATGAACCCCTTCAGGTGCTGGCGAGTGGCATCAACTGTTCATGGACGTTGGAAAGGCACACTCGCAGTTACAATCATCTAGAGGGTGACGTCCGACTGCGGCGACTTTACTCTGCCAACAAGTTTTTCCTCTGCATTGACAAAACAGGCAAGGTGGACGGGACTCGGAGGAAAAACTACGCAGACAGTAAGTAGCTGGCACGGCCACAGTGCACCTAGATTCAAATGTGTGTTGGCTGGACTTTCTTATCTGTTTATTTTTTATAGCGGTTCATAGGGATATCCTATGATTAATTTACTGCTGAGCTATTTATGTTGTGTTTAGAGCATGAGAGGCGCGTTGCTAGGTAAGAAGGGAATGCCCTAGTGTGGAATTAGGCACCTCATGGGACGGCCGGCACAAGAAAGCTGACTTGAGGAGAGACGTTGAGCATCAGTTGGTGATGCAAACTGGGCTTAAAGCTTCGGTTTCAGGGATTAACTTGTCAAAACTGTGATGAGAGCGCATCACTTAGAAGTAGCAGGTGTACGCAGAAACACATTCCTCCAACAAACACAAACAGCTTGATTAGTCTTCAGTAATAAGACCGCAGTTACAGTCAGATTTAAAGCGGTTTGTTGGCCTCATGCAACCTGCATTGGTATTAGAACTTCTTTTACGGACCCATTTGCTGTTCATCATATTTTGGCAATCGTGCTCACAGTAGTAAATCTCTCTTTAGAGCCTTTTGGGATTGTAAGCTCCCCTTCTGCCTCTTAGCACCTGCTCAGACCGGACAACACTTCCCAAAGTGATTGCTGTACTGAGCATGTGTTCCAGATAGATCCAGATTCGTGTTGGAAAGTGGTTCAGGGACACCTGAGAAGAGGTGGCTCATAGAGCAGCCGTGCCTCCTCAGTGTGTCTATCAATGGGTGTCTTTCAGATGCTTGACCAGGTCAGATGAGCCGACTCTGGTCATGATCTGACCTCCTTCTCCATTAGTCACTGGCTGACTGGATAGCCCTTGGAGACGTTTCTTTTTGCCTTCGACGGTAATATTTATGTTTTTGGTCGTTAATGCCTTTTTACACCAGTGGGTGAGTCAGAGTTTTTCCACACAGCTACTGGGGGCAGGAGCAGCTGCTGCATCCAGCTCACAGGCCAGTCTGTCTGTTGCCACTGTTTCACCAAGCTCCAAGCTGCAGACTGGATGACATTTGTTAACCTGTCGGGATTAGTCACCTGGCAGACTCCTTTAAAACCACCCACACTGGCAGAAATGAATTATTACTGTGTTAAATGTTGACCCAAAGTTGGGACATTATTCTCTCATAATAGGGGTAATATATGTCAGCTACCACAATAAAATATTACTCCCGAACTTTGCTCGCATTTGACACTTCAGAGTTCGTGCTGGAAGACTGGTAGCAATTTGGCAACATGAAGGAGTCTGAATTAGTGTTCAGAGAGCCTGTGCCTGCGGATTGTGAAATCCATGCTCGTTTCTTGCCATAGCCATGTCATTAATGCTTCAGAGGTTGCAGTAGCTCTCTATGAAAAAGTGCAGTCCCCCTCAAAAGTAATGTCCTCATACACTTGAGCCATCGTCCTCTCATTTCCTTTGGTGGAAAGAACGATTCTTTCTGCGCTCACACAGAGCGAGGGGAGGGTGTGTACCTGCACCCCGAACCGAGCACGACGCCAAACCAGTGGTCACCCTGTGGTCAGTCTGTGGTTGCGCCTCACAATGGGGCAGATCTGGTTTGAGGCTGGTTTGAGGTCTCGCTCTGTTTTTTGTGGGGGCTACCGTTACTGCCGTCGCACGAGGAGGCTTTTTAATTAGACTTTGACTCACCGATATATTCATACTGCTACAGTAGCCATGCTATAGATTAGGGTGGCAGGACAAGCAGGAAGTCATACATATTTAATGACAAGGGCAGTGGCAAAGATACCGGTGTCTCATACAGGAAGGAGGGCACATTTCAAAACATCTTTTCCCATCTGGCCAATTGAGCGATGCGTGCTCAATTTTCAATATTACGTGTTTTATTCCATTGTTTTCTGCAAGATACAACGCTTCCCTGCCCGACTTAGCCCACGCTAGCTGAGCTCAGGGCTGTCCTGAGCCTGCACGCAACTTTTGCCCAGCAGTCTGGCCGACCCCTCCTCTGTCCTCTGTGTTGCCCTTACACTCTTGTCGACACAGCTACATTGCCCCGACAGCTCTGCCTGCTACACCCAGGCCCCCGTCCCTCACCTCCACCCCACTCAGTTTTTCCAGCCCGGGCTCCCAGCTCCCTCTCAGGTGCAAAAACAGTTGGAATTAGTCAACAGGCTCTCTGCTAATTGAGGTTGGAAAATATTGTATCAATCCCAGTGAAGCAGGGGCATGGAACAGCTGAGGGAAGAGGGAGAAGGACTGGACAAGGTTGAGGGGAGATAGAGAAATACATTACAAAACACTCATGATAAATGAATGCACTGTTGTTTATCCCCCTGGAGTTTCAGTTTGTGAGGAATTAGCTGGTCGTGTGAAAAGCAAAAGGACCCTAGAGAAGTCACTGCCCAGCCAGATGTTATTGATGGAAGGATTGCGCGCGACGAAATTCAAAACTTTCACCTCAGCGACGGACGGGACAGGCCAAGTGTGTATCAGTTCCATCTCCAAAGTGTCCTGAGGAAAAATGTCATGTCATGTGAGCACACATGCGGAAACACACACAAACACTAACGTTTCAGGTATCTGCTTTGTTATCAGAACGGAGCATGCTTTGCGCTTACGGAGACTTTACCGCATTTGTTAGTTAAACGAGAGAGATAGCAATCGGACAAGATAAGTGACTCGGCCACAGCTCGTGAGAGCTCTAAATATAGATCCACCGACCACTTGATCATCGAGCTTACTAAAAATAACTTGCTGAAACAGCCACCAGAAGAGACAAAGTACAGTACTTTGAGGGGCCGTATGGGAGGGCCTCGAACATGTTTTTCTTTTGACCTATGGCAAGGCAGCGAAGGATCGAGGGGAAAAACACACCCAAGTGTTTACAAAAGCTCCAGAGGCAGGTACGCATCATATCCTGTCCTAGGTCATCGGTCACAGCCTGCTAATTAGACAGCACAACAGCTGTGCGGGCACACCCAGCAACCATTTCATGATCAATTGCGGCAGCAAATCATAAAGCTAAGTAGAGAGCAGAGTGCAGGAAAAGAGACTGCTCTGTGTGTACAGTCACTCAAGTCAAACTCAATCAATACATCAGGGCTAATTGAACTTTTACAGCTTTAATTACGATTTGGAGATTTATTCCCCTCTTTCCGTTTCGTCTTCGAAATTCTTAGAAGTGTTTTCCTTGGCATGCCGCACTGCATACATTTTAATGTTATGTTTGAATTTTGTCATCCCATTTTTTTAAAGGATGGACTGTTACATTTTGGGTGTGTGTGGCTGAAGGCATCAAACGCTTGTGCAGCCTCCAGGTAGTGACAGCCCGTTCACCCTTAGGAAATAAGGTCACCTCGCCACAGCGCAATAATCGCAGAAGTCACCACGGACGTTCTGCCTCTGCAGCCGCGCGGCTCTCACAGCCAGGGCGTGTTGTGTTTACCAAATTTCCCTTGGTGTGCAACATCTCGCTGTTTGATGTGAGAGTTTTCCTAGTTCATGAGTGTATTTGGCTTGGATGGGACCCATGGGAAGAAAATCTTCCACCCTGCTGAAATATGTTGTTGAAATTATTCAAACTTGTTTTAGACAGGGGAAAGTGTCACTCGCCAAGGAGAGACTGACTTGAATATGAAAAAGACAGGACGTGCGCTGCAGACAGATGACTAAATCTAGCTGAAAGATTTGACCAGTTAGGCAGCATCGGCCGTGATGAAAATATTAAACTCAGCAAAACCCAGTTGCTGGAATAAATGTATGGCAAAGTACATTTCTGCAGGCTATGGATATGTTGAAACCTCACATTTCTTAATGTCGCAACTTTACGTTTCGTTAGGTTTAAATTTTCAATTGTATCTTGTGACACCGCTGCATTTATGGTCTGGTTAGGTTCAGACATAAAAACCACTTGGTTAGGGTTAGGAAGTTTTGTTCTGACTTCCCGTCAAAACACAAGTGTCACAAGGTTTGCTCAAAGATATCTAACTCGGTTTTCATTTCCAACTAAAATTTGACATCTCTGCAGTGTTGGAGTCCAGTGTCTTTCAGAGGTTACGTTGCCTGCTGGGTAATGTTGCTCTGTAACTGCTGGATGTGTAAGTAAGTAGGTGTTTGCTAGGTTTGGGATATCACACATACCACAAAATACCTTTCCTGGCTAAGACTTAAGATACATGTATGCTAATTGCAAAGGAATATTTGTAGAGCCATACAATCAAAAGTGCTAAATAGTGCAACACAGGAAGTTACTTTAGCATCACAAGCTGTTAATGGTACAAACAATATATCAAACTTACACACTGATCTGTTTATTTCATTTTGCTTAATTTGTATTTGAATTATTTTTGTTCTCTGCTTATTTTTGTTTGGTGCAACCCGTTTAAATTGAAGGATGGGTAAATCTCAGGAAAAACACAGGAAGTATATCATAAATAGTCATACAGTAAACTACTCTCAAGCCCTTGTTAAGTACTCACCATTCTTCAAAAGACATTATTTTAACCAGAGCCCTAAACAATACAGTACAGAGGAGCTAAATGTTTCCACAAGGAATTTATTACAACAAATTCCGGCTCAAAAACACCACTGTTCTCCATCGTTAGCTCAAGTGTTATCTACACTGCAATTTAGGGACAATGGCATACACATGCCAAAGCGACAGACATTACAAAATGTCTGTGCTCTGCTGTCTGCCATTTTAAAGGTGTTAGGAAGTTCATTCTGTCCTGGCCATCCTCACCATGACTCACCATTAACTCTGGTAGGGCTCATGTGGGGACGTGTGACTGGATCAACAGCACCGTGGTTGGAGGGGCTAAGAGGGAAGCACCTGGCCGAAGCAAGTCTTTGGTGTTTTGAATCGGGAGAATGCTCATGTTAATGAGACTAGGAGAAGGGCTGGGGCGTGCTCTGCTCAGTATTGAGGTGGAAATTAAAGGCCAGAGGAGTGCTGGAGCGTTTCCCGTTGCTCATTAGGCATTATGTAAAGTTTCCTCTGGGTCGTCTCAACTGAGAAGGGATTCGTGGACATTTTGGATGCCAACAGGAGGGTAAAATCCCACGAATCATGCATTTATTATCCCCCCACCGCCCCCAATAGGGACAGTGCATGGCCTCAGCCTGTGGGAGACAAATAAAAAAACAACCCGTTGCCAGCTGTTCCTGATGTTAAGAGGCCGAAAGGCTAAATAAAACATCTCTGGCACACGGATGCACGTTAGTTCTCTCTCTCAAATGCAGACACAGACACACACTATCACCGTCCTGGGAACGTCGCAGGACAAGAGTGTCAGTGTCACCCTAATTAGCCGAGCATCCCTGGTTTCTGCCACCAGGGTTTGATATCATGAATGGGCCCGAGAAATGTAGCAATTAGTAGCTAACAACCTTTAGCAGTCTGGCGGCGGCTCCTCTCTGGGATTTACTGGGTTCATCAGCAGGTTTATAGAGTCTGACTTTGGCTCCAGCAGCCAATTCAGTTATAGCATCCCACAGCTCTGAACATCCTGTGGGTGTGAAGGGAAACACAAAAGAGAAGACTTCACAGTGCCAGTAACCGGCTACTTGGATCTTAAAGCCGTTGATAGAAGATGTTTGCACTGATGTTCCTGAACGCTTCTGACATGAATACAAGGTTTCGGCATATCAACTTCTAAATACTCGAAGGATGAAATAGTGTAAACACCAGAAAATAATTGAAGAGTGTAATAGAGCAAGATTTGAGGTTTGACTCTTTTAATATTCTCTCGGCCAGGAAAAATAACCTTGACGTTTGCCGCGTTTTTTTCCCGTGAGCCTGATGATCTGTGGCCATCCAAAAACTGCTCCCTCCATGATTTAGGTTTTTTATACAGCATTGTAATGAGCCACAGTTAATTACAGTAAGGCAACGCAATATTAACTTGGTCACAGCCAAGCAGTAAGGTTTTTCAAACATGGCTGAAGATTTTGCCCTTTCCCTCATTGAGAACACATTAGCAGTGTTCTTACTGTGTGTGCTTTTTTTTTTTTTTTGGTAAGGTGTAAAATGAGTATTAATTAGATCAGTTGGGAACAGTCAGCCAGCTAGTCTTACTCATGCAGCACCACATGTTTGAAATCACTCGCCAAAGGAAATTCTCACCAAGGAGCAGCTGCCACTCACATCTCAGACCCTGCAAGCACACACACACACACACACACACAAACACACACACACAAACACGAACACACACACACACTGACGTAATCAGCCCATTGAGTCAGGGGAGACAGGTCTTGCCTCAGCCTTAGATAGACCAAGACAGATTAATGGTTTTGTTTTGACCCTTCCAATAAAGCCTCTCACCTCCCTGCTCAAACCGAGCCAGACATCATGTCTTGGAAGGCGTTTAACCACTGGCCCAGGAATAAAGAAGCTGAAAGAGAACCCCTTGCTGTAGAGGGGAAAAAAGAAACAACTTGGCATCCCTAAATACAGCTACGGCTGACTGGCTAATGGTACGGGAGTTTAAAGGTGTTCAGATTTAACCTAAAATCACAAGGAGCCCGGGACTAGGAAGCAATAATAGCTGGAATGTAATGCACCTGTTGCCCCAAAGACACATATCCCTCCCTGTCAGATTCAGTCCAGATCATAAAGGAAGTAATAAGAGGCCGTAAAATCGGTCTTTCTCCTAGGTGACATACAGGTAAATCCGGGGCTCCCCACCCTTTTATTTTCCCTGTGAGGCTATAAGATCCACGAGAGCACGCAGGAACTCCGTGGACTTTATGAACAGACTTTAATCTCTCTCACAACTCCCACGCACAAACGGAGCAACCAGAACCTGCCCATCAATCGCCGTTGCTAAATATTGACTCGCTGTCAGGCAATCGAGTCATAAAAAATCTAGTTAACAGCTCCTGGATATGTGTAATAGACTGGAAATCTGTTTACTCCTGACACCTTTCTGGAGACATGCTGCTGCGTCGCTCTGAGATTCATATCTGCAAATGACAGATTTTTGATAAATAACCGCTCTCTGCAGCACGTTAGATATTTTGCACCAGAGCGCCTGCGATGATATAATATTTCTGCATTATTACATCATGTTTTTCTGTGTGTTTAAAGTTGTGTAAGAGCAGTTATAAACAAGACTAAGAATCTACAGTCATATAATACTATTAACAATATTATAAAGAAAAGTACGTTTTTGATTGTGAACAGGTGGTGCTCGGGGAAAGGTAATGGGATTACTAAATCATGGAGATTTATCCTCCGGGGAGCAACTAATTTTTTTGCCAGTCCATCTTGTAGATGTGGAGATATTTTAAACAATAACTGAAAACTTTGAGCTTTTTTTGGCCAAAAGGTCAGTAAATTTAGCCTCAGGGTACAACGAGTATCTATACAAAGTGTCATGATAATTTATCTAATAGCTTTCACGACATTTCACCAAAAGACAAGTGAAGTAATCATCAAAGTCAGTTCAGTGTATCCTCTGGGGACCATGAATGTCTGTACCAAAATTTCATCACTCAATGGAAGGTAAAAAAAATCAGCAAAATCTGTAGATTTATCCTCTGGGCACCATGAGTATCTAAATTCCACGTTAGTCTATCAAATACTTGAAATAAAAAACAAAATTACACCAGAATAAAAACAATGGAAAAGCAAGGGGGTCACCACAGTCAGTTGGGTTTATCTGCTGGAGACCATGAATTTCTTAATTCTTAAATCAAACTTTAATGAGTATACATAATGGTAGTTTTTGAAATATTTCTGGAACAAAGAGGTGAACTGATGCCACCCCTAAAGCTGTGCTGCTAGTGGGGCAAAAAAAGAATATTTGGACAATATAAGAGTGTGAATATGGCGATGGTTGTATTTTATACTTTAGAAAGCAGAATATCGTTAAGTGCTAATCATTCACTGTTCAAAGTGTTAATCATAATCATACAGCATTTTTTTTTCATTTAAATCTTAAAACCTCAGTACAGATCAGCATGTACGTGGGTCACGAAAAAGAATTTCAGACCATACGGACTTACAACTGGATGGGAACAGGGTAAAATCTCTACTTGTACAGAAAAAGAAATGAATTAACACGTGATGTTTTGAGTTGTCTTGGACTTAGATGACAGTTTTTATGAAAGCAAACAAATGGTCTGTCAGATTTTGTTCCATGAGATGAACAACCTCTGTGCTGAAGCTGTCGTGCTTTGAAGACTGAAACAGAGAAGTCGCTGTCTGGACCGAATATCCGTGTTGCAAATGCATTTCCTGAAAGTAGGATAATTAATGCAAATGCGGACGGCTAAAAACAGCAACTCTGATGCAGGTCTGTGCATACCAGCAGGTTGAGGCCGTACAGTGTCTTCTCTGAACTCGAATAACACACATCCACCCATACCTGCCATTTCTCTAAACGAACACAAGCAGGATGTGAGTATCGTGTCAGGGCTCTTTGAATGTGTGCGTACATTTAAGATGCATGCGCCTGTGTTTATACTTGTGCCATTGCAGGAGCATGAAGTGGACCCTAAACTGAAAAAGATGTGTGTTTCCTTTCCCTAATGGCTAATATGAACCAGACCTTACCTCGCACTCAATTCAGACACATGCGTGAGTGTGTGTGTGTCTGAACGCACGCTGACATGTGTATGCTCGTGTGCACACGGGTGTTTTTCCCCGTCTGGAAGGCCATGCTCCTCATTAGACCACAGCGGGTGGCATGAAGCACTGTAGAGATACAGTTGGAGTTGGACAGTAAAGCCCTCACTGTACACCGGACCACTCCTGAGACCTTTGTCCTGACCGTCGCTTTGCTTACCAAATTTCATCTGGGCAAGTTGGCGAAATTTTTATGAATGACTTGGGAAAGTTTGCATTGTGGTCAACAATTTTCTGCTGCTTATAGTTGCATTCATTCATAACTGTTCAGACAGTATGCAAGTGTGTATGTAAAACACCATGTTTTCACCACATCTTTGCAAAGATAATGCTGCTTTTACATGAATCCTCTCCTTCTGTACCCATATCTCCTCGCCTACTGTTTATACACATATCTTTCACTATCATCCTCTTGTTTCTTTTTCTTCTATTTATCTGTCTCGCCCTTTCTACCAATCACCATCTATCTCGCTGCTGTCTCCATTTCCCCCTCTCCTCCCCTGCAGTGGATAGGATTGGGGTCAGGGCCCTTTGGCCAGTGGAGCAAGTGACAGCTCTGACAGGGCCCTGATTTCACTCTTGTGCCTTCTGTCACCTCCCCGTATGCCCCCGTCTCATTTTAATAATGGAAATATGGGGCAGGCTCAGGCCAGAGAGAATATTCTGTGTCCAGGAGCTCACTGACTGGAACCTCGCTGCACACCTGAGCCACACACGCACACACTTAGAGTTGGCAGTATTCTCCAAAACTAACTTGGTTTGTTAGACTGTGGCTTAATAGAGAACTACATGCAAAAAAACAAACAAGAAAAAAGTAATATCTCAGTTCTTAATAAAAGTTTTGCTCTTACTAAACAGCACGTCAGCCAGTCGCAACTAAAGAAAGTTTCATGATTTCTGAGTTGGTTATTTGAGAGTTAAAGGTGCAGTAAAGGATAAGGTTGGGGGACTCGTAAGAAACTGATTAAAAAGAATGGTCAACATCAAAGCAGCTGAGGGCAAGATATGCTGAATTTTAGTCTCGAGCAGTGGCAGACTCAGAATGTTTTAGGGGCAGGGGCAAAAAAAAAGGAAAAGGGCACCTCGTGCATGACGGGGGCACCAACACACAGAAAGTCGTGATATATTTAAAATTAAAAGAGGGCATTTCAACACGTTTTCTCTCAGAAGGGCATTCAATCATGTTTTATCTACCATAGGGACATCCAAAAGGGCCCTTTTGCACCATCAGAATTCCTAAAGAGCAATAAACAAGAACAATCATTTTGGACCCAACAATTTAAATTATTCATTCACAATCATAATAGTGTTTTGAATGATACTTATATTCTGTAGATTTAACAGTTCTAAAAAATGATTTGCCAACATAAAAATGTTATTAATATGACCTTCAAACAGCCAATTGTAGGAAATGTGAGGCGCCTATGTTTGTTTGGTTTTTGAATTATTAAGCAACAATATAGATATATGGCAGCTTCCAGAAATGAATTTACCAAAAAATCCCCAAATTTCCCAGTGAAACATCGCATGAACACAGCATGAGTCAGTCCGCCAGCCTGCGCAGTCGAAGCATTTTTTTTTTTCATATTTTATTTTCTTTGAAGTACATTTCCAGCTACCCACACTCACATGCTTGTCACCTGCAAGGGGCTCTAATAGCTTCGGCAACTTATTTTTCCTCTGATCAAGAAGTACTGGGAATGCTGCTTTGGACCAGACGGGATGTTCTTCAGTAACTACTTGAAGAGTTAAGTACTGACAGCCCAGGGTAAAAGAAGTTAGGAAACCGTAAACAGGGCCTTTGTTTTCTCCTGATTGTGTTTCCACTCAGGGTGGCTGAGTCTGGTCTGGACAGCCATCCAAACCAGCCACAGATGCGACACACCAGCTTACTGCAATTAAGTGGCACAGGGGAATGACCTCAGTTTGATGTGGATCCCGCCTGCTCCTCCCAGGGTACCAGAGTTCAGGAAACTGCAGAAGCCGTGAGTCACAAAGCTCTCGGCGGGCAGATCTGTTCGTAACTATCTGTGAAGCCTTTGATAGCCTGCTGTTCGCTTGTTACGGATGTGATGCATGATTTGGAGGCCGTCTGCCCTCCATGATTAAAGAAGAGGCCCCCTGGACGGCAAGATTGCGGCCCCTCAGTACCATAGGCGAGCGCACCGTGGGCTTCGTTAACCTTGTTCACCTCTGCTATCCATCCAGCTCCCCCCCCCGCACTCACCCACTCCCTCAGGTCGTCCTCTAGTGTTACTTTTTCTTCCTTGTAATTTTGGGGTTTGATCAGCGGAGGGTTTTGGCCCTCTGATTCCGCATCCTGGAGGTCCCTAATGAACTGATTGATGTTCCATTACGTACAATCACAGCTTAGCATGTCCAAGGAAGTTAGTGTTCAGTGTAATAAGTACCACGGATTGCATGCTGACAGGACGTTCAGGTACACTAATCACTGGTTTGATGGGGAGTGTGCGTGTGGTAGAAAAGATTCCTACGCAACTACAACCTCTGACCTGTCGAACTGATATTCTCAATGAGCTTTGTGATTGTTTTGTCACCGAACTCTTCTCTTTGTACTAACATTTAGCGCCAGTTGGACTCACTTCTGAGCACACTGCCTCTGCACACACACAGACACACACACACACACACACACACACACACACACAGACAAATCCAGATGTGGACGTTGATTCTGGAGTATTGGGTCAGTCTGTCTGGGGATAAATCAGACAGACTAATGTGTCCTGCGAGGGGATGGAGGGTAATTGGTCACATTTGACCCCCGGCCTCGCGGACTGTGGGAACGCTGGCTTTATCTAGCAGCGGTAATTGGCTAATGAAACACTTCCGCAACTCCTCCACTAGATTGTCATCCAACGGTTGGGATTGGGTGAGGCATGTGTATGTGTGTTTGTGCGAGTGTGGCCGGCACAAGTGGCCAAGAGGCATGTGTGTGTGTGTGTGTGTGTGTGTGTGTGTGTGTGTGTGAGTAGTGTAGAGAAAATAGCAGGATGCGGAACTCCCTGTGGCCATCTCCACAACGTTATCGACAGCATCAGTCTCATGATGCCTGCAGCATACTGATACATTGACAGAACGCACATTAATGCTTGTGTGGTCTCCCTTACGATTTAAATTTAGGTTTCGAAGTGGAAATGGTTAAAATATTTCAAATTAAATCTGTAGCCTGAGGCAGCACTTTTTTTTTGCAGCGCATGCTGACTGAGAGAGATTCATTCTCTCAATATCCCGGTCGATACGACAGAGAGGCCTGTTATATTTTATCGAATTCTGCTCACGTTTTACAGTTGTTTGGTGTGATCATTTATCTGGGCACAGTCATGCCCACATCAATCGAAAGACGAGAAAACCAGGGAGGGGAGAGTGAGTTGTGGGGGTGGGTGGGGGGCACTAAGAAATAAAAAGGCTAAAGTTACGGTGGTGAGACAATGTCTCTGAGGTCCCATCAAATGAGCCATTCATAGATGCTGGCCTACCAGTTTGTGGAGCCAGAGAGACACTCCGATAGAGTGGGGCCCAGGGTGGCCTTGTCTTTTTGTCCCAAGCTGACCCCTGCTCTCCCGCCTGGCCTCTGCGCCCCTCACCTGGCCTGTCCCAGCGCACTGGTAACAGGATACCTGTAATTTGCTCTAATGGCCTTTGAAAGACCTGGCTGGGCTAATCCCTGGAGTACTTCTCCCAGCAGCACCGTATGAAAGGGTGGGGGTAAAAGGGCCGAGTGCGAGTCCTGAAAGAGGACCAGCCTCTGAATTGTGTGTGAGAGAATGTCACCCCTTGCGGCCGGGGCCGAGGGAGTGCGGGAGTCAGTTTTCAGCAGATCACCACCATGTGGCTTGTTCACAGGCTCGGTCTTGTAGAGAGGGAGATTGTCTCTGCTTTACACCTCCCTCAGTGGCTCAGTCTGGCACGCAGGGGGGAACGGGCTGAACACCGGCCTGCACACAACTTTGAGAGAGTGCACTTCAAATTGTTTCCAGATTCCTTTTCAAATTTGTGCTCAGGTAGTTCTTCATGGATGACATTTCCTTATTGAATAATAGAGATTGATATCCCACCCCCCAGTGCTGCAGAGCTGCATGAAAAGCAGAAATAACGAGGGAACGGTTTGACGTGAAGTTAGACGCTTAAATCGTCCTGCAAAAGCGAAGCAGCCAGTGACTTTAGTCAAGGGGACGAAACGGAGATGGACAAGAGACAGCAAGACAGGTTATGGTACTGTACACTGTTGGGTGTTATTATTGAGGCATAACACTTCTATATATAAAACTGTTGAATGGATTTTGCAAAATTTGTTGGTGCAAAAGAAAGCTGTTTGTATGAGCGATTCTTGCAAGAAGCCCACTGGCGTGATAAAAATTGTAATAATACTAATACTAATAACAACATCACTGTCCTCTGAATATGGACTGAGATTAAAAAGACAGGAGAAAAATAATCTTATCGGTCTCATCTTTTGCTCTCATCCCCCCAGAGATTTTAATGGAATGTGGGAACAGCAAGTGATACGCGGGCAGGGAGGACCAGCCCTCCGCCTGTCTTTTCTTTCCTTTCTTCCTGTCTTTTCTATCCATCGTTCTTGTTCTTGTTTTTTTTGTTTTTTTTTCTTTGGATGGGGTGGACCGCATGCAACAAATGAAACACACACACGCAGACCAAGGTATAGGCGACATTGCAAACTGTGTACAGAGTGATTTAGGGAGTGACAGCATGTTTAGATCTGTGAACGTTCAAGTGTGTAAAAAAAAAAGAGAAAAGGGGGAACAAGAAAAGTCCTGTTCCTTATTTCCTTTGCTGCTACTTTAATTATGTACTTTTTGAATTGTCTTTGATCAGAACAAACATGAGTTGAAGGATTCCTAACTGTCTAGGAATTCATAGCTAAATTAGGCAAGAGAAACACTGTTCAGACTCCCAGAGAGCCTGAGCTCATTTGAAGAACAGAATCAGATCTCAGGGCCAAGTAACTTGGCATGTTGGCCTGAATGTGCGCCTTTGAATAACATGTGGCGGAAGATCAGAGTGAGGGCTGTTCAGCTAATTTCATTACTGACTATCTTGGAGATTTTTTTTCTTCTAGTTTTTCTTTTTCTCCTCCTTTAAAAATCTTATTTCTATCGCAAAAGCAGGAATAAAGTGATAAAAACCGGAGAACTGCAGGCGCTTTGTGTGTTTTCGTGTGCCATCATTTCAGCCTGGCCCGTCCCGGCTCTGAGCAGACATATCTCATAGCTGTCGGTATGGCATGAATAAATTATCCCATTCCTGTGAGAGTTAATAGGTATGATGCATGTCCGGAGACCCGGCGCAGACAGGCCGCTTTAGGGAGGGAGGGGAGGGGTGACCCAGGCAGACTGAGACAGAGACCAAAGAGGTACGACAGGGGAGAAGTGAGGGACAGACGGGCAGTGAAAAGCAGGCTGGCTGATGCAAGACAGGAGGAAGAAGAGAAAGACAGGTACAGGTACAACTCTGCAACAGGGGCCGCAGAGAGGGCCGCTCTCAAAACCCGGCTGCTGGAACAGTGGAGCTCTCAGAGCGGCAGTCACAGCTCCCGTTAAAGAGACTGTAAATTTTTATTATTGCTGTCCAGAGCTGGTCGGTCCATTAAACCAGTAAGGGCATTGCATCATATATGTACTCTGAGCCTGATCACACTTATTCAAACAAAAATAAATGTCATCATGTCAACACCGTGTGTATGAAACATCATGGACAGTGACTCAACAAGGGTGTTTTTACATTAATGAAAGGGAAATCCTGAGCAAACCCTCAACTTTGACCAAAATCGTTAAGTCCAACCTTTTGGTGGAGTAAACCTCAGAATGAGGAAAATGAAAAAAGCTGACCTCAACCTCAACTAATATGTGTAAAATTGACCCAAAACCTCACTAAAGCTGAACAAAAACCGGACAAGGCATTAGAAAAAGGCCATAATTTTTCTAGGTTCTGGTACAAGAATTTGGCTCTTGTCACGCATGCAACAACCACAGATAATGGTCATGACAATTTGTTGGTACATCTATATTCAAGACAAAAACTGCAATGTGAGAAGGTCATAAAAAAAAGTGCAACTGCTTATAAACTGACTTTAGTAATATCCAGGGCATGTGCACATTTTTCAAAAATGCGCCATTTCCAAAGGAACTTTAGATATACAGCAGAAAATCATTGTGGCACTCCAATCAGTCACCTCAAAGCAGGTTCTTCTGCCTTTAAAAGCAGATGTTCAACACCTGCTCTGGCATCAGTCACTCACTGGGCTGTGGCCAAGTATTTGACACAGTGTTGGTGTGCTGTAGTGTAGAAAGTTTAAGTATTTGGATATAGTTTGTTGCACTGAAATAAAAGTTAACTATTAGCTGCGCTTCATTGATGAGAGATTATCAAATGTGTTGATAAGCTTTTATTTGTCTATCCTTTTCCCATCACCCCTTTGCAAATGCTTCTCAGGAATGAGTACTATAGATATTATATGCTTCCACCTCATACGTAAAGAATAATTCATAAACGATTGACCCCTTCTGGCCCTCCCCTATAAAAGACATTGTAGGGGCGGCCCTGTCTTTAGGGTCACTTTTCATATTACGTTGCAACGTAACGCTGTGCTTAAGATCTGGTTAAGTTCATAAAAGAAAGCCAATTGGTTAGGGTTAGAAAAAGATCATATTCAGGCTTAAAATACCTGCTTTATCTGCCACAAAAATGGCAAAAAATTGCCCAGATGTCTCCTTAAAAATACCCAGTGGTTTCACTCTTACAAATGTTGAAATACAGGCTTGAAGTACGGACACTGACTTGGCAGCCTTCTAACTTCACCATCTTCCCTGTATGTATTGTCTATGACATATCCACTGGAGATGAAAATCAACATTAATACTTTTACCTCCTTAAAGGTCTATATTTTCTAAACCACCCGAGTTGCGACCAGCGTGACGAACTGCATCATACCACATATCAGGATATACACTGTTTTTTACCGACAACCCCTCTCTAAACCCATAGTGACCTCCCACCATGCACTAATCAAGGGCTGTGTGCAGGTGATGGATTTGATCCAGAGGTCACAAGTTTGGTTGGTAGAGTATACTTTACCAGGAAAATCCACAGGAGTCATGGTTCATCAGGAGACCATGTTTACTCTTGCCTTTCACTTAGTTCGGTGTGCCTTTGTATATGCGCTGTGCATCCATCCTCCGGTTTCAGTGTGTGTGTGTGTGTGTGTGTGTGTGTGTGTGTGTGTTAGTGTGTGCTTGGGACCAATCAGACTGATCACTGAAAAAGAGACATGTAGCCAAAGGTGCAAAACGACCACGCAATTACCATCTGAAAATGTATTAAATGCAATAACTTTTGCTTTTAAGTTTGCATTTACCTTCACAACATTACAGGGCTGCTTAAAACTATTTTGTATCCTCCTTGTAAGGTGGTGGAATACACAGGAATTTTTCCGAACTGCGAAGTCCAGCACACTGCGTTCCCTGTAAATTATCTTCCCGTCTCTGCAGCACCTTCATATTTCACAGCAAATTGGAGATCGGCTTTCATATGAACCACTCACTGAAATGAGATCATCGCTGGCCCGCCGTTACTGCTCACCAGAATATTTATTGATAACTGTCAGGATCCTGGTATATGAGCCGCCTGACCAGACATTCCTTCATCTTTCAGCAGCCAATTGATATGAAGTGTGTGGCCTTTTTCTGTCAAGCTTTGCAAAAGGGACCCAGATGCATGACTCCAAGCCGGCAGGTGGAAGTAACAAAAAGTGAGCTCTCGTAACACAGACGGCAAACACAGATGACCTGACAACTGAAAGTGGAAAAAAAAACGTGGGTCGAATACACGGGAGGCTTATCAGGGACAGGTAAACTAGGACTATCTCAAAGGCCAGAAAACAAGACAAATACAGGAAGTAAACCACCCCGACGCATGAGGCGAGTAAAACTTTCAAAATAAACCAGCAAATGACTTAACTAAGCAATTACTAAGCAAAGAATAAGGAATGTGATATAAGCACGCAGTGATCGAGTGAGTTATTTCAACCTGATCTCATCAGTCTGCGTACAAATAACACAACCTCACACTTTAAAATGACTGAACACATACTGCTTGGTTTGGTTTAGGCATCAAAACTACTTGGTGAGGTTAAAGTCAAGGCTGAGTTCTCATTTCACACACGACACAAAACAACAGTCTCCTGGGTAAAAGCCCGGTGTTTGTTTGACCCATCCATCGACCTCAACCACCACCCTTCTTGGACTTTCTCACTCTTTATACTACAACGTTTTTTTATTGGTTTATTGAAAGGCTGGGCTGGTTGTGGTGACATTTTGCCAGGTGAGTGCCACAGTAAACTCACTGTTACATTTCTATGTAGTATGTCTTTCCGCATGTGAGGGCGGGTCCCCCGATCATTCTCCCAGCATGCCCTCTGAGCTCCTGACACAGAAGCAGGGATTTTTTGTGCTGACACACCACTTGTCGCGGATTTGTCCCCACGGTCACCACATGCTGAGGGCAGTAATCATTTTTTTTGTGGCCCAACATCATGTTGTCAGGGCGTAAACAGTGGCCTCTGCCCTAAATCAATAGTGCAATTATGCTTATAGATTAATAAATGAAATGGCCATGTGCACATGACAACTGACAGTTCTGTCTTTTTTTTAGTCTTTTTTATAGACGTCACGTGAAATCAAACATTTGTTATGAATCTGACTTCCCTGTCCTGCAACACGAGCTGTAAGTGAACTAGTTTGTTTAAGTGGGGAAATCCCTGCTATCATAACCTCCCGCTGACTGCATCTCGCTGCCACCTCAGTCTCTTTCCAAGAACTCTGTTTAGTTTGCATGCCTTTGTAGTCCTGACACAATGAATTTCACTTATGAGGACATATCAGTGGGGACACTCTTAAACAGTCTCCGCTTGTCAGCAGTATTGGCATTACAGTTAAAAAGTGATGGAGGCAGTTAAACACCTGCACAATAGGAAAACTTTAATTTGTCATCCTTTCACTTTACGATATGATTGCATTTATATAGAGGCCGATATGATTGCGGCCTCTATATAAATGCTGGTAAATGCTGACAGCTGTGCAGTGTGATGTATGGATTAATAATTTGCAAAAGCGCATCCTTTCCTGTACGCAAAAGCCTGTGTATTTTTAAGATTTATACCCTCAAAAGCTCCTTTTAAGCCGAGAAACATTTTGCTTAAATTAGGATAAAGGGGTTTGCCAATTTAACTTTGGCAAACCCCTTTAAATGTTCAAACCCTACGACTTTGACACCCCTACATACCGTCAAAATTGTTGCAGATCTTAGGTGAGACATTGTCCGTTTAAAAAAAAAAAAAAATTCCAACAGTTGAAAGGGGTTTACATCTGGTGTTCTTCCCGTTGCAGCCCGTTGGTGAATGACTGTACTCGAAGACCTTGCATGCAGTCTGCGAACAAGACATAACACACTAACATAAATTTTTTTATCAAATGGATCAACTTTGTCAAACCTCAAGGACACCATCATGAGACCAATCACAAATCATCACGGGTTATTTCAATTGTAATCTGTGTTTGAAGTCAATCAGATGGTTGACAGGTCAGCTTGTGTCCGCTGCATATAAATGTAAAAACATCATCATCCACAAAGACATTTTCTGAGAGTAGCTTCCATTTTATTTTCTCGTCTGAGGATTTAAATGTTTTTTGGGGTAAATATAATAGAATATACTAACTATACTATACTTAGAATGTACCTACTATACTTGTGAAAACATAAATTCAGTGCAGGTCATACATTTTCCTCTCTATCAAGCGAATGAAATCATCGGCCTCCACAAGTCCTGGCTAATTGTTAGTTGGTATTTTACTGTACATTCAAGGGTTAATGTCCAAGTTTCCATATGACACCACCTGCGATAGCCTCCACTGGAGCGCTCGTTCTCATGGTAATCTCTCAAGGTGTTTAAAGCAATAGTGAGTGATGCAGCCTTTGTCCGTGCTGATACACACAGGCGGCTGCTTCGCCCAGTACCAGACCCTTCAAGGGGGTCATGGCAGATCAAAGGTGCTGGTCACAGCCATTAGGCCCGGCAGCCCAGACCCGACATGAAAAGCTTGTGTTTTGAAAAGGAGGGCAGAAGGAAAAAAACAACAGGTTTCGTTTAAAAAGCAAGCAAACTGTGAAATAATTGAAAAGGTATGTCAATCAAGAGCAGGAGCACAGCGGGAACTCCAAGATTCCCAGGCTCTGCTCTGGTCGAGCACTGAGCCATGGAGGGCTGCTCAAGGGGGCAACCCAAGAAATTAAAGACCTGGGAAAAGGAACAAAAAGAAGACAGGAGGAAAGAGGCAGGAAAAACTCTTTTTCTCACTCTGTCTTTGCTCAGTCTTTCACTCTTTTCTGCTCGAATTTTGCGATGAAAGGAACCATTTTGCCACACTTTGTAGAGCCCCATTCAGAACCTTTGGTCATTAATAAGATCTTGTCTAGCTCTTCACCTCTCAGGTGAGTAACAAAGACTTATTGGGTGGGGGGGGGGGGAGCCAGCAGCAGCCATTGGAAGCACTTGCCCCCACCGTCGCAGCTCCCATCTTATAACCAGCACCTTCACCCTGTACTCGCTCCCTCCTCCTCCTCCTCCCCCATACCATGAGTCTGACAAAAGGGAACCCCGTGAGAGTGTCTCTCTCTTTCCTTTCTGTCTTTTTTTTTTTTTTTTTCAAAGTCAGAAAAGGCTTGAATGATCTGACGATGGGCTAACGTCCAAAAAATGGGGGACGGAAAGAAAAGAAAGAGTAAAAAAAAAAAAAAAAAAAAAAAAAAAAGACTGGGTAAAAGACTTTTTCTATGCTTTTAAAAATCCCATAGAGCAGAAATAAATGGCAAGTCCACAGTTGACTAGACACGTATAGTGCAGGATTTGCTTGTAATGGCAGCTTGAGCTTATTGACAGTCCCAGCCAAATCATGTCAAAGGTTAAGAGATCTTGCCAATTGCAAGTGGGAAGCCAAAAGTGCCATTTTCATGAGCTCAATAGGGCCATCAGTTGATACTTGCTCAGCAGAACGCAGCGCAGGAGTGACCTTCAGTTTCCAAAGCAACTCAGGAACAAAGAGCTAATTTGCCTCCATTATGTCGCTCTCGTCTTTCTAACTGGGATATTGTTCAAGAGATTTGAAACTTTTCTTGCATGGAAAATTCCTTGATAAATAGCAGCTACAATGCTCAGATGAAGGCTTGAAAATTGTTTCTATCTTTTTCTTTTTTACTTTATTGACGGTGGTATGTTGTGGCTTCTTTCTTCTGACAAATGTACTTATTGTAAGTCGCTTTGGACAAAAGCATATAAATGCCCTAAATGTAAATGTGAATGTAAAATGATTCACAAAAAAAGATAGAAAAACTATTTCACTAGAACAAAGGTCATTTTATTAGAACAAACTAGATGTTCCTGTTCATTTGTGTAGATTAAATGTATTCATTTACACCAGACCATGCGTTAAAACAACAGGGTTTATTAAAAAGAAGGACAGTGAATTTCAAAAAGCTTAATATATTCAGAGATGTAACCTGTCTTTACGACTTAAATTTAAATTGTCTGCATGGGAAAAAAATGGCAAAAAAAAAAAAAGAAAAGAAAAGATCAAGATCAATCTCAGCAAAGCTTTTGAAAACTTATTTTGGGTCAAAATTGTATACTTCTAGAAAACTAAAACAAGTCCGGAGGCTGAACTCAGCATACAGCCTTCCTTCCAGTAATGTGACCTTTGGATTTCAGCAGTTAGAAAAACCCTCTAATAGCCTGAAATACCTCACTCTGATTCCTCAGGCTTTGAACACAATGGAGTGACTTTTCAAAGGGGGGACTGTGAGTTATATGGATCTAACTGGTCTTTATAGATGTGTGGTCAAGCGTCCAGAGCCAGAGTGATTCCTCGAGACAACGTGAAATCCCCATTTCATGTCTTCGGATCTTTTGTGTCTGCTGGCTGCTACACCGGCATGTATGAATGAAGTGACAAGGGAGAAAGGACGATATTTAACGTGCTGTAGACACACATTTCATTAAAAGGGACTGCTGAAACTAACTTTGAACCAGTGGACTCCTTAAATGTTTACTCCAAAATGTATTTTTTTAATGAAGAGCTACAACAACTGTAACATTTGCACTTTGATTTATTAGAGTCTGTTTTCTACTACTAAGCTTGTTTTTTTCTTTTTTATTTCTACGTTTTAAAAACCCGAGATTTTACCGTTCACGTCTCAGATGTGACAAACATCCTTCCAACACACCTACTGTGGCTGGAACTCCAACCAGCAAATAATGGCTATTACTGCTGGCACCACTTTCAGGCACCAGCGGTTTTCATTGGCCTGGACTAATCCCCCATAAATCCTTGCAGTGCTCCAATCACCAGCCGGGCCTCAGCTAATTGCTTATGAGTCCCTTGCACGCTCCAGGTGCCACCATGGCACACCCGGTGTTTGTAAACACAGCTCGTAAAGGGGAGGCTGCCATCAAAGTGTTAATGTTTCCTCTGAGGATCAGAGGCTGTGCAGGAATGATGGGGGTGCAGCTGGGCCGGTACCTGGATGGACTTGACTGGGGCATTCCCTCCTTCCCTGCAGCTGTGTCGGGCGGAGAGAGGGCTGCATTTTTACACGGCCCCGTCAGAGAAGAAAGACACTCAACAGGAGTTTGTGTTTGTTTACCTTCCTCGTCTTTTCTGTCCTCCGTTTTGCTCTTTGTACTTCTTTGTGTCCGCGCCTAAAACTAGATGGCCTCACTTGGTAAGCACGACTAGCGATGTTCAGAGAAAAGAAAAGAAAAAAGTTTGAGATGTGTTGTGTGTTTAGGGTGATGGGGGCAGCAGATGTGTGTTTTTAAGTGTAAGGGCCCTTCAGATGTGCCCTTTGAAAACAGCAACAGTAGTCTGATGGTATTAGCAGCTGTCTGGTAGAGAAGAGTTGGTCGCATCAGAATGTGAGATTACGTATTATGATGGTGTCACCTGTGGGATGTTAGACACAGAAAATAAAAGGTGGCATGACATTTTAAAAACATGCAGTGAAACAGTTCTTGGTGCTTATTTTTACTGCTCCTGTCCACAAAGGCTGTAAAGACGTCCTTTTGTTGTTACCATGTAAGTGATGGGGAACAACACCCAGAGTCCTCTTTCAGTATAAAACTGCATTCTTAAAGGAGACATGTTATTCTCATTTTCAGGTTCATTCGTTTTACTTCTGGTTACTAGCAGAATAGGTTTACATGCTTTGGTGCTCAAAAACCACATCAGTTTTCTCATACTGCCCAGTGCTGCAGCGCTGTATTCACCCTCCGTCTGAAACGCTCTGTTTAAGGTCCTGTCTCTTTAACGCCCCCCCCTCCTGAATACCCAGTCTCCTCTGATTGGTCAGTTCACACACACCTGAGCCATCACTGCTAACAACAACAGAGCAGCTTCGCCAAATTAATTCTTAAATTCCAAACCAGCCGCTAGGCACAAATCATGCGAATGTGTGACATGGTGATGCAGTGTGATGTCATGGAAATAAAGGCAGAACTACTGACGAGATGTTTCAGATGCATTGTTTTCCGTAGGAGAGAGGAGCTTCTGTTGGTGCTGACTTTGACCTTTTTAACTTTCGGTATACTTCACATGCACAAGAATCGACACAGATCTAAAAAAATGAAAAATTGCAATAGTCTCTTTAAAATTGAGCTGAAACTAATATGAGGCTTCAGCAGTCTGAGTTAGCAAATCAAAAGGGCATCTACGTCCATCCATTAGTTCAACAAGGAAACGTTGTCCAAGTTAAAAAAGAGCCTCTGGTTTTTGTCCCCACATCACTTCACATGTTTTGATTGTATGGAGGTAGGATTACACTAAACCAAAAACTCTTAAATGCACCTATTGGCAATGTAGAGACCGTCTCTATGTACGCCCAAGTGACAAAACCCCCTGACAGCTGTCAGAGTTATAGAGGGATGAATAATTGGGTGAGCAAATCAATATTGGTTTCCTGTGTCCAACTAACCTTTTTTTTTTTTAAAAGCAAACACTGCAACTGTTCCTGAAACTTAACAAAGTGTCTATTATTATTACCACGATGAGTGCGCTCCCATCACTTTACTAGTCATTTTAATTTAAACCACAATCTTTCACTAAACCTAACCAAGTCATTTTTGTGTCTAAACCTTTGACCAAATCTGAGTGTTGTCACATCAGTACATTACAGTTTTGGAAGGTACAGATGAATAATGTTCAAACAACATATGTTGTTGTTAAATTTGGAAGCCTTGTTGCGTATTAAAGCAGACTTAAATACAGGTGAGGCTGTCCTTTAAAGCCAGGTCTAAAACAAATATGTAACTCATTATTTAATCCAAAAACATGTTAAGTCAAGCCAAATTCAGCTTTACTGTTCTTTCCAAACAAAATCTGGATTTGCACAAATAAATAGGCAGAAAAAACTGCAGTGCAGGGAGAGTAGCACCTGCGAAACCCCTGGTGTGAGCATTTATTTTTCATCGCTGGATGGGTTTAACCAGCAAGACTGCTCAGGAACTCACTTGCTGCCCTGTACAAGACTTGCGGTTGTACCGAAGCAGCTGGGGGTTGGTCAGTTGGGTGGCCAGTGGCCCACTGCTGCTTTTACGACTACTTCATTTCCTACCAGCTTTGGGTCACCCTGTCCCTCAGCACCTTGATCTGGTGCAATGTTTACAGCATGTGTCCAAAGGCAACAATCCTTTTTTTTCACAAATATCCAGCAGTGCCTAGTCTTTGAGCAACAACATTGAATGTTTTCTCCTGCACAGACTTGGTTTTCAGGGGTGTAAAAAGAAGATTTCGTGCTCTGATCAGATAGCAGGCCACATCAGGATGCTTTTGACGGCGTAAGTGGGCATTGAAAGCCAGAAAAAATGTCATCCAAAAGAGAGCTTCATCTGAAGCAATTAACTGCTATTCAGCACCCTGCGGTAAGCCCTCAGGTCATCTCCAAAACATCTCCCCGTCGTAGCCATGACAATGGGTGTGTGCCTTTATTTTTGTATGCAGACAAAAACCAGATCAAGAGTGAGCCACATGGGACTTGTTTGCAATCAGTGCCCAGAGGAAACAATTAGTCCACAAGCTTGCCAGCTTTTTCATGAGGTGAAGTGAGTTGGAGAGGCTGCGTAAGTGGCCAGCAGACACGGGTTTAATGCCCCTCAGTAAACAACACTGGGCATCATCAGGATGTAGTGCCACATCTGGAATCAGGAGGCTTGAATGGGTGAATGGGGACTGTGCAGGCTCAGACACTGTGAGTGTGTTCAGATCATATGTAGTTCAGGATGTGTGATCGGAGACTCGAGTGCATAGTTGTTCAATTATGCTTTAATAAAAACAAATTCCCAGACATTAACCTGTTCTTAATGCTCCAAGCTCAACTGGTCTTCTTACAAAAAGAGCTCTCTCAGGCCATTGTGTGTGTCCTGTGTATGTGTGTGTTTTCTCTCTTGTCTTGGGCTCTCTCTCCCCAGAGCATATGGCTGTCTGGTATCCTAATCGCTAATGATAGAGCAGCTTTTGATGGGGAAACTCCCAAAGCTAGATGTTTCTAACCCAGACTCTTGTTCCCTCTTTTATTTTCCAGGCCTGATGGAAATCCGATCTGTCAGTGTGGGAGTTGTTGCCATCAAATCTGTCAGCACCGGGCTGTACTTAGCCATGTCCAAGAAAGGCACGCTCTTTGGATCGGTGCGTATACAACCTGGCAACATTGTTCCTAGAGGTCAAGATGGGAGGGCTGGGAAGGGAGGGGATGGGTGGTGAGGGTAGGGGAGGTATATATGTATAGGGGTCCCAAATGAGTGCCTACTCAAACATGTTAGATTCTGCTGAAGTGAAGGCAAATGTCTGGAATCTTCTGCTGGAAAGTCCAGAAAAGGTCAAAGTGTCACAATCCATCATGGCTGTACACCTGTGCCGTGGCTGATGATACCTGCAGCTTGAGGTGGTTTGCTCCACTGTCAAAAACAGAAACCCAACCAGCATCGACAAAGAGCCAGCTGGGCTCCTTTAAAAAGTCCTTGCATGCCATCTGCCAATTGTTGTTTCACACAGCAAGCTTTCAAAAGTAATCACATCTCTTTGTTAAAATCAGCCACACATCAGACCTAAGTGTGTGGTGTCTAGCTCATGTATTTACATCTCGGGAAAAGGAGAAATCAGGGACAAGCAATCAGTCAGCATCAGCGATAAGACAAGTGCCTTCAACGAGCAGTAAACACGGCATGAAAATACCAGAAGAGGGCTTTCGGAGATCTGACACCGCCCAAAATAACAGAAAAAGGCAGGTGAATCAAGGCAGGCTCATACTATCCCGATTTTATCACAGACAGGGCCTTTTAAGGGTGCATGATAAAGATCAGAAAAAAGGGAATGCAGCAGAGCCTCTTGTCACTACAATATCTTTCAAGACTCTTCGACGAACTGATAAGAAGTGGCAACCACCTCATGGAAAAGTGGCTGACTGTTGGATTACCTTCACAGATCAGCATACCTGTAGAGAAACTGAATTAAAAACTGTACCAGAAGACAGAAACAATTATTTACATTTAAATGTAACCACCAACGGGTATTCAACACCAGCCAAGTGAGTTTGAGGAGAGGACCATTTTGTTTATTCACATGACATGACAACAGCCGGATTAATCTACTGTTTAGCTGTAAGCTATCAAGCAACGGCACGCAGTCAGTGTGTGCGTCTGTGTGTTTTTAAATTCAGGTCAATTCTGTGCAGGCCAACTCTGCTGCAGTCAGGTTGATAAACAGGAATGAACAAAAATCCTCCTCTAATTCTGAGAATTTTAAAGTAATCTCTGAGCTCTCCTCACGTCGGTAAACTGCTCCGGATCAGAGAGCAGAAACCGATCTGACTCGGGGTGTTTATTCCTCTAGAAGCTTTGGCTCTGCTCTGAGCGGCTGAAAGGCGACTCTGGACGACAAAATTACATATTGTGAGTTGAAATCAGGGTGTGTGTTTGTCCATAAAACATCGTAAGCGTCTTAAATTCAATTTCATAAATATTAGGCCTTAAAAGTAATAAATACAATCATCTTGAATTATAAATAAAATAAACACATAACTTAACATTTGTGATACATAAAAACCTACCTCTGCATGGGACCATATATGCTTCATACACTTTTACTTACCTGGAATGCTTAAAAAGGAATAAAAGGATTTGTCCAAAAATCTGTCTTAAATTTGGTTAAAACTTATCTTTTAAAGGTCTTTAAAGCTTTAGTCTGATACTGCAAAACCTCAACAACTCTTTCCAGCTACAATGTCCCAGTCACTCAAGATATTGCACAGACCTTGTGATCAGTTTCAGGAGATCGGACCCAATGAAAACTTAACTGTGAGGCCTGTGGATTATTGCGAGTAACCAGAACACTGTTTCCGGAAAAGAAATGTTGCTTCAGGGGTTTTAATTTTAATTGTCCAATACTTTTTAGAAGCGCAAATGAAATTCCTCTGACTTATACTCTGTTGGGTAGACGGGAATGAAGGCTTAAAGGTGGACAGCTGAAAACTCCAAAACTAACTACATGGCTAGACACCACCAGGGTTAGGAATAAGTAAAAAAAAAAAAGGTTTTGGTCAGTTGGTAACGCGACGTTGTATTTCTTAACTTAAAGCTTCCCTTGTGGCCTTAAAAAGATAAACCAGCTTCATACTTTGCAGTGTAAAACTCAAGCACAAACACCTGGAAAACCTTTTACTGCAACAACAGACATTAACCTTTGTGCACTTGGAAGTTTGCCTAGTATAGCACAGCAGGAATAGCAGTCAGCTGTTAGCATAACACTGAACCGTTACAACCTCCTTAACCTCGCTTCCCTCCCTTCTCTGATCACAGGTGAAGTACAATCCAAGCTGCAAGTTCAAGGAGCGCATTGAGGAGAACGGCTACAACACATATGCCTCCCTCCGCTGGAAGCACGGCGGCAGGCAGATGTTTGTTTCCCTGAACGGGCGGGGCAAGCCACGGCGAGGTCACAAGGCTCGACGGAGGCACCCGTCTACTCACTTCCTGCCCATGCTCCCGTCCTAGCTGCCCAAGTCTGAACTCTGACCGTCAACCGGCTGGCTCACCCGCCTCCTCGCGCTAGCGATCTTTATTTTTGTTATTCCATCCTCCTGTCACATAAATGTACATTTGTTGAGGTTTATAACATTTGTAGAGTTAGTATAATATGTACTTTTAAGTTATTTTCTCCATTTTCTAATAATGTTCAGTAATACAATCCAATACAGTAGAATTATACTATCTCCAGGCATTTGTCTGAACTGCATGTAAAGTGTTTGGGTGACTTTGAGAGACTACAAGGCTTGGAAACATCAAAATGTGGCTCAGTGGGTTGTTAATTTAAGCCTATTTAAGATGCTCAGTGCAACAGAACAGAAGTATCTGGTACAGCAAAGTTATAATTATCTACTCTTTGATAAATGGAACTTTGAAATAGCTACAAATCAGGGCCATAGCTACTGGGACACTGCAGTCATGCCTTCAACAGCTCAACCTTTTGTGGGCTTTGGAGGGAGTAATTTAGACAACATGCAAGATATGGCCAGAAATACCATAATCAACAGGATGTTAAGAAACAGTAGTGTTGACGTTATGTCAAAGATGTCTCTACTGTGTTGCCGAGATGTTAGCATGTTAACCAGCTAGCCCCCGCCTGTCCTGTCTCGTCACAAGGGACAACTTCCTTACTTAGTCTAATTTGTTACCAAAAATGTGTTTACTTTAATTTAAAATATATTTTTCAAGTCAAATATGTTGCCATTTGTCATCTATTGAACCGCAAAAAAAAAATTAGGTCCCTTGTTGGTCCGCTGGAAGGAGCGTGACTTCGGCTCACTGCGGTCGGAGCTGCTGTAAATCACGTCCGTGCTTTATCCTCTGTCTTCAAACTGGCATCCGTCAGTCTTGGACATTGTGTCCAGTTCCAGTCTGGTGTTGACTCCCCCTTTTGATCTGAGGTTGTGATGCAGGCAAACTCCCCTTAGCTAAAAGGGCCACTAGCTCCACAGCTAACTGAGCTGATTAGCTAATGTCAGCTTTTAGCCTTACAAAGAAGCGAACATGAATCTATTTTACCTTAAACACATTTCTCCTCTTAATCCATTTATTATGTAAAATTTGAATGATACAATTGCTATATTTTGTAAGGCTAAATCTGGGCCAACAAAAATAATTAAATTAGTACAAAAAATGATATTTTTCCACCATAATGTAATTTATTTAAAGTTCAGTGGTGAGTTTAATCCAGCTGAAGAGTTAACAGAAAATAACAGAACAGATAAATAGGAGGAAATTGTACTCTGGACCTCTGTATTTGTAAAGCCCTGGCGATGGCCCTGTGAAAAATACAATCTTGTGATTGTTACTTGGGATATACTGTATTGACACTACTGGACAAGAGACACTGATCTGCACCCGAACTGTACAGATGAGATGAAGATCTCTACTGACTCACACACATCGATGGATGAACTGATCTGTGTGTACGTCTCCATATAAGAACACAACAGAAACTAAGCTAAACTACTGGGATGACATGCTGGATTTTCTGAGATGACCTTTGTATGTTTGTGCATGCCTCTGTCACACTGCTTTCACCATCCAGCAACCCACAGCTACTAGATTAGAAATCAGTAAACAGAATCAAACAAACAAACAAAAAACAACTGAAAAATGCATTGTGTCTCATCTAGTCTCTGATTCTTGGTCCTTCGTTCAGTCTTGGAATGATATTATACGTTTTGAGTCATTTAATGCATTGTAGCGGCCGTAGGTACAGACGTCACTAGCAGAAAATGCATTAATTTTGTACACAGTAGTAAATGGTTATTGCATACTGCCTCTCTGTCAAGTCTTGCTAACATTTTCTCAAGGCTGTCGCTAATAGAACATTTAATATATTTAAAACATTTTGTACTCTTAACTGTTTGAAGTTGGTGTTTATTGTTATTGTTGACTTTTTGTGTTGGCCTGTAGTCATACTGTTAAAAAAAGAAGGGAAAAAAGTAATCATGCTCAAGTCCATATTCAGCTCATTTTGTATGGTATTACTACTGGATATAGGTATATTTGTGATCCACTTATCATAAAAAAAAGCTAATAGTAGTTTGTATATAAGGCCAAAGTCTCAGAACAAACATTCTTTAGTTTCATTTCAGCAAAGTAAAATCATTTGAGTGCCTTGGTCCATGCTGAGTTTGGTAAACTTCAATAAAAAAATGTGGATAAATCTTGAATCATGGCTCAATCCCTCACGCAAGCAAGCGTTTTTTTTTATTCAAATCATCAAGTGCACCAATGGTATTTTAATCTTGTCTCGTGCGTGGCACTGATTGTTAAGTGTTGGTAACATCTCCATCAGAGCTCTCAGACATAATCCCCCCCCTTCATAATCATGACAAAACTCACAGCAGGAGAGGCGTTGATGTGGAGGACCTCCCCGTGTCTGATGAAAGGTCTGCGGTTATGAACTATGTGACCGAGCATCAAGGTCATTTACACACAGACGAGCCCTCCAGTGGCACGGGAGGCCACTCAGTCTTTTCAGGGAACAGAAAGGAGAGTCGGGGATGAATAGTGGCTGTTTGGGGTGAATAAAGGCCAACCTTTCAGCCTGTCATAATGTGAGATTACTGTGACGGGGTACATGTCTGGTCAGAATGGCGTGAAGTCACACTGTAGTTCAGCTCCAAAGGTCTGGGTGCGGCACACAAATATCAGTATGGGGGGTCTGGCAGTACTATTGCCATGCAAATGTCTTTGTTCTCAGTTCTGCACCCTTGGTAGATTGTTTTCAATTTTTGAAAAGTAAATACTACACACACTTGTTCTCCTGTTGTCACTGTTGAATTTAAACTGTAAAATAATAGTCATTTAAAAGACAAGATTGGCATTTTGGGAGATGCGCTTATTCGACTTCCTACCCAGAGTTGGCTGAGACGCTTGATATCACTTTCATGTCTGTACACTGAAAATTAAGCTATCATCAGCTGCCAGATAGCTTAGCTTAGCTCAAAGACCGGGAACAGGAGGGAACAACCAGCCTGGCTCTGTCAAATGGTTACAAAATCAGCCTACCAACTCCTCTTAAGTTTACTAATTAAATCATTTGTTTTACAGATACCAAAAGAACACATAAATACTGAATTGTAGGCTATCTGTTTCCTTTTTTTTTTAAACAGGTTAGCAAGCCAGCAATTTCCCCATGTGTCCAGTCTTTTTATGTTAGCTTAACTAGCCAACTAAGCTAGCTGGCTTAAAGTGTACAGATACAGATACCAAAATACCAAACAAAATCTAAAATGTATATTTCATTTTCATACAGGTTAGCAAGTTACCAATTTTCTCATGTTTTTAGGCATTTCATGTTAAACTAAGCTAGCCAGCTGCTGATAACTCCGTACTTAGCATACATTAGGGACAAACCGATGTAAAACTTGCAACAGACAAAATATATGATAGACATTGAATTATTTTTTTGCTTTCTTTTTGAAGAAAAAGTGGGACTCTGAAAAACATTGAACACAATGTGATGATTTGCGAATAATATCATTAACATTATATGCTTTAATTCTGAATTGGATGCCAGTAACACATTTCAACCGGTGGAGTTGTGGAAAATATTACGACACATTCCATTTTTACCGGTGTCCCTGAACATATGATCGTTATCCAACCGTCAGCAGGCACAGACACAAGAAAACATGCACCACCCAAAGTAATCCCATTTTCTGCCTGTTCTCTCGATTGACCCGCCTCTTTGTCAGTGTCTCCTCCATCTTTTCTCTACTACTTCTCTGCTCTCCTCTTTTAACCGTCCAAGAATCTCCCCTTTCTTCTTGGCCTGAGGGTGCGACTGGCTGTTGGTGCCAGTTCCAGGGACACCAAATGGGAACTGTAATTATCATTGCTCCACCACTGTCCTGTCAGTGCGCTCGCCAGCAAAACAAGAGGGATCCTTTGGAAGCCCCGATCAAAAGCTTTGGCCTTTGATCATGAAGCAAAAAGGAAAAACCTAAACACTGTGCAAAATCAACGAGGAATGTCCTAAAGAGAGCTCCGGAGAATGGAAATGACAGCCATCCAGAAGACATCCCCGGCTCCTCCGTGTTGATGTCAGGAGCACAGGTGTTTGGGCCGTTTGATCCCATCAGTGTAAGCAGAGGACTGAGAGAGTGAGTCATGCAATGATGTTGTTGCTAAAGTGTCCATCAGATAGCACCTGGTGGGCTGCACAGCAGTTTTCTGCACAGGCCTCTTCACAATCTGAAATTGATGCAAGTGTCTACGGACTTCAGACATCGCATCGGCACACCCATGAAAACATTACTAGTATGGAGGTATTCTGCCTGACCCATTAAAAAAAAGTGTTTATAGAGAAGGTTACTTTGACTGCCTCGAAATTAATTTGCAGCTGAGTGACCGAAAAAAGTAATAATGGAAGCCCATTTTGAGGGCCTTAGCCAAAATCTACAGGGGCACAAGTCATGCTGCTTCAGCGACAACAAACCACAGCCTCTGGAACCTTTGAAACCCTGTGTGGTCATTTTCTCTCACACTGACTGAAAAGAACTGTGGTGGGTGGGAAAGAAAAAAGAGCCCTTCGCCACTCATAATACCAATCTTATGTATGTAGACGAAAATGGGAAGGATGGGAGGGGTTGGGGGGTGGCAGACGGACTAAGGCACAATTTTAAAGCGCTTATTGAATTGCCATTACAGCTCCTGAGACTAATTGTGGCTGTTGTGTGTCTCTCGGTGGCCTAGGGGGCTCTGGAGTGGCCCTGTATGCTCTTACTCAGTGGGGTTTTCAAACCGAGTGGCCCTGAAAGAGAACAGGACCACCGTAGATCAATGGCAAACCTTTCACTCTTTCACAGGCCCTCGCTAATCCTTCTCATTTGTCTGCCATTTGTTGAGGCACATTCACAGTTCCCTGAATTTAGGATTAGGCCTTGTTTTGTTACAAAAACAGCCCAAGTTATAATGCTGAATAGATGGACTAAAGAGTGGACGACGGATGAGTGTGTATGTGCGTTTGCGAGCATGTGTGCATGTGTGTGTATGGTTACCAGGTACGCACCATGTGTATGACCAAATTCATGAGAATACAGAACCTTTAATACTCATTTCAGTGATAAAATGATAGCTGTCGGTTGTCCTCTGCAGAAAAAACTTGCTGTAGCTCTAGATTTTCACACACGAACATCAATCTAAATTGTGAAAACCTTCTTAATGCTGCATTTGAGTGATTCGGCAATTTTTTTAGGATGATGATTTTGTCTTCATGAGTGAGAATTTGAATTTTCAATTTCAAACCCTCTGGAGACAAGTCAGCGTTTCTTTGTAGTACGACTGCGTGTCTGGTTTGGTTTAATTTTCTATTTCTCTCTCTTCACGGTGCTTGTCCTCTGCCTAAGTTTAGGCCCAAGAAACACTTGGTTAAGGTTAGGAAAACACAATGGTTTGGCTTAGAGTACCTGTTTTGCTCGCCACTGTCGCGGATCGAGACGGTCCAACTTCCAATGAAAAATAGCAAGTCTTGTTCGCCACAAAAAATGCTGGATATATTTGCAGGTCTGCTTATAAAAACACCTGCTTTTGTTGTGACAAAAGCCATGTGTGCTGCTGCTGTCAACCATGGACGTATCTGTGGTTTGCAGAAACGTTACCCACTAACATATCCTGGCGACTGAGATGGTTCAAAGAGAAGGCAAGGTGAATTTTAGAGGCGGCATAAGTCACAATATTCATTAAGATAAAAACGTAAGTCAGCATGAATAGATGCAGTTGAAAATGTTTTCTATTTGAGCTGAGAATCTGCGCACATACATGTTGTCACACTCCCAGTAACATGGTCGGTCTGTTCATTTCTAGTTTGCTTACTTGTGTCTCTACAAAAATACCAAATATGTCATGCTGTAGAAGAAAATGTGCACTCAGTTACTGAAAAAAATAATCAGACTTCTACTAAATGAGGCAGTCATGAATCGAGTAAAAATGTTTTTTTTACTGAGTAACTACTTGGGGAGAATGAAAGTGGAATATCCAGATCAAAGAGGTTTGCATACTAGATGAGAAGCTTTTAGAGCCACGTTATTCACATTCTGCCTTTTCATATGTCTTCTATTTCGTGAGAGCAAGGATGGAGCTCACTGTCCCGTGTCTGCTTTTGAAATAAATATTTCATAAGAGAGAGGAAAAGCGTGAACAAATTGATTCATCACAGTCAAATACCTGCGAAGGAAATACAATTTCATTAAAGTTGCAATGATTCCCTTTGAAGCCCGGAGTTTGTCCCCATTGTGCTCTGTCTGAACCTGAGTTTGTGCTTGGACAGTCTTGGCAGCCTGCAGCAGAGCCATCAGATTGATGCCTTCTCATCACTGAGTGGATTAGTGTTCATGTCTGAAGCCACTTACTAGACATTAGACAGGGCTGCTGAGTGGCACATGCGCCACAGTTCCCCTAAAGCCCTGCCATGCCACGGCGCAGGTATGTGGTGCCGACCGGCCAAACCCCATGTCAGGCATTCTCTGGATGCCTGCAGTCGTGCCAGACACCAGGGGACAAGGTGAAGAGATGGACGCAGGGATGATTGTGTGAATCAGAAGGGATGAGAAAAGCAGGGAGAGTAAGTGTAATCTAATATCGGTGGATAAACAGGATACCGTATTTTATGAGCAAGATGTAGGAAGAAAATAAGAATTACTCACTGGGTTCAAAGTTAGGGACGGACAGACATGGACATCATAGTTACAGTCTCACGATTCAAGCTCACTTTAGTTTCGCAGGTTATTGTACAACCAGGATCGTACAGCACTAGACTACATTAGGCTCCAGCTCAAAATGCGGTTCCAGATTTCTTGTCTCGAGTTGAGTCCTTACCACTCTCATGTCTCCACAGAAGTCAGTAGACAGTTAGCTTAGCATAGCATAAAGCCTGGAAACAAGGGCCTCCTGTCTCCTTAAGACAGGGGTGGGCAATTAATTTTTACCGGGAGCCGCATGAGCAACCCGAGCACTGCTGGAGGGCCACATCGACAATATTTCAATTAAATTTTGCTCAATATTATTTTTGATATACCGTAAGATAAATAATAATAATTATAATAATAATAATAATTTCATTTAACCTAACTTAACTTTATACAAAAGCAGATTGCTTTTGATGGTTTTATTTAAACTCCTAATCCTTAAATATTTATATTAGGCTATGTGAAATTGAAATAAGAAAACAAAAACAATCATTGAATCGCTGCAATTTATATTTAACTTGTTCACACTTTAACTTTGTTCCACAAACAAGGAAAAACAACAAACAACTTCACAAGTTTATAAAAATACAGCAATACAACAAGCAATAACTTGTTATGTTTTCCACCTCATTTTACCTCTTCAGTGCGAATAATCCAGTCTGTTCTGGGCTTGAACAAGGGCATTGAAATCTGGCTGAATGTCTGAGGTGGCTATGCGAAGGACAGCTGAGAGGTGGTCATCAGTGATAGAGGATCTGTGTTTGGATTTGTTGAACTTCATCAATGAAAATGTCTGTTCACAAACATAGGTGGATCCAAAGAGGACCAGAATCCTCTGAGCATGCCTCCTCAGGTGTGGAAAGTTCTCCTCTTTGAGGGAGGAGTAAGTGAGACTGACCTGAAGTGCTCTACCAGAAGTAGGTCAGACTGCAGGTCAATGAGCTCCATCTGAACATCGCTTGGTGCATTGTCCACACTGCAGTTGAAGGGAGAAGAAACCATGTGCATTTCACTCTCAAGAGTTTTGAAATCTTGAAATCGCCTCGAAAACTCTCCATGCAGTGCTTCTAACTTGCTTGAGTACTTGTGGAGGTGATCAGCTGATCTTGTGGCTTCCTTTAGTGTTGGCAAGTGGGTCAGAATGTTGTCCTTCACTTGGCTTGAGAGAAGCTGTAACTTTCTCATGAAAGCCGTCACTGCACTGTACATCTCATGCACAAAAAGGCCCTTGCACTGCAGTTTGACATTCAGTTCGTTCATGAGTGCGGTCACATCCACAGCGAATCCGAGGTCTGCCACCCAGTCTTCATCTGAAAGTTCTGGGATGTCATGTCCTTTCTTCTCACAGAAATTCTGAATCTGGTCTCTCAGGTCCCAGACACTTTTCAGTACTTTGCCCAGGCTGAGCCACCTGATGTTGCTGTGGTAGCTTATGTTACCATGTTCACTCTCATTTTCCTCCAAAAGTGCAACAAATTGTCTATGATTTAACGCTCTCGCTCTGATAAAGTTAACTGTTTTAGTTACAGCATCAACAACATGGTTAATTTTTAACACTGTCTTACACAACACTTCCTGATGTATAATACAATGCAAAAATGTCAATTTCTGCACAGGGTTAATTTCTGTCACTTTATCCTGCATCCTCTTTAAAAGTCCAACATTTTTCCCCGTCAGATTTGGACAACCATCTGTTGTCACACCTGCCAGCTTGTCCCATTTCAGTCCTAACATGTCCAAACACGCATTTACCTCTGTGAACAAGTCATTACCTGTGGTTGTCCCTTTAATTGACTGCATGGCTGCCAGCTCCTCCGTGATTTGAAAGTCTGCAGTTATCCCACGTAAGAAGATGAGCAGCTGGGCGGTGTCACGTACATCGCAGCTCTCATCCAAAGCCAGAGAAAAACAGTCAAAGTCGGCCGCTCTGTTCTTCAGCTGAAGCTCCAAGTTTCCAGCAATGGCCTCAACCCGCCTCGTTACTGTGCGTCGGGAGAGTGACACGTTCTCAAATGCGGCCTTCTTTTCCGGGCATATCAGTGCAACAGAGTCCAATAAGCACTCCTTAATAAACTCTCCGTCAGAAAACGCCTTACTTTTTCTGGCGATTTTGTGAGAAATGACGAAACTTGTCCTGACGGCTGCATTTCTGGTGGTGTGAAGTTTAGTAAAAAGTCCTTGTTGGGTTTGCAGTTTTACCATTAACGCATCAGCCTCCCTAGCGCGCTCTTCATCTGACAGATTCCGGTATTTATCCTCGTGCTTCGTCGTGTAGTGGCGATTCAAATTATAATCTTTAAACACAGCAACCTGTGTACCACAAATTAAGCACACGGCTTTATCTTTAATTTCTTTAAAGAAATATTTGGCAGTCCATGTCTTGTTGAAAACACGGCATTCGTCATCAACTTTTCTTTTTTTAGCGTGAGCAGACATCTCGGGGGTAACCGGGCATCACTTGTCGCGGTGCACCTTCACTCACAGGTTACGCACGGACATACGTCCATAAATAACACTTTTCAAAATAAAAGCAGCACAGTTGTATTGCACGCACGACATAGATGTTTTTTAAATTTTATTTTGTAATTTGTGATTGCCGCTGTTCACCTTCACTCACAATTACGCATGCGCATACGTCCACACGGAAGTAATACAAATAACGCTTTTCAAAACAAAAGCAGCACCTTTGTATTGCACACTCGACATAGATACTTTTTTAAATTTATTTTGTAATTTATGATTGGCCTCACGCGGGCCGGACAGGGACGCATAAAGGGCCGGATGTGGCCCGCGGGCCGTAAGATGCCCAGGTCTGCCTTAAGACCACCCCTTCCGTAGACCCAGTCTGCTCTGATTGGTCCGCTCACACATGCCTGACCCAGCACCACTAACAAAAACAACAGAGCAGCTTTGCTGGATCAGTTATTATGTGCCAAACTAGGTGCCTGGTATGAACTTTGCAATTGTGTGACTCCATGACGTGGAGTCAAGTCAGAGAATTAAAAGTGAGAATACTAACTACTGACGAGGAGCAGTGTTTTCTGCGGGAGAGAGGAGCAGTTCCTGTTGGTGCACACCTTGACCTTTTTAACTTTCAACACCTTTTACATGCAGAAGAAAATATTTAACACCCTGAAGGGAAGGAAGAAAAAATGGAGAAGCACGTTAGGTCTCCTTTAAATCGAAGCCAGAATAACACAGTCACACTCCTAGTCTAGGACATTCAGTGCTACACTAGAGTGCAAGGCTCGCACAAAACACTACTTATGCAGCTGCAGTTCTTTAAAACTCTTGTTGTACAGTATGATCTGTCCAGATTTTTCTCAAAGTGGAAGAAAATAAGTGCTGATGAGGATTAACTGAGTGATCTCACAGCCTGAAGGAAGGATGCTGATCTGTAATCTGGCGGCACATTACTAATGCAAAGTTTGTTTCAGTTCGCCATCGTCATATTACAGTAACTCATCTTGCATAGCCACAAATGCGTGACAACCTCACTGTGGATCGGAATCGGATCGAGATCTTTATAAAAGGAGTCTGCGGTGCTTGTACCATGTTTGTCCACGGTGGCTTCCAGAATCAACAATAAATGAAAGCTCCTCGTAGCTGCTTTAATGTAGCTTCAGCATTGATTGTTATACTTATTTAACAATACATCAATATTGCGTCTGTGTGTCACTAAGACATTACAGGAAGGTGCTAGACACACTAATGTGAACACAAATGCAATTTATGCAGACTAAAGATGAGAATGCACAAAGTCTAAGAAGAGGATCAGTGAAAAGGTGGTGGCAGCCTGAAGGGGCACAGACCATCTCCTATATAGTCTTGCTAGCTGAGGCAGAACAGCCACATGTTGGCTATCGTCCCAGTCAACATCATGAGGTTGTCTTTGGCCGCAAGTGACTGGAAAAGACCAAAGTCAGAGCCGCTTCATGCAAAGGTTTAACTGTGCCAAGCCTATCCACCCTGCCCCTCAAGCCCCGCTGTGTGAAGTAATTCTTCATGCCAGTGAAACCAGACAGACTCTGTGTTTTGTCACTGCATGCATGGTGATATTATTTCAGCTCGTTTTGTTTTTTTTCTTTTTTTACTTAAAAGATTAACAGGTGGATTTTCTTCCTTAGAAGCAACATTTTTCTTGTGAAATGTCAAAATCTGCCTTCTTTTTCCTGTAAGGAGGTTAGAAATATTGGATTAAAACCTGCAGGCATTTAGCAAGACGTGCAAATGTCAGCTTCATCCGTCGAGGTCTGCTGTGGGAGAAAGAACCCAATACTGGAAAACTTAAGGTCGTTTTATCCACTCCGACGAAGACTGTAAGGGAACGATCTCTGACTCAAATTCTGGCTAAAATGAGCCCTTCTTTAATGTTTATTTTGTCCTGTACCACCGACACACTGGAGGAGTAACAGTGAAATGTTGTTCAAACAAGACGGCTGTCCAGACAGAATGAAGGGGTTCAACTGCAGGCCAAAGTCAGGAGCCTAAATGACAGAGAATCAGCACATTTGTTCTGGAACTTCTGTGATATTTCTGTGTCTACAGAGCAGCCACAGGAACTTATCAATATATAGTATACATCACGTAACGTCTACAGGCCTTCTATGCCAACACAGAGGCTGCTCTGTTAGTAGAAGACGTCTAAAGAGAATCAGATTGAAGTATGCTGAAAAAATTGAATCAACCCTACTAACTTCAACTTTTAAACAACAACCACTGATAAGGTCGAAAACAGAACTATGCTGATGCAGTGATTTCTCCCGTCATGTCCCTCGCTCCTCCAGCCTCAGCACCAGACTCAGCGACTGCAGCCAGGAGAACCAAATCGATCGGGCCGTGAGGTTTAGTGTTTCATCCCTAAACCAGGAAGGCTCTCAAGTTTGAAGTGGCAGATTGTCGATACTTTAGATTTTAAGCAGTCTTTAAACCACAAATCATGTAATTGCACCATAAAATCAGACATTAGGTTACCGGTTGCCTTCTTTTGGAGCACTGCATCAGCTTTTGTGCATCTTTTGGCTGCACACTTCCACATTAAATCCATTTTCTCTTAATTTGGGGAATCATAACATACAAATGTTTATTTCTAGTTAGGGTACAGTCCACAGAAGGATGGCTCATTTTCATATATCACTGTCCCACTAACCTTCAGGTTATAGGAGAGCTGAGCCATGTATTAGTCTTGGGATTACTTTTTTACTCAAAATGAAGGGACTTTATTGGGTCACAGAGGGCAGATGCTGGTCGGAAGATTCATCAGACAGCTCAATTTGTGACTTCACATTAAATGTGCAACTGATGGTGAAGCAGCACCCTCTGATGGTCAAAATGTGGAGAACTTTTTAAAATCTTGTTAAGAGCACTGGCTCTCTCTGGTGGACATCATGGAGTACTAGCCAAAGTGACTGTAACAGCTGAGACAACACAGCATGTTCTGTGTTTGACGTTAAACTTGACGGTATCCAGATGTGGATATGGAAGACCCAGCAACATGTTGTAAAATAAAAATCTATGTATCTATGAAGAGTGAGCCACACATCACGGTCTGTGACTAAGCCAGTGGTCTGTGTTTAGCAGTCCATTGGTTTCTTAATTGGGCCCGTTCAAAGGTGCTCTAGTTTTGGGTAAGAAATTTAGATCATCAAGATTTTTCTTTTATGCTTAAATAAACTAAATAAACAGAAGTTTTTTGTTTCATGACTGAATAAGCTGAATAAACAAACTGAGCTTAAAAGACGAGAAAATTTCATACTCTTTCACTTTGTTTGTATTTCTCGGACCCTGCCACCTTTCTATATTTCTGAGTTTGTATTACTACCTCATTAATGTTGTAAATATTAAAATGCTGACGTTAAAGAATATATCCTTTACACATCTTAAGTCGAGGCTGCCCAAAGTGTGGCCCGTGGGTCAAAGTTGGCCCGCCATTAGATGCTGAAGTGGTTGTCAGGTTTGTGCACGAGCTGACATTGCTAATGTTGCGTTGATAATGTTAAATAAATGTCTAGACTCAGCCATTCTGATATTGTTTTCCACAGACTGGTAACACAGATACCACATGATACTAACAGTGGTACACTACTGGCTGACAAAACTTGTTAGAAGCTGTATCCTAATCTCAGAATTCTTACAATTTTTAAGGAAAAGAGATTATTTATTACTATTATTATCATTATTATTATCATTGTTAGTATTATTATTATTATTATTATTATTAGCTCTGTAGCTGTATTTATTTTTAAAAATGATTGCATGCAAATGTAATCAATATGATGTTTAATGAGCAGGAGTTTCATAACTGTGACTGTGAGAACAACTATGCTCAAATGTGCAGATAGAGCCTGTGGTTTCCGCGGTTTGTCAAGATTGTCAGGCAGTTCCAAGAAACCGTTTTGGGTTGTGGGTTTTGTCACGTACATCCACACCAAAGAACATTGGTGGTGCGCCTGCGTTTTTCGTTGACTCAATTTATCAAGCCAAAGAGCATTTGATGTGGATACATACCGTGGTAATGTTCAAAAAACAGAAAAGGGCGAAGAGGAGGAGCAACATGGACCAAACTAAACAGAAAAATCGGGAAAGTTAAAGTGACGTAGCGACAATATAAAAATGTAATTCAAGGAATAGCAGGGAAAATGGATGATTCAAAATAGGTATGATTTTGAGTGTGTGACAATGAACAGGGTCTCTAATGTCGAGGGTGTGAGTGTGAAATAAACAGTGTGATGTTTGTTTGAAGACTGTGACACAAGCAATGTCTAAGATATGTAACCCACATCTAAATAAGGACTGGTGAATTATTACTTATTATTTTTGTTTAAGACAGAAAGAAAATTCTTTAGCTCTACGTATCACCAGCAATATCCAAACTGACGAGACGAAAAGATCATTTCACATTTGTGGAACAGTTTTGTCATTTCATCATCCAGATGTTGCAGCCTCGACACATAACTAAGCATATTTTCATATCTTTGCTCTTCTTTGCAAGCTTCCACGCTTCGTAGCCTTTCTCATTATGTTCTTGCCATGTGTGTTATGTACATACAAATCTCCACTGATGCCCTCTGTAACATATATTCCGTTCTCATTTCATAAACACATACTTGTTAGGGCCAATATACACAGTCAGTTTAAACACATGTGCATTACAGATGAGTCATGATGCTCCTTTTCACTTCTAGCTGTCAGTTAATGATCACATGACTTTCGCGCATAAGTGTCACACTTGTGAGAATAACCCCACTTCAACCTTGAGCTGGAAACTTTGGTTTCCTGTTCGTTTTTTTGGTGCGACCTTGCAGTTGCAGATGCGAAAAGCCGAGGGTCCCAGCCAAAAACAAGACCCATAGCAAAAGAAAGCGTCCGTCACTTCAGGTCCTCCGTTAAATGTCCTGTGGTGAAGTGGTATCCAGACAGTGAGGATGAGATTCATCCAAATACAGAGGTTGACAGGGACAAAAGGTTAAAAATGTTTATGTTGAATAGTTGTGTTAAACTCATTACATGCTGATGTTGAAATGTGTGTATGTGCATTACAGATGAGTCATGAACCACATAGTTTATATTTACCATAACATGACCACGCTGCATCATCTCCTTATTGGCCACATGCACTCATAAGACAATTAAAAGCTGCACCGACATCACAGAGGATGTGGCTAAAGAAGTCGAGGTAAAGAGCACGAAAAACCACAGGGTCGCTTATCGATCCATCTACTTTTGGCCTATAAAAGGGGGATCTTTGAGACCCCCAGAGACAACAGCTTGACTTTTCTGCCAGCATGATGCAAGCTCTGCACAAGCTTCTGCTCTGTCATCTTCTGGCATGTCTGGGACTTAACGGTAAGATAAACTAATCTGGTTATTAAGTCTAAGGTCTACAAATGCAGGGTCGGGTAGTAATGAGTTACAAGTAATGCACAGGAGTAAAATGTTTTTGTTTATTTGAAGAAAGACTACTTTTCGTATTCTGCCTGAGGGAAAATGAGCTCCAGGTTGACTTTTGACCCTGATGAATGACGACTTTGAAAACATATAAAGAGGCAGTTTATAATATCTTTTCATGGTTCCTCAGGATGTGATTGTTGTCAACTGTTGGGCCCTGTTCACCAGTACTGCACCACAGAGGCACCAAAGGTTGCAAAATACTTATATAAACTTCTTTTGTCTTTCGTGAAATTTTCCTCTAAAGTTTACATGGTAACCTCCTGTTACCTTTAAGCACCAGTAGGAAGCTCTCAGTATTGTGGGCTACATGTACTTATTCACAAAATGAAATTACTCAGTTAACACGAGGACATGACACTCTAAGCCCCGGCTGTCTTATAAAGTGCTGGCCAACAGACTTTTAAAAACTCCTCCTCTTCAGCAAGCTCACTGAAGTCAGTTGCACATACGACAGGTTATGATATAGTTAGCTGGCTAATGTAAGCTGTGTTACTAATTTAATATGTACCATTAATCTTTGATGTTATGATAATGACATTGAATTATCTTGTGGTCTGTTGGACATTTAAATAGGCCGCTTCAAAGAGCAGTTAACCTGATGCAATGCCAGCTTTAATGTAATGCAACTTTCATACTTATAATCAATTATATTTGAAAATATATCAAAAATGGAAAGTAACTTGTACTTGTCATTTCTTAACCTGGTACTGTTTTCTTTTATTTCAATATGTTTTCTAAATTGTCATACTTTACTTGAGTCATCTTTATTAAATAGTTTTTCAGTACTCCACTCACCACTGAACAAATGCTACATTTTACTCATCACTCTTATCTTTACAGCACTTGGGGATGAAATCATAAATGGTAAAAAGGCCCCGGAGAAGTTAATGCTGTATATGGCCTCACTGCAGAACAAACATGGTCAACATGTATGTGGAGGATTCCTCATCAGTGAGGACTTTGTGGTCAGTGCTGCGCACTGTAACCGCACGTGAGTTATCTTTCTTCTTTAAATGTTGTCATTTTAGATGAAGAATTATGTTGAATATTAATATTTGATCAGTTTTAAGATTTGTATTTATTCATTTGTTTAATTAACTTTATATTTGTTCAATGATCATTCGTCCAGGATTCCTACAAGTGTTGTTCTTGGCACCCACAATCTCAAGAAGGTTGATAAAACAATGAGATATGCTGTGGATAAGACATGCATCCATCCAGACTTCAAAGATGAACGATATGGCAATGACATCATGCTCCTCAAAGTAAGTAGATATCCATTTGCTTCAGGTATGATGCAGGATACAAAGCATGCTATGAATTGGTCTTTGCTATTTGTGTCTCCAGCTGTCTAAGAAAGCCACGATGGACAACAGAGTACAACCAATTCAACTTCCAAAAACTGTGGTTAAGACAAAAGATAATGCTAAGTGCCGTGTTGCTGGATGGGGCTACACAAAAACCGATGGCAAAGTTGTTGATGAGCTGCAAGTAGTGGATGTGTCTTTTGTTAACAAGGAGGCCTGTCAGAGAACATGGAAGAACAACCTTCCTCCCACTGTTATCTGTGCAGGTGGATCTGGCCAAAAGAATGGATTCTGTAAGGTATGTTTGGTGACATTTTAAAGAAAAGGTTTCTAATGTTATGATTTCTAATCTTAGAGATTACCAAAAAACAAATTCTAAAAAGAGTTTCTCCTCACAGGGTGATTCTGGGGGTCCTCTGGTGTGCAGCGGGACAGCTGTAGGTGTTGTGTCTTTTAACTGGGACGGAAACTGCGACTATCCAAATGCACCCAACGTCTATACGGATGTATCAAAGTACCTTCCCTGGATCAAGGAGATTCTCAAGCAAAAGAATTGTAAAATGTGAGAATTCAGCATACTGTAGTGTCTCATACTGACATCTCAGCTCTCGGCCGGGCTTCCACTTAGCAGCATTACGGCTGAAACTGTCGCTGTCTCCAAAATGTGTTTCACTCTTACACTCTCGCCTTTTGCTTCAAACCTGTTTTATGAATAAAACTTTTATATCATATAACAATTATTAATGTGGAGGTTCTGCTAAGCTTTAGTCAGTCTATAAGTGCTTGGTCTTTATGTGAAATGCAAAATAAAGAACTACTGATGCATTTAAATTCTTCATCTGCAGAAAAAAATGGCATCTAAAAAGTTAAATAATATTTTCCAACACTTCACCTTTAACATAATTTGGATTCTGATCAAATTAGACACTTACAGACAACTACTAGTGGGTAGTAGTAGCAACCGTTAGCTGCTAATAATGAAAGAAATTTAACTCTTCCACATTTCATAACAGCTTCTGTGAGAACACTGATGTGCAAATCTAAATGAGGAAACTGTGGTTTCTGTGGTTTCTCACTGAATTCAAACGAATATGTCAGCAGGGTGTGTCAAGTCGAACCACATCAAACAAACCTTGTCTGGTGTCTTTGTGATTTAGAGTAGAGGCAAGAACATAAATCCTGCTGTAAAAAGATTGCACAGCCAGACTTAGTATCTACTAAGCAGATTTATGAAAGAATACAAGGTAAACTAAAAGTTGTAAAGAGGAATTCTTCCAAAAAACAATTATTTTTACAAACTTCGACACTTTGGTTTTTGTATGGATTACAACAAATGAGATAAAACATATATCAGTGAAGTTTCGACTTGGCTTGGCATATTTTGTCACCTTTTGGACAGAGTCAGGCTCACAGGGGACTTCTGGGAATGACTCATAGTAGACAGACATGTAGGCACTTGCTCACATAGAAACATCAGGCTGCAACGACCCCAAGTACAACTCTCTCTTAAGGTGATGGTTTTGTTCTGTAACAGCTGACAGAGAAAACTGCAGCTGTGGCATCTGATGATGCAGCGCCCACTAATGGTCAACAAGCCGAGAAACTATAACATGGCCATGGGGCTCTCTGCTGAGTATAAAGACATGCTAACATAAAGCATCAGCCTGCATTTATACACAGTAAATCCTACATTTGTTGATATTTACCTTATTATAGATTTGTAGAGAGAAAACACTCAATTATGTAGTGAGATCTGTATAATGCTGCAAACACTGAAAATATTTAATATAAGAAATGCAAATGTGTTACTTATTAACTGCCAATTCAAGTTTAAGTAAAATAGAGAACAGTATGAGTGTATTATACTGCATTTTATATTACATATTGTTTTGAACAAATAGGGTGTAGCATATCACCAGAATAAGCACTAACTGTGGCTAACTGTGGCTGCTGTTCACTTGTTAGCTCACTTAGCCATGCAGCTAGCAGTCCAGACTTGGAGCTCAGACAACTGGGGAGCAGGATTACAGAAAAACTACAGAACAGATTTCCATGAGACTTTGATGGAGGATGAGTCTCGTCTCAGAATAGCCACCATTACCCTCTTGGAGCTGATCCAGATTAAGAAACGGATCCAGGACTTTTTTTTCTCACTTTTTAAGGAGGCAGAGTGTTATTTGCTTCCCCATATGAGCATGTTTCCTGTGAGCCATTCAGGTAGGGACGGACTTGTTGAGAATATTGATTGGAGTTTTATAGAGGCCAATTATAACAGCCAAATTTAAAATGGAAATGGAAAAATTGAAAATTCGCCCCCCGGCCTACAGCTAGGTGTAGCCATCTCTGCCCAACTATGAGCTCCCAGTGAACACAGCCAACTAAAGGTATAGTATGAAAAATATGGCCAGAATTCAAAGCTCCAAAAACACAAGGGGCAGCATATCAGGGGAGTAACCAATAACGGCTCTTTGGTAACTGTCCTTTGCTGTAATTAGCCACCATTAGTGAATTAGCTCATGGCTCAGTTGACTCTGGAGGCAAAGGTCCTAAAGTTTGTCTGAACCTGGGTCTTGATTATAGGAGGAGTCACCACAGGTGACAAGGCCCAGTTTGGATTTTACAGCCTGACATGAGAGTGAACACAGAGAACTGGATCTGAACACAGCCTCCAAGGCCAACAGTCAGTTTGACAACAGGGGACAGTCTGACAAAGACTATGACAACAAAAAAGACACATACAGTTTTGAACTTATACAACAGCAGTTTTTCATTAAATGTATATTATTCTGGTCAATTAAAAAACATTAACAGACTCAGTAATGATCCTCCGTTAGGGAACTTGGGATTAATCTAGTTTATTAGTTTCATGACTGGGTGGGAGGCAGTATTGCTCAAAGCCAACGCAGGAAACTGGTTCCTGTGATTCATTTAGTTTTTCACAAAATTCAGAACTGTTTTGACTGGGCTTTTTCACCAAAATCCAACATAGCCACAGGGTCACAGTGACACAGTCTGACTTCCACACTAATGATTCTGCACGCATGTCCTGAACTTATTGAATGAATTTAACAAAACAGCTGAAAGTGTCCTAAATACAGAAAAGTAAAATAAGTGAGTAGTGAAGGGAATGGTAAGAAGAGAAATAATTAATTAATGTGTTATACATTAATTGTTGTACATGTCATGTACTGATTGCATAATGGATAAACAAGAAAACAGTTGTAAAAGTTGCAAACCATTGCATTTTCTATTTCACACAGGATGTGGTTAGAAGACAAGAAAAAATAGCTGATGATCCCAAGTGCAAACAAAGCAAAAATTATGTATAATACGAACATCTTTGCAGCCCCCAGAGGGCCAGTCAGTGCCATCATGGATGCTCTGCACAAACTTCTGGTCCTTCATGTTCTGACATATCTTGGGCAAAATGGTAAACTTATGGAATATTTTCATTAATTCCATTTAATGAGACATTTTCCTAATTTTGATTTAAATTTATCTTTGCAGCACTTGGAGCTAAAATCATAAATGGGGTAAAAGTCCCGGACAACAACATGCAGTACATGGCCTCATTGCAGAACCATGGTCATCATTTCTGTGGAGGATTCCTCATCACAGCTGAATTTGTGCTGACTGCTGCGCACTGTGATCCCGAGTGAGTTATCTTCCAGCAATCTTTAATTGCTTTAATCAGAAATCAATTTCAAAAAGACTTCAACACACATAAACTCACATTTAGAAAAAAAAAAAAATACATTATCAATGTTTTTTTATTGGCACAATTTTAGAAAATATACTGATAAATCTCAATGTTCACTCATTCAGGGAACCTGCATGAGGAGTTCTTGGTACCCACGGTCTCACATTGGTTGATGATGAAAAAACAAAATTTATTGAAAAGACAAACACATTCCAAGATTATAAGAGTGTAGGACTGGGGAAGGACATCATGCTGAAATTGTTTATTTTTAATTTAAGGTATAAGTTTCATAAACGCATTTACAAAAGAAATGTAAAATCTGTTGCTTTGTTTTATTGTTGGCAAAACAACCTGAGAAAATCTACTGACGACCTCTCAATTCTAACTTTTTGCAGTCGACTGGCGAGGGTTGTTTTGGGCACCCACAATCTCAGAACAAGAGGGATAGTGAGAAACATTGTGCAGATATGCCAACACCCTAATTATCGGAATGACACAAATGAAAATGACATCATGCTCCTCAAAGTAAGCATTTATTCTTTCAGCCCATTTGTTGCAGATGACGTTGTGTGGTTACAGTCCAATTAGATGCAATTAAGCTTTGCTTCTTTTTATTCCTGTGAGGGTAAATGTCAAAAGTGGCAGAAAAACAATATCAAATTCAATTGTCCTTGAAATTCTAGCCAAGACACAGCACTATTAAAGCTGTTACATTGTAGAGTTAACTTTAATTTAAAAGATTAATCAGCTCCAACTTCTAGTGATTGTTTAACTGAAGCCTGATGAAGAGTAAAACCATGTTCAGACAATGTTCAGTTCTACATTCTGGATTTGCATCTCCAGCTCCAGAGTGTTCCAGTGGGTGGAACAATACAACCCATTCGTCTCCCCCCTCAAAACATGAACCTACAACCCGACCAACTCTGCCGTGTAGCTGGATGGGGAGTGACCGAATCTGGTAGAAGTGTTGAAGACCTGAGAGTGGCACTTGTGTCTGTCGTCAACCAGAACGTCTGTAGACAGCAGTGGTTGAACAGTGGATTGAATCTTCCTGCCAATGTCATCTGTGCAGGTGGATATAAAACACACAACGGAAACTGCAATGTAAGTTTTCTGTTCGTTTTTGGAAAGTTTATGAGTACAATACAACATTTTTTGTATCAAAATATCAAGATATTTCCATTTTACAGGGTGATTCTGGTGGTCTTCTGGTGTGCAACGGAGTCGCTGCTGGTGTTGTATCTTTCGGAGATAAATTTTGTAGGGACCGACGCTTACCCGATGTCTATACAGACGTGTCCAGGTTCCGTCTCTGGATCGACCAGATTGTTAGTCGCAATGGTTGTTTAATACAACAACCTCATACAAAGCTTTGCTTCAGCATACCTTCATTGTATTTAGGAGGTGTAGTTATGTCTAAGTCGCTCTGTCAGTGTTTGCTCATTCACACAAAGCAAAATAAAAAAATGTTTCAAATATTGTTTCCCCTTTTCTTCATCTGAAGACACAAATGGCACTTTAGTTGTTTTTCCAGCAACATATCCACAAACTGTCTTAGGGTGAAGTAGATGTGGGACCCAGTAGAGCTACTGTAACTGGCTTGTGTTGGAAAATTTCATTCGTGTGACTTCAGTCAGAGAAGCAGGTCAGTGATGAACACTTGTTAACACTTTTTAAAAAAGACTTTTTTACAGAAAGGCACATTATTAGAGAAGCAGTGTGTTGAAGAGATAAAAAAAAAATGAACATGTAAATTCACGAAACCAGAGAAGGAACGGAGCTATTTAAACATTTCAACAGTTATTATCATAACATCACTATTTAATCTTCCATATAGCTCAGTGCCTCTAATGTAACCTCAGCTCTCCAGAATGAAGATCTTGCTACAATGTTAAGCAGCTTTGAGCTCCAGAATACAGTCTGGGGGAAAAGACCATTAAATAAAGAATAGAAACAAGAAAAACAAACGTATCAGTGCATTTACACTAATTCAGTGATTAATGAGAATCCATTCAAAAAATGAAACAGTCCTCTTCGTGTACAGTAAATCAACTACATCAGGACAAAGAACATCTTGCAGCATGTTCATTTAAACAAAAGAAAAATATTCTAAACAATGTCACCGATACAGTAAAAATGAACATATTTCACTTTTGCTATTACTTGTACATTTCTGGTCTACAGTGTCCTCTGGTCCAACATATTAAGCAGATTTATAAAGGAATACAAGGTAAACTAAAAGTTACTTATATAAACTTAAATACTTCCAAAAAACATTTCTCATTACAGAGTTTTACACTTTGGTTTTTGTATGAATTACAACAAATGAGACAAAACATTTATAAGTTAAGTTTCTACTTGGCTTGGCAGATTTTGTCACCTTTCGGACAGAGTCAGGCTCACAAGGGACTTCTAGGAATGACTCATAGTAAAAAGACATGTGGGCACTTGCAGACATAGAAACATCATGCTGCAACGACCCCATGTAGTTTTTAGCAGTTTTTCATCAAATGTGTATTATTCTGGTCAATTAAAAACATTAACAGACTCAGAAATGATCCTCCGTTAGGGCACTTGGGATTAATCTAGCTCATTAGTTTCATGTCTGGGTGTGAGTCAGTATTGCACGAAGTCAACGCAGGAAACAAGTAACAGATAAATAAGATAGTGTAAAAATAACACAAGTTGCACAACATTGCATTTTCCATTACACGCACGTGGTTAGAAGTCCAGATAAAATAGATGATAAGCACAGAATCAAACAAAGCAACATTCTGTATAAAAGGTTGGTCTTTGCAGCCCCAGGAGATCCAGTCAGTTAACTTGCTGCCATCATGCAGGCCCTTCACAAACTTCTGCTCCTTCATGTTCTGACATATCTCGGACGAAATGGTAAGCTGACAGAATATTTTCATTAATTCCATTTAATGAGACATTGACCTAATTTTGATTTCAACTTATCTTTGGAGCACTTGGAGCTAAAATCATAAATGGGGTGAAAGTCCCGAAGGACTCGATGTTGTTCATGGCCTCATTACAGACCACAGACGGACATATGTGTGGAGGCTCCCTCATCAGCGACAACTTTGTCCTCACTGCTGCGCACTGTGATGGTGACAATGATGACAAGTGGGTTACGTTTCATCTTCCAGTTTGTTTTTAATTTAAAGTTATATGAACTCACTTTTTTCAAAAGAAATGTAAAATCAGTTGCTTTGTTTTGTTGTTGGCAAAACAATCTGAAAAAATCTACTGACGACCTCTTAAATCTAACTTTTTGCAGTGTACCGGTGAGGGTTGTTTTTGGCACCCACGATCTCAGAAAGAATGGAACAGTGAGACACATCGAGCAGAGATGCAAACACCCTGATTATCAGGATGACACACTAGAAAATGACATCATGCTCCTCAAAGTAAGCATTTATTCTTCAAGACAATTTGTTCCAGATGATGTGTTGTATGCTTCCACTTAAATTAAATGCATTTAAGCTTTGCTTGTTTTTTTATTCCTATGAGGGTAAATGTCAAAAGTGGCCGAAACATAATGAAATACAAATGTCCCTAAAATTCTAGCCAAGACACAGCACTATCAAAGCTGTTATAGGGTAGAGTTAACTTTCATTTAAAAGATCCATTAGCTCCAACTTCTACTGATTGTTTAACTGAAGCCTGATGAAGAGTAAAACCATGTTCAGACACTGTTCATTTCTACATTCTGGATCTGTGTCTCCAGCTATCTCAGAGTGTTCCAGTGGGTGGAACAATACAACACATTCGACTCCCCCCTCCTAACATGAACCTAAAACACAACCAACTGTGCCATGTAGCTGGCTGGGGAGTGACCGAAGCTGGTAGAGATACTGATGACCTGAGAGTGGCGCTTGTGTCTGTGGTCGATCAGAACGTCTGTAGACAGCAATGGTCTAACGTTGGATTGAATCTTGATGACAATGTCATCTGTGCAGGTGGATATAAAACAAACAACGGAAACTGCAATGTAAGTTTTCTGTCCGTTTTTGGAAAGTTTATGAGCACAATACAACCTTTTTTGTTTCAAAATATAAAGATATTTCCATTTTACAGGGTGATTCTGGTGGTCCTCTGGTGTACAACGAGATGGCTGCTGGTGTTGTATCTTTCGGAGATACATTTTGTAGGGACCGACGCTTACCTGATGTCTATACAGACGTGTCCAAGTTCCGTCCCTGGATCGACCAGATTGTCATGCAAAATGGTTGTTAATTACAACAACTGTACACAAAGCATTGCTTCAGCATACCTTCATTGTATTTAGGAGGTGTAGTTATGTCTAAGTCGCTCTGTCAGTGTTTGCTCCTGAACGCAAAGCAAAATAAAAAATGTTTCAAATATTTTTTCGTCTTTTCTTCATCTGAAGACACAAATGGCATTTGAGTTGTTTTACAAGCAACATATCCACCAACTGTTTTTGGGTGAATTAGATGTAGGATGCAGTAGAGCTACTGTAACTGGCTTGTGTTGGAAAATATTCATTCATGTGACTTTAGTCAGAGAAGCAGGTCAGTGATGAATACTTGTTAACAGAGACTTTATTACAGAAGGCACATTATTAGAGAAGCAGCGTGTTGGAGAGATTTAAAAAAAAAAATGAACATGTGAATTAACCAAACCGGAGAAGGAACAGAGCTATTTAAACCTTTCAACAGTTATTATCATAACATCACTATTTAATCTTCTATATAGCTCAGTGCCTCTAATGTAACCTCAGCTCTCCAGAATGAAGATCCTGCTACAATGTTAAGCAGCTGTGAGCTCCAGAATACAGTCTGGAGGAAAAGACCATTAAATAAAGAATAGAAACAAGAAAAACAAACGTATCAGTGCATTTACACTAATTCAGTGATTAATGAGAATCCATTCAAAAAATGAAACAGTCCTCTTCGTGTACAGTAAATCAACTACATCAGGACAAAGAACATCTTGCAGCATGTTCATTTAAACAAAAGAAAAATATTCTTAACAGTGTCACCAATACAGTAAAAATGAACATATTTCACTTTTGCTATTACTTGTACATTTCTGGTCTACAGTATCCTCTGGTCCAGTTAGTCTATCCCACAATACAAAATGATGTCCGATGGAGATGTGTCAAGTAGATCCACTCAGACAAGCCTTAGTGTTGCATCTGTGTTAAATTAATCTAAATGATTATAGGTCATAATATAAAACAGTACACATAGTCAAAATGAGGACAAAATCTTTTTTTTTCTTTTTTTAAAAAAATAAATGGTATTTCAAAGGCTATACTGTATACATGCCTTTCTTTAGAATTCCTACCTAAGTCTGTGTATGTGCAATGTCCTTGGATGTGTATTTGTTAAAGTGCAGGTGCATGGTGCATGGTATTTAAAAAGCTATACTGTATGTCTTTCTTTAGACTTCCCACCTGAGTCTGTGTGTGTTTGAGGTTCTTGGATGTGTGTTTGTTAAAATGCAGATGTACATATTTGCACGACTCATTAACATTTTCCAACACTTCACCTTTAACATATTTTTTCTGATTCTGATCAAATTAAACATTAACAGACAACTACTAGTGAGTACTATTAGCAACCGTTAGCTGCTAATAGTGACGAAATTTAACTCGACCACTTTTTAATACCGACTTCTGTGTGAAAACATTGATGTTAAATCCTAAATGAGGAAACTGTGGTTTCTGTGGTTTGTCACTGAATTCAAACGAATATGTCAGCAGGGTGTGTCAAGTAGACCGACATCAAAGAAAACTTGTCTGGTGTATTTTAGAGTAGGGGCAATCCAAGTGTTTGAGTACAATCCTGCTATGAAAAGATTGCACAGCCAGACTTAATATCTACTAAGCAGATTTATAAAGGAATACAAGGTAAACTAAAAGTTGCTTTTGTATACTTAAATTCTTCCAAAAAACATTTCTTATTACAGAATTTTACACTTTGTTTCTTGTAAGAATTAAAACAAATGAGACAAAACATTTATTAGTGAAGTTTTGACTTGGCTTGGCATATTTTGTCACCTTTTGGACAGAGTCAGGCTCACAGGGGTCTTCTGGGAATTACTCATAGTAGACAGACATGTAGGCACTTGCTAACATAGAAACATCAAGCTGCAACCACCCCATGTACAACTCTCTCTTAAGATAATGTTTTGTTCTGTAACACAGATGATAGAGAAGCCTGCAGCTGTGGCATCTAATGATGCAGCGCCCACTGATGGTCAACAAGCAGAGAATCTGTGACATCTGTGCTGAGTATAAAGATTTGCTAACTAGACAGCATCAGCTTGCATTTATACACAATACTATATTTTTGATGTTTACCTCATTATAGATTTGTAAAGAGAAAACACTGAATAATGTAGTCAGATCTGTATAATGCTGCAAACACTAAGAATATTTAATATAACAAATGTAAATGTGTTACTTATTAACTGCCAAATTCAAGTTTAAGAAAAATAGATGACAGTGTGCTTGTATTTTACTGTATTTTATATTACATATTGTTATTATGAACAAATAGGGTTTAGCATATAACCAGAATAAGCACTAACATGTACGTTTTTGAACTGATACAACAGCAGTTTTTCATCAAATGTGTATTATTCTGGTCAATTAAAAACATTAACAGACTCAGTAATGATCCTCCGTTAGGGCACTTGGGATTAATCTAGCTCATTAGTTTCATGACTGGGTGGGAGGCAGTATTGCACAAAGTCAACGCAGGAAACAAGTAACCGATAAACAAGAGTGTAAAAATAACACAAGTTGCACAACATTGCATTTTCCATTGAACTCACGTGGTTAGAAGTCCAGATAAAATAGATGATAATCACAAAATCAAACGAAGCAACATTCTGTATAAAAGGGTCATCTTTGCACCACAAGAGATCCAGTCAGTTGACTTGCTGCCATCATGCAGGCCCTGCACAAACTTCTCCTCCTTCATGTTCTGACATATCTCGGACGAAATGGTAAGCTGACAGAATATTTTCATTAATTCCATTAAATGAGACATTTACCTAATTTTGATTTTAACTTATCTTTGGAGCACTTGGAGCTAAAATCATAAATGGGGTGAAAGTCCCGAAGGACTCGATGTTGTTCATGGCCTCAGTGCAGACCACAGACGGACATGTGTGTGGATGCTCCCTCATCAGCGACAACTTTGTCCTCACTGCTGCGCACTGTGATGGTGATAATGATGACGAGTGGGTTACGTTTCATCTTCCAGTTGTTTGTTTTTAATTTAAAGTTATATGAACTCACTTTTTTCAAAAGAAATGTTAAATCTGTTGCTTTGTTTTGTTGTTGGCAAAACAATCTGAAAAAAATCTACTGACGACCTCTCAAATCTAACTTTTTGCAGTGTACCGGTGAGGGTTGTTTTTGGCACCCACGATCTCAGAAAGACTGGAACAGTGAGACACGTTGAGCAGAGATGCAAACACCCTGATTATCAGAATGACACACTAGAAAATGACATCATGCTCCTCAAAGTAAGCATTTATTCTTTAAGACAATTTGTTCCAGATGATGTGTTGTATGCTTCCACTTAAATTAAATGCATTTAAGCTTTGCTTGTTTGTCCTATCAGGGTAAATGTCAAAAGTGGCCGAAACATAATAAAATACAAATGTCCCTGAAATTCTAGCCAAGACACAGCACTATCAAAGCTGTTATAGTGTAGAGTTAACTTTCATTTAAAAGACTCATCCATTCCAACTTCTATTGATTGTTTAACTGAAGCCTGATGAAGAGTAAAACCATGTTCAGACACTGTTCATTTCTTCATTCTGGTTCTATGTCTCCAGCTGTCTGAAAGTGTTCCAGTGGGTGGAACAATACGACGCATTCAACTTCCCCCTCCTGACATGAACCTACAACCCAACCAACTGTGCCGTGTAGCTGGCTGGGGAGTGACCGAATCTGGTAGAAGTGTTGATGACCTGAGAGTGGCGCTTGTATCTGTCGTCAACCAGAACGTCTGTAGACGGCAATGGGATGAAATTCCTGCCAATGTCATCTGTGCAGGTGGATATCGAACACAAAACGGAGCCTGCAACGTAGGTTTTCTTTGCGTTTTTGGAAAGTTCATGAACACAGCACATATGTTTTTGTGTCAAAATATGAAGAAATTTCCATTTTACAGGGTGATTCTGGTGGTCCTTTGGTGTACAAAGGGGTCGTTGCTGGTGTTGCATCTTTCGCAGATCACTTTTGTAGGGACCAACGCTTACCCAATGGCTATACAGACGTGTCCAAGTTCCGTCCCTGGATTGACCAGATTCTCAAGGAAAACGGTTGTTAAATGCAACAACCTTACACAAAGCTTTGCTTCAGCATACTTTCATTGTATTTAGGAGGTGTAGTTATGTCTAAGTCGCTCTGTCAGTGTTTGCTCCTTCACGCAAAGCAAAATAAAAAAATGTTTCAACAATTGTTTCCTCTTTTCTTAATCTTAAAACAGAAATGGAATTTTTAGTTTTTCCAGGAACATAGCCAAAAAGTGTCTTTGGGTGAATTAGATGTAGGATGCAATGGAGCTACTGTAACTGGCTTGTGTTGGAAAACATTTATTCATGTGACTTTAGTCAGCGAAACAGGTCAGTGATGAACACTTGTTAAGAGAGACTTTATTATAGAAGGCACTTTATTAGAGAAGCAGCGTGTTGAAGAGATTAAAAAACAATGAACAGGTGAATTAACCAAACCGGAGAAGGAACAGTGCTATTTAAACTGTTCAACAGTTATTATCATAACATCATGATTTACACTTGTATATAGCTCAGCTATAGGTAATGTAACCTCAGCTCTCCAGAATGAAGGTCCTGCTACAATGTTAAGCAGGTATGAGCTCCAGAATACAGTCTGGGTGAAAAGACCATTCAATAAAAAATAGAAACAAGAAAAAAAGCGTATCAGCGCATTTACAGTAATTCAATGATTAATAAGAATCAATTAAAAATGAAACAGTCCTCCTCGTGTAGAGTAAATCAACTACATCAGAACAAATAATATCTTGCAGCATGTTCATTTAAACAAAAGAAAAACATTCTAAATGACGCCTCTGTTAGGGCACTTGTGATTGATCAAGCTAATTTAATAGTTTCATGCATGGGTGGGAAGCAGTACTGCTCAAAGCCAACACAGGAAACTGGTTGTTTATCTAATTTGTCACAGAATTCAGAGGAACTGCTTTGAGTGGCCTGTTTCAACTTTTTCAAAGTCTGACTTCTATACTAAAGAATTTGCACACATGCTCTTAACGTATTAAATTAATTTAACAAAAATCACTTGATCAAGAGGCTGAAATTGTCCTAAATACAGAAAAGTAAAATAAGTGAGTGGTGAAGGACATGAATAGTAAGAAGCAAAGTAAGAAGAGGAAGAATTAAATGATATACTTGTCATGCACTGATTGCATGATGTATGTGCTTTAGCTGATAAACAAGATGGAGATGCAAAGATAACACAAGTTGCAAACCTTTGCATTTTCCATTGCATACAGGACGTGGTTAGAAGTCCAGTTAAAATAGATGATAATCACAAAATCAAACAAAGCAAAAGCCTGGATAAAAGGGTCGTCTTTGCAGTCCCAACATGACCAGTAAATCAACTTGCTGCCATCATGCAGGCCCTGCACAAACTTTTGCTCCTTCATGTTCTGCTACTTGCGTTTTGCGTTTGATAGTTGCGTTTCAGATCGTTAAGATAGAGCCCCAAGATTGTAAGAGTGTAGGACTGGGGAAGGACATCATGCTCCTCAAATTAAGGGATATATTTGTTATTATCAGCTCCCTATTCCATTGATTGTTTCCTAAACTGAGGTCTGATGAAGAAAATAAAGTCTGAATAAAAAAAGTATGTCCTAGGTCCTAGAGTTTTTCTGAACCTGGGCCTTAAATTACAGGGGGAGTCACCTCGAGTGACAAGGCCTAGTTTGGATTTGGCAGCCTGATATGAGATTGAACACACAGAACTGGATCTGAACACAGCCTCCAAGGCAGTTTCACAACAAGGGGCAATCTGAACAGGGGTCAGTTTCACAAAGCAGGTTTAGTGAAAACTCTCTGTTTGGAGAATTAGATGTAGGAGCAGTAGAGCTACTGTAACTGGCTTGTGTTGGAAAATATTCATTCATGTGACTTCAGTCAGAGAAGCAGGTCAGTGATGAACAGTCGTTAACAGAGACTTTATTACAGAAGGGCACATTATTAGAGAAGCAGCGTGTTGAAGAGATTAAATTAAAACAATGAACATGATAATTAACCAAACCGGAGAAGGAACAGAGCTATTTGAACCTTTCAACAATTATTATCATAACATCATTATTTAAGTTTCTATATAGCTCAGTTCCTCCTAATGTAACCTCAGCTCTACAGAATGAAGGTCCTGCTACAATGCTAAGCAGCTGTGAGCTCCAGAATATGGTCTGGGTGTTTCAGTGCAATTACACTAATTCAGTGATTAATGAGAATCAATTTAGAATGAAACAGTCCTCCTCGTGTACATTACATCACCTACATCAGGACAAAGAATATCTTTGCATGTTCATTTAAACAAAAGAAAAAAATTCAAAATTATGTCACCGATACAGTAAAAATACATCTTAGTGAGCACTTCTCCTTTGCTGAGATAGTCCATCCCACCTCACAGGTGTGGCATATCAAGATGCTGATTAGACGGCATGATTATTGCACAGGTGTGCCTTAGGCTGGCCACAATAAAAGGCCACTCGGAAATGTGCAAAAGACTAAAAAGACCTGAGAATAAGCCAGCTCATTAGGTTCATGACTGGGTGTGAGGCAGTATTGCTCAAAGTCAATGCAGGAAACAAGTAACCGATAAACAAGATAATGTAAAAATAACACAAGTTGCACAACATTGCATTTTCCACTGCACAGACGTGGTTAGAAGTCCAGATAAAATAGATGATAATCACAAAATCAAACGAAGCAACATTCTGTATAAATGGTTGGCCTTTCAAGCCCCAAGAGGGCCAGTCAGTTGACTTGCTACTATCATGCAGGTCCTGCACAAACTTCTGCTCCTTCATGTTCTGACATATCTCGGACGAAATGGTAAGCTGACAGAATATTTTCATTAATTCCATTTAATGAGACATTTACCTAATTTGATTTTAACTTATCTTTTCAGCACTTGGAGCAAAAATCATAAATGGGGTAAAAGTCCCAGAGGACGAAATGCGGTTTATGGCCTCGTTGCAGAACTTAGACGGACATGTGTGTGGAGGCTCCCTCATCAGAGACAAATTTGTCCTCACTGCTGCGCACTGTAATGGTGACGATGATGATGAGTGAGTTATGTTTCATTTTCCAGTTGTTGTTTTTTTTCAATTCAAAGTTACATGAACTCACCTTTTTCAAAAGAAATGTAAAATCTGTTGCTTTGTTTGATGTTTGCAAAACAGAGAAAATCTACTAACTACCTCTCGATTCTCACATTTTGCAGTGGACCGGTGAGGGTTGTTTTTGGCACCCACAATCTCAGGAAGACTGGAACAGTGAGACGCATTGAGCAGAGATGCAAACACCCTGATTATCAGAATGACACACTAGAAAATGACATCATGCTCCTCAAAGTAAGCAATAATTCTTTAAGACAATTTTTTCCAGATGATGTGTTGTATGTTTCCACTTAAATTAGATGCATTTAAGCTTTGCTTGTTTTTTATTCCTGTCAGGGTAAATGTCAAAAGTGGCCTAAACATAATAAAATACAAATGTCCCTGAAATTCTAGCCAAGACACAGCACTATCAAAGCTGTTAAATTATCGAGTTTCATTTAAAAGATTCATCAGCTCCAACTTCTAGTGATTGTTTAACCGAAGCCTGATGAAGAGTAAAACCATGTTCAGACACTGTTCATTTCAACATTCTGGTTCTGTGTCTCCAGCTGTCTCAGAGTGTTCCAGTGGGTGGAACAATACGACGCATTCGACTTCCCCCTCCTAACATGAACCTACAACCAAACCAACTGTGCCGCGTAGCTGGCTGGGGAGTGACCGAAGCTGGTAGAAGTGTTGATGACCTGAGAGTGGCGCTTGTGTCTGTCGTCAACCAGAACGTCTGCAGACGGCAATTGGATGAAATTCCTGCCAATGTCATCTGTGCAGGTGGATATCGAACACAGAACGGAGCCTGCAACGTAAGTTTTCTAAATGATTTTGGAAAGTTTATGTCTAAGTTTAACACATTGCATATCTTTTTGTATCAAAATACCAAGATATTTCCATTTTACAGGGTGATTCTGGTGGTCCCCTGGTGTGCAACGGGGTCGCTGCTGGTGTTGTATCTTTCGGAGATCACTTTTGTAGGGACGAACGCTTACCCAATGTCTATACAGACGTGTCCAAGTTCCGTCCCTGGATCGACCAGATTCTCAAGGAAAATGGTTGTTAAATACAACAGCCTTATAGAAATGCTTCAGCATACCTTCATTGTATTTAGGAGGTGTAGTTATGTCTAAGTCGCTCTGCCAGTGTTTGCTTCTTAACACAAAGAAAAATAAAAAAAAATTTCAACCATTGTTTTCTCTTTTCTTCATCTGAAGACACAAAGGCATTTTTAGTTTTTCCAGCAACATATCCACAACCTGTCTTTGGGTGAATTACATGTAGGATGCAGTAGAGCTACTATAACTGGCTTGTGTTGGAAAATATTCATTTATGTGACTTAAGTCAGAGAAGCAGGTCAGTGATGAACACTTGTTAACGGAGACTTTATTACAGAAAGCCACGTTATTGGAGAAGCAGCCTGTTCATTGTGAATTCACCAAAATGGGGAAGCGATAGAGCTATTTAAACCTTTCAACAGTTATTATCATAACATCAGTATTTAATCTTCTATATAGCTCAGTGCATCCTCGTGTAACCTCAGCTCTCTAGAATGAAGGTCCTGCTACAATGTTAAGCAGCTATGAACTCCAGAATACATAAAGAATAGAAACAAGAAAAACAAATGTATCAGTGCATTTACACTAATTCAATGATTAATGAGAATAAATTAAAAATGAAACAGTCCTCCTTGTGTAGAGTAAATCAAGTACATCAGGACAAAGAACATCTTGCAGCATGTTCATTTAAACAAAAGAAAAAACTAAGGTGGACTGCATCTAAATGATGTCACAGATATAGTAAAAAAAAACTTATTACACTTTTTCTATTACCTGTACATTTCTTGTCTACAGCATCCTCTGGTCCAGTTGGTCTTTCACACAATTCAAAGCAATGTCTGAGGGAGATGTGTCAAGTAGATCCACACAGATGAACCTTAGTGTTGCGTCTGTTGTAAATTCATCTAAATTTAGTCAACTTAATATATAACATATAAACAGTACACACTGTCAAGTTGAGGGCAAGAAAACATAAAACCATACAGACAATCAAGATAAAAAAAAAACCCACAAGAAAAAAAACAAGTACAGAATAAAACCATGTGATATAGAAATAAGATCAAAGAGATAGAAATCCAGTGATCGACTGCTCCTGCCAACACCCTAACACACCTCAACATACGGGATACTTCACTTTGCCACTCTACCACATTCCACACACACATACAAATGCATAGACTATTACTACGTGTATGTACAGATCCTGCAGACTGTAATCACCTCACACTGCATATTTGCACTGGTAATGTATTAAACAATATGATGCTGTATGCATTTTGTACATGGAGTTATTGAGATATCAGCTGTGCACAATATTTTATTTTATCATTATTATATTCTATATATTTAGCTTCTTATCCTCGTTTTTCACTGCAAACGGCTCTCACACTAGAAGGCCAAGGGAGAATTTTATCATACAGGGAACATTTTTTTAGAAGATAAAAGCTTTGACTTGACTTGTTTTTCAGACAACATGGACTTTAATTAACCTTCATCCAAAATGTTCACCATTATCAAAAAAAGTGAATAACTTTCAATTCAATTCAATTTTAGGTGACACATACTGATCAAATGAAAAAGATCAATTACGGTCAATTAAAAACCATTAACATTCTCAGTAATGATCCTCTGTTAGGGCACTTGGGATTAATCTAGCTAATTTAACAGTTTCATGCCTGGGTTGGAGGGAGTACTGCTCAAAGCCAACGCAGGAAACTGGTTCCTGTGGTTTATCTAATTTGTCACAGAATTCAGACGAACTGCTTTAAGTTGACTTTTTCAAAGTCTGACTTCCACACTAAAGAATTTACACACATGCTCTTAACGTATTGAATTAATTTAACAAAAATCACCTGATCAAGAGGCTGAAAGTGTCCTAAATACAGAAAAGTAAAATAAGTGAATGATGAAGGACATGAATAGTGAAATGCAAAGTAAGAAGAGGAAGAATTAAATGGTATACTTGTCATGCACTGATTGCATGATGTATGCACTTCAGCCGATAAACAAGATAGAGATGAAAAGACAACACAAGTTGCAAACCTTTGCATTTTCCATTGCACACAGGATGTGGTTAGAAGTCCAGTGTGCAAAAAAATGTCAACTAGTTTCTTGTAAAGAAATGCAGCAGAACATATTAATGACAGATTTCCTCATCACAGGGTGATTCTTGGGGCCTTTTGGTGTGCAACGGGCAGTACCTACAGTTATGGGAATGAAAGCAGTTACCATCGGCTAGCAGTTAGCCTGCTCTGGTGATATTGCATCTTTTTATTGGTAGAAAGAATTCAGCAGCCGGCCAAATTCTCACATTACATTGGATCTTAAATCATATTACACCATTAAGTTAATACAATAATAATAATAATAATAGTAAAATAAAGATGATATGATTATAATTGATGAACGCAAAAAAGGATGGAAAGGTTAACTGGACTCCCCCAGATAGACAGACTGACTGCTCTGCCAGTGTGTCCATACAAATTTCTGCCACATATTCTGGCATCTTAAGGACAATGTTATATTAGCCTTCCTCTCACTGTTATCTGTGAAGATGGAATTGGCCAAAATATGTCAACAGATTCATAATTCAATGATTTCTAGATTCACAACATTACGAGAAGAAATTCAAAAAGAAGTTTCTGCTCACCGGGTGATTTTGGGGGTCCTTTGGTGTACTGCGGGATTGCTGTAGGTGTTGTGTCTTTTAACTGGGACAAAGACTGCGACTATCCAAATGCACCCAACGGCTATTTGGATGTGTCAAAATACCTTCACTTGATCAAGGAGATTCTCAAGTAAAAGAATTCAGCATACTGTAGTGTCTCGTACTGGCACCTCGGCTCTGGGACAGCCGTCCACTTAGCAGCAGTTCGTCTGACACTGTTTGCTATGTCCAACTTCCGTGAAAATGTGTTTAACTCTTAGAGAATGGCCTGTGTATACACAAAACCTTTAAGGGTAAGTTTTATGTAGAATTCCTACCTGAGTCTGTGTATGTGCAAGGTTCTTGGATATGTATTTGTTTAAGTGCAGATGTTCATGTTTGCACGACTCAATAACATTTTACGACACCTCACATACAGTGAAACATTAGTATGTGAGGACTCGGGACTATGTCGGACACAATTATCTGCAGTACAGAGGCCCCACAGGGAACAGTCCTGGCCCCTTTCCTGTTCACCCTGTACACTTAAAGGAGAACTTCGGTCGATTTAAACATGCAGCTTCATTGCTCAAGCTACCCTTGACTTGCCAGTACCGAAGACGCGAACAAATTTGGTCCAGCCATTACAGAGCTCCGTGAACGGAGACGTAGCATTGGACGCTAACAGCATGGGGTCAGAACTTTAGACTGTGTTTTAAGCGTCTTAACATGCTCCACATCTCACACCAAAAGTTATGCAACATCAGCAGACACCTTAGCACACAGCACTGTAGCGTGTATGACTCAAAATGAATAAAAAAGTAGTTAAAACAATGTGTTTGTGCAAGGAGCTACTTACCTGTTTGTTGACATCGGCGTCTTCCGGTAGGTAGGCTAAACTAGCTGATCCGTCGAGCGTGCATTTACTCCCTCACTGGCGGAGACGGAAACGTAATCCAGCATTTTCGTGTTTATGTTCATAATGTACATGTCCATGTTACAGCCTGTCATGAGCCATGAGCCTTACAATAGCCTGTTAAGCCTGTTAAGTGCACACTCGATGGATATGCTAGTTTGGTCTAGCTACCGGAACACACGGATGTCAACAAACAGGTAAGTAGCTCCTTGCACAAACACACTGTTTTAACTACTTTTTTATTCATTTTGAGTCATACACGCTACAGTGCTGTGTGCTAAGGTGTCTGCTGATGTTGCATAACTTTTGGTGTGAGATGTGGAGCATGTTAAGACGCTTAAAACACAGTCTAAAGTTCTGACCCCATGCTGTTAGCGTTCAATGCTACGTCTCCGTTCACGGAGCTCTGTAATGGCTGGATCAAATTTGTTCGCGTCTTCGGTACTGGCAAGTCAAGGGTAGCTTGAGCAATGAAGCTGCATGTTTAAATCGACCGAAGTTCTCCTTTAAGACTTCTCCCAGAAATCACCCCACAGCCATCTGACTGGTGCCAGCGGAACCACCTCCAGCTCAACGCAGGGAAGACCAAAGAGCTGGTGGTGGATTTCCGTTGGCACAGACAAACCTGCACACAGGTCAACATCCTGGGGACAAGAATTAAGCTGTTACAAAGTTCACTGTCAAATGAATATAAGAATGAAATATTGACGGAACTGTGTAAACTTAAAATGAAATATGATGACATTATAGGAAAAAAAATTAATATAAATTAAAGAGAGCAAAATTAAATGATTATGAAAGTGGGGAAAAGGCAGGAAAGCTGTTAGCCTCAAGACTGAAAAAACAAATGACAAAAAATAAAATTTCTAGTATCAGATTACTAAATGATTCAATATCCTCTGATCAAGATCAAATAAACAAAACTTTTACTGAATTTTACCAAAACCTTTATGAGTCTGAAGGTGATGACAACCCTGAGTCACTAGAAAAGTTTTTTTTAATAATGTAAAGCTTCCCTCCTTAACAGAAGAGTGAAAACACACATTAGAACAACCAATAACTCTATCTGAAATAAATCAGGCCATAAATTCTTTTGCTAAAAATAAATCTCCGGGGCCTGATGGTTATAATGCAGAGTTCTATCAGGAGTGGAGTGGGGATCTGTCACCCCTTCTTTTGCAGATGTATCAAGCATCATATGAAAATGTAAGTTTCTCACCATTATTTAATCATTCACATATTACATTAATCCATAAAAAAGGTAAAGATCCTCTCTTGTGCAAGAACTATCGTCCAACATCTTTAGCCAACCTGGACAATAAAATCCTGGCAAAAGTTCTTGCAGCAATATTATTTAAGGTAATTAGAAAGCTGATACATAGTGACCAAACTGGTTTCATGAAAAAACGGTACTCATCTGATAATACAAGGAAATTATTTAATATCATACAACATTCAAAAAAACTTCCTCTGTCAGCTGCACTGTGTACTATTGACGCTGAAAAAGCGTTTGACCGCATTGAATGGTCGTTCTTGGTTAGTGTTCTACAGAAATATCGGTTCGGCACCAACTTTATACAGTGGATCAAAATGCTTTACCACAATCCTACAGCCTCAGTAAGAACGAATGACTTCTTTTCAAAACCATTCACTTTACATCGAGGTGCAAAACAAGGGTGCCCAATTTCAGGTCTCTTATTTAATTTGGTTATCGAGCCATTAGCTGAGAAAATAAGATCTGAAAATAATATCAAAGGCATATATACTGGAAGTCAAACATATAAAATATCACTGTACTGTGATGACATAATTTTGTATTTAACAGATGTAGAATCCTCTCTTCTTCATCTCACACAGATCATTACTCAGTACGGCTCTCTGTCAGGATATAAAGTAAATTGGGAGAAATGTGAATTGATGCCCTTAAATAAAACCTGTACTATCACATGTGTACGGAATACCAAAATAAAATGGAAACAAACAGGATTAACATATCTGGGACTAAAAATTACATCAAGTATCTATAGATACTTGATGTAATTTTTAGTCCCAGATATGTTAATCCTGTTTGTTTGAGTGAGATATTAATCTCACTCAAACCTATAACAAAATAAGAGCAAATATTGATCGCTGGTCAAGCCTTCCCATATCTCTGTGGGGTCGAGTAAATACTGTAAAAATGAATATCCTCCCTACTGTCAACTACATCTTGAGAATGCTACCTACTATCATACAAAAAGCCTGGTTTGATGACTTGCATAAAGCAATCTCAGCATTTATTTGGCATGGTAAAAAGGCGCGATGCTCATACTTGAGGATGTCTAATCCATACAAAAAAGGTGGTCTGCAGCTCCCTAACTTTTTTTTTATTATTATTTATCATTTGGTTGTCAGCAAGTAAATATGTTTTTGGATCCTGGTGTGATTAAAGACTGGAAAACCATTAAGGAGAATATGTTACAAAGCTTAAATATTGACTCAGGATGTCTTTATTATATGAAAACACTTCCTAAGGTACTGATTGGAACTCCTATTGAAGTGTCATTCAGCATTTTAAAGTCATGTGCAAAGGTCTTAAGAATTGACACAGATACTTCAATAAATCAGCCAATATGGCAGAACCCAAATATAACAGTGAACAAAAAGGTTATTAATTGGAAAAAGTGGAAGGACAATGGAGTAACTAGGCTTTGTCACATATTCTCTAATAATACTAATTGCAATTGTTATAAAACTTTGATGAGTTAATCACTGATTATAATATTCCAAAGAGTGAGTACTTGAACCTTACGACACTCTATTGAAAAATGTGTGTCGATAGAAAAGCTGAGAATTTGTGTACACACATTTGAAAATATTCTTTACAGTCATATCCTGCCAAATAAAAATGCAGTTAAATTATGGTATTCAACTCTGAATGATAGCTTTGGTGATCAATTTGATGTTTGTGCAAAAAAATGGGCCAGAGATCTGCATAAACAAGAGGAAGAGCTGTCCTGGAACGGTATATGGAAAAATGCAAGGCAACCTTTTTGATGTATAAAAAATAAACCAAGACAATTCAAAATACTCAACAGATTATACTACACACCGTCAAAACTATTTACAATGGGCTTACAAGAAGACAGTAAATGTCTAAAATGTGGCAATACTGATGGAACTTTGTTTTATTTACTCTGGGATTGCCATAAAATAAAATACATTTGGTTTGGTATAACAAAACACCCTATGAACCACATTAACATAACTATTCCACTAACACCAGAGTCATGTATATTAGGAGATCTACATAATTTTAATAAAGTTCCATCAAAGGGCAAGAAAGTGTTCCTCTCTTTATGCATGATCACAAAAAAGGTGATCATCAATAACTGGATCTGTACAAAAACTCCATCGGAGAGGGAGTGGGTCACCGAGGCAATGGAGGCAGTGAATCTAGAGAAAGTAGCCTTTAGTTTGGAAAACAATGATGCGGGTTATGTTGAAATTTGGGCTCCAATGGAAAATTATTTGATGTCGTTGTGATGTACATGTTTTTGTCCTCTCAACATTTCTTTTGAATTTGTTTATGAAGTTCGTAGTTATAGTGCCTGAGACCATCTAAGAGGTGGGGGGGGGCGGGGTTTTTTGGAAGGGACTGGAAGCATGCTATTTGTTTGTCCGCTTGTGTTTTGCTTTCTTTCTTTTTTTTAAAATGTATTTTCAATTATTTATTATTATTACTATTATTAATTTATTTTATTTTTATTTTTTTTCCTTTCTTTCTTTATAGTATTATTATTAGTTGGAATATGTTTGTAAAAAAAAAAAAAAAAAAAATCCTGGGGACAGACATTGAGATGGTGACAATGTACAAATGCCTGGGCGTTCACCTGAACAATAAGCTGGATTTGACTGATCTCACTGCAGCTACATACAAGAAAGGTCAGAGCAGACTCCATCTGCTGAGGAAGCTCAGGTCCTTTGGAGGGCAAAGGGCAGCAGCATCTCAACAGCAGGAAGGAAAAGATTGGATACACTTATAAAGAAAGTCAGCTCCATCCAGGGATGCCCTCTTAACCCAGTGCAGGTGGTGAAAGAGAGCAGGATGATGGACAAGATATCATCGCTGCTGGTGAGGGAGTCCCACCCCCTGCAGGTCACTATCTCAGCACTGGGCAGCTCAGCGATAGGCTAATACACCTCAAGTGTGTGAAGGAGAGGTATCGCAGGTCCTTCCTTCCTGCTGCTGTCAGACTGTACAACCAGCACTGCTCCCAATAGACCTAGCATGTGCACTATGTCATAAAAGAACCCATTCTCTCTGTTTTTTGCATTAACTGGACAATTTCACAGACCTGTATCTGCTACAATTACACTGTTAACAGTGAAAAATATTATTTGTATAAAATGTCTATGAGAGTTCTATTTTGTATTTCTTTTTTGCTGTATTGTTTATTTTACTTTTATTGTTGTTTATTACAGTACCACTGTCCTTTGACTGCTGTGATGAAGAAAGTTCACCATTTGGGACAAATAAAGAAAATTCTGATTCTGATTAACAGACAACTACTAATGAGTACTAATAGCAACTGTTAGCTGCTAATAATGAAAGAAATTTAACTTAACCAAGTTTCATAATGGCTTCTGTGAAAACACTGATGATCAAATCTGAGAAAACTGTGGTTTCTGTCGTTTGTCACAAAATTTAAAACAAAATTGTCAGCGGGGTGTGTGAAGTAGATCCACATAAAGAAAACTTGTCTGGTGTCTTTGTGTTTTAGAGCAGACGCAATCCTAGAGTTTGTGATACAAGAAGGTGAATCCTGATGTAAAAAGATTGCACAGCCAGACTTAATACGTAATAAGCAGATTTATAGAGGAATACAAGGTAAACTAAAAGTTACTTATATATCCTTATATACCTCCAAAAAACATTTCTTATTACAGAGTTTCACACTTTGGTTTTTGTATGAATTACAACAAATGAGATAAAATATATATCAGTGAGGTTTTGAGTCAGGCTCACAGGGGACTTCTAGGAATGACTCAGTAGACGGACATGTAGGCACTTGCCAACATAGAAACATCAGGCTGCAACGGCCTCATGTACAACTCTCTCTTAAGGTAGCCTAATGGTTCTGTTCTGTAACACAGCTGACAGAGAAGACTGCAGCTGTGGCATCTGATGATGCAGCGCCCACTAATGGTCAACATGCAGAGAAACTCTAACATGGCCATGGGGCTCTCTGCTGACTATGAAGACATGCTAACTAGACAGCATCAGTTTGCATTTATACACAATACATTTGTTTATATTTACCTTATTTCAGATTTGTAGAGAGAAATCACTGAATGATGTAGTCAGATCTGTATAATGCTGCAAACACTGATCATATTTAATATAATAAATGTAAATGTGTTACTTATTACATGCCAAATTCAGGTTTAAGAAACATAGATGACAGTATGAGTGTATTTTTCCTGAATTTTATATGTTATTATGAACAAATAGGGTTTAGCATATCACCAGAATAAGCACTAACTATGGCTAACTGTTGCTGCTGTTTGCTAGTTGGATCATTTAGCCATGCAGGTAGCAGTCCAGACTTGGACAACTGGGGGAGCAGGATAACAGACAACCTTACCTTTTGGTGCTGATCTGGATAAAGAGACGGATCCAGGTCTTTTTTTTTTCTCACTTTTTAAAGTCAGAGGTAGAGTGTTATTTGCTTTCCCCTACTTGGTTTCCTGTAAAACTGTTCAGGTTGGGACAGACTTGTTGAGAATATTGATTGGAGTTTTATAGTAGCCAATAATAACAGCCAAAATAAAATGAAAATGGAAAAATGGAAAATACGCCCCCTATCCTGCAGCTAGGTATAGTTGTCTCTGCCCAACCATGACCCCCCAGTGAACACAGCCAACTAAAGGTTTAATTTGTAGAATATGGCCAAAATTCAAAGCTCTGAAAACACAAGGGGCAGCATGTCACCAGATTAACCAACAACTGCTCTTTGGCAGCTGTTCTTTGCTATAGTTAGCCACCATAAGTGAACCAGTTCATGGCTCAGTTAGTTCTGGAGCCAAAGGTCCTAAAGTTTGTCTGAACCTGGGCCTTAGATTACAGGGGGAGTCACCACGGGTGACAAGGCCCTGTTTGGATTTCGCAGCCTGACATGAGTGTGGGGGACAACAAAAAAAAGAAAGACACATATCTTTTTGAACTGATACAACAGCAGTTTTTCATCAAGTGTGCATGATTCTGGTCAATTAAAAACATTAACAGTCTCAGTAATGATCCTCCGTTAGGGCACTTGGGATTAATCTAGCTCATTAGTTTCATGATGGGTGTGAGGCAGTATTGCTCAAAGTCAATGTAGGAAACAGGTAAGCGATAAACAAGATAGCGTGAAAAAAACAAAAGTTGCACAACATTGCATTTTCCATTGCAAACAGGATGTGGTTAGAATTCAAGATAAGATAGATGATGATCACAAAATCAAACAAAGCAACATTCTATATAAAAGGTTGGTCTTTGCAGCCCCAAGAGTGCCAGTCAGTTGACTTGCTGCCATCATGCTGGCCCTACACAAACTTCTGCTCCTTCATGTTCTGACATATCTTGGGCGAAATGGTATGCTGACAGAATATTTTTTTTAATTCTATTAAATGAGATATTGACCTTATTTTGATTTTAACTTATCTTTGCAGCACTTGGAGCTAAAATCATAAATGGGGTAAAAGTCCCGGACGACTCGATGCAGTTTATGGCCTCATTACAGACCACAGATGGACATATGTGTGGAGGCTCCCTCATCAGCGACAACTTTGTCCTCACTGCTGCGCACTGTGCTGATGATGATAATCAGTGAGTTACATTTCATCTTCCAGTTTATTTTTCATTTAAAGTCTTTTTCATCTCTTCAAAAGAGATGTAAAATCTGTTGCTTTGTTTTGTTGTTGCCAAAACAATCTGAGAACGCCTACTGACGGCCTCTCAATCTTAACTTTTTTCCAGTCTACCTGTGAGGGTTGTTTTGGGCACCCACAATCTCAGAAAGACTGGGACAGTGAGAAACATTGTGCAGAGATGCAAACACCCTGATTATCAGCCGAACACATTAGAAAATGACATCATGCTCCTCAAAGTAAGCATATATATTTTTTAATACCATTTGTCCCAGATGAAGTCTTGTGTGTTTACAGTCAAATTAGATACATTTAAGATTTGTTTGTTTTTTATTCCTGTGAGGGTAAATGTCAAAATTAGCAAAAAAAAATAAATAAATAAAATAAAATGTCCCTGAAATTCTTGCTAAGACACAGCGCTATCAAAGCTGTTATATTCTAGAGTTAACTTTCATTTAAAAGATTCATCAGCTACAACTTCTAGTGATTGTTTAGCTGAATCTTGATGAAGAGTAAAACCATGTTCAGACACTGTTCATTTCCACATTCTGGTATTGTGTCTCCAGCTGTCTCAGAGTGTTCCAGTGGGTGGAACAATACAACGCATTCGACTTCCCCCTCCTGACATGAACCTACAACCCAACCAACTGTGCCATGTAGCTGGATGGGGAGAGACCGAAACTGATAGCCGTGTTGATGACCTGAGAGTGGTGGGTGTGTCTGTTGTTGACCAGAAAGTCTGTAGACGGCAATGGTCTAACGAATATGTTCCTGCCAATGTCATCTGTGCAGGTGGATATAAAACACTCAAAGGATTCTGCAGAGTAAGTTTCCTGTCATTTTTGGAAAATTATTGGACACATATGATATTCTTTTGTATCAAAATATTAAGATATTACCATTTTACAGGGTGATTCTGGTGGTCCTCTGGTGTGCAACGGGGTGGCTGCTGGTGTTGTATCTTTTGGAAATGATGGTTGTAGTGACCCAAGATTTCCCAATGTCTACACAGACGTCTCCAAGTTCTGTCCCTGGATCGACCAGATTGTCAGTCAAAATGGTTGTTAAATACAACAACCTTACACAAAGCTTTGCTTCAGCAAACCTTCATTGTATTTAGGAGGTGTGGTTATGTTTAAGTCGCTCTGTCAGTGTTTGCTTCTTAATGCAAAGGAAAAAATAAAAAAAATGTTCAAACATTGTTTACTCTTTTCTTCATCTGAAGACACAAATAGCATTTTAGTTGTTTTTCCAGCAACATATCCACAGACTGTCTTTGGGTGAATTAGATATAGGATGCAGTAGAGCTACTGTAACTGGCTTGTGTCGGAAAATATACATTCATGTGACTTCAGTCAGAGAAGCAGGTCAGTGATGAACACTTGTTAACCGAGACTTTATTACAGAAAGGCAGATTATAAGAGAAGCAGCGTGTTGAAAAGAGTTTTAAAAAAATGAAAAGTGTGAATGAACAGAAAAAGAAATAGAGCTTCATAAAGATTTTCACAACATCATTATCATAACTGAATTCACTGTTTAGCTTGGCGTCCTCTTCGCATGAAGCTATGTAACCTCAGCTAACCAGAGTGAAGGGTGTGTCACATTGTTGAACAGCTAAGATCTCCGTGATACAGAGTGGGTATGAAGACATTTAAATAAAGAACAAAAACAACAAAATTCACATTTGGATCGGTGATTGACTCTAGTTCAATGTTTAATGAGAATAAATGAATCCTACTGGACAGTAAATCACCTACATTTGGACGAGACAAAAAACATCATGTTCATTCAGGCAAAAGAAAAGGTTCCCAGTGATGTCAAACAAATTCTTAAAAATAATATGTGTATCTCTTTAATTTGTTCTGAAGGGCCCTTTAGTTACTGTGTGTACATCTCTAGTCTGCAGTGTCCTGTGGTTCAGCAAGTCTGTCACACAATTCAAAGCAAAGATGGAAGTTTCTGTGTCAAATAGATCCACACCAAACAGCCATGTTGTTGCATCTATGTTAAATTCATCCAAATAACGTTCACCTAATATTAAATGTTTATTCAACTTAGTATTCAAAAGCAGGGAGAGATACAGTGAAGGCCAATGAACAATCAAATGCCAATCACTCATGTGGAACCCCTAAAAGCTACGTGGAATAAAAATATTCGTACACAAAGAAACAGAGGTGCAAAAAGACTCAGAAGAACAAAACAAAACAGTAAATACAAAAGTGTCATGAATACCAAATGGAAGCAAAAATCAAAAGGTCAATGACATGAAGGAAAGAAAACAGAGAGTGGAGTCATGTCACATATGTTAGAGTTCCTTCCCTGGAACTGAGAGCTCTCAAACAATACAACTCTATTAAGTGCAGCAAAATAGTGAGGACCAAAACTCAAGACAAAAAAACCTTATATTGTGAGCCTCTAATGGCAAGTCCAACAGCCTCTGTCCTAACAAAAGCGTCCTTTCCATAAGGATTTTTAAAAAAGCCTGTATTTTACATCAAAAGACCCTGTGATGGCAGAGTTCAGTCTTTTGAAAATGGACCATGACCTCCTTAAAATGTTCCACCCAAGACAGTGGGCGATGGCATGGGGAAACAGAGCCGAAGAGAGAGATGGAGAGAATTTATTTATTCCAAAATAAAACCGAAATAACTCAAACCACGACTAACAAAAAAAATCCTACGGGAGTTTGGCTTCAGCATATACTTTTATTGCGTTGTGGAAATATAAAATGGGATTTAAATCAATAAATCAAGTGCATTTCTTCTTTTTCTAATGTTCACTTGAGCTCAACACAAACTCAACAGTGTTACTGAAAGGCTTTTCTTTCTCGCTGAGTGTTCTGTTGTCAATGTATTTAACTAATATTCTGTTCCTCCAAATGTAGCAATAAGTACACTCATCAACATTTAATAGATTTTTTTAAATAATACTTTCAATCCCACACAACTGAGAAACTCTGCCGAACATTTCACTAGAAAACCACATTGTTTCTTAAGAATTCTTTTGAACTCAAATCTGATGTAACACACTAAAAAGAGGAAAGTGAAAGATTACTTTGCAAGATTTATCAAACCATAATTTGACAAGAATTTTATCTCTGCAAATCAGTAATGACTTGAATATACCGTAATTTCCAGACTATAAGCCGCTACTTTTTTCACACACTTTGAACCCTGCGGCCTATACAATGATGCGGCTGATCTATAGATTTTTACGGGCTATCGGCCTCCAAGGGGCACTCTAGCAGGAAGTGCTAGAGCGAGACAGACAGGTGGAAGAGATAGTGCGCCGAGGAAGAGGCTAGTTTAATTGTGTTTTGAACAGTCTTTTTGCACATCATGCACACAGCCTCATCATGGAAAACACATGAAGAAATGCATATGATGCAGTTTTTAAGTTAAAGGCAAAAAACGAAAGTGACATTGAGAGCGACAGCGAAGGAGAGACTGAGAAAGTGTGTGACGAAGTCATTCTGAGGCTGTTCAGTTGCGACACTGAAGAAGACGACTTCACTGGTTTAGTGCGCAGGAGGAAGATGAAGATAGCAATCAATTACTTTTCTGGTAGAGATTTTTTTAACCAGCCGTGTTACTGCTGTGTAATATCTCATGTTACAAGGTGGACACCTGTGGCTTATAGACAAGTGCGGCCTATATATGTACAATTTTTTTTTTCTTTTTAAAATTAGTTGGTGCGGCTTATATTCAGGTGCGCTCAATAGTCTGGAAATTACGGTATTTGCTTTGCACGCAATGTGGACTCTACTGAGTTATGTGACTGCCGGTAAGAAGTAGAACAAACGTCTGGTTAAAGCGTCTAAGATGGCTTATCCACTTACATGATCATCATCATTATCATCATCATCATCGTCAGCAGCAGCATCATTTTAACAATTAGTTGCATTTCCACCAGGTTTAAATGACATATTTGGTGCCATATAGCTAGACGCAGGCAAAAGGCTTAGCCGCCTCCATCCCAAATGAGTGATTGTCCACTGTAAATTCCCAACTTGAAGAACAGTCTCCCTCACCAGGTAGTCACAATGCTGTTGATTACCTACAGCTTGTCTGTGCCTCACTATATGGAGTTGTTATAACTAAGGTTCAGGAACTGGACAATGCCACTCCGCCTGCCTGATCTGCAACCAAGGCCCTGCCAATCAAACCACTTGTGTCTCATCAACCTAAACACCTGTACCTAATTAACGCAGAAGACTCAGATCGTTTCAACTTTTTCAACTCCTGAAAAAATGGGAAGGAAAACAAAAGTGATGCATTTATAGTCTGTTGAGTGTATCGTTTTTTTCCCAGTGTACAGCTGAGCTCAACACAAACTCATGAGTCACTCCAAACGGCATGTTTCTGTAGTAGATGTACTCCATATTCTGTCCATCTACAAGTGGCAACAAGTACATTTATCTACATATGATATAACATATCTTTTATTCTTTAGAATGATACTTTCAATTTGTGACAGCTGAGAAACTCAGTTGTGTGTAAGAACAGATTTCGTCAAAGTCTGCAGAACGTTTCACTAGAAAGCCACATTGTTTCTTTTGAACACAAACAAAATAATTCTTTTGAACACATACCTGTTTTAACACGCTGAAAAGAGGAAAGATTTATTAAACCACAATTTTGTAAGGGTTTATTTTCTATCGGTCATTAATGACCTAGACATATCAGTGGTAGAAAGTACAGAAAAACTGCACTCAAGTATGAGTTATAATAGCCTATCACAAAATCTGATAATTGTTCACCATTAATCTTTGATTTATGACAATGACATTGAGTTTCTCCGTCAGCAGTCCAGCCGACACTTGCCAGTGTTTCACCATTGGCAGTCCAGCCGACACCTGGCAGTGGTTCTCTGTTTGCAGTCTAGACGACACCTGTACCTGTCCTTCGGTTGGAGGTCTGGCCCGAGTCCTTTACCTGTCCCTTGGTCAGAGGTCCGGCCAACTCCTGTTCCTTCCAGTCCCACATAGCAAAATTGGTCTGGCCCAGCTCTGGCCCACATAAGGCACTTGCACTCGGCCGACATACCGCAAAGAATGACGGCCCCCCAGTGGCCCGGATATGGTTTGCCAGAGCTGGCTCACACATGGGCCAGCTCTGGGCCAACTGCAAACACACACAGTTGGTCCAGAACTGGCCCATGTGTAAGCCAGCTCTGGCAAACCATATCTGGGCCACTGGGGGGCCGTCATTCTTTGCGGTATGTCACCCGAATGCAAGTGCCTCAGTTGGTCCAGAGCTGGCCCATGTGTAAGCCAGCTCTGGCAAACCAGATCTGGGCCACTGGGGGGCCGTCATTCTTTGCGGTATGTCACCCGAATGCAAGTGCCTCAATTGGTCCAGAGCTGGCCCATGTGTAAGCCAGCTCTGGCAAACCAGATCCGGGCCACTGGGGGGCCGTCATTCTTTGCGGTATGTCACCCGAATGCAAGTGCCCCAGTTGGTCCAGAGCTGGCCCATGTGTAAGCCAGCTCTGGCAAACCAGATCTGGGCCACTGGGGGGCCGTCATTCTTTGCAGTATGTCAGCCGAATTCAAGTGCCTCAGTTGGTCCAGAGCTGGCCCATGTGTAAGCCAGCTCTGGCAAACCAGATCCGGGCCACTGGGGGGGCCGTCATTCTTTGCGGTATGTCACCCAAGTGCAAGTACCTCAACTGGCCCAGAGCTGGCCCATGTGTGAGCCAGCTCTGGCTAACCAGATCTGGGCCACTGGGGGGGCGTCATTCTTTGCAGTATGTCAGCCAAGTGCAAGTGCCCCATGTGGACCAGAGCTGGGCCAGACGTCAGTCTAATCCATGCTGCATCTGGCCCGGATTAAAAAACAACAGAGGTACAATTATACAAATGACTTTATTTTCACAGCTAATTTCCAAAATACATTTCCAATATTGAATAATCAATGCAAAGTGTTATCAGATAAGTGCAATATGCATCGGAACATTCAGTACTTTTTTCACAATTCAAAAAGCGGCAACATTTTAACACTGAAAAGTTGTATAGCTGGCAGTATATGACTGCAGCCATGCTGCATTCATGGTAAACACACATCCTTTATAATAAAAGCATAGTATCAGAAATTATAGACTTCAAAATAAAACTCTGAGATTTTTCCATTCACATGTACGACCCACTTGGGTCCTGACCCATCAGTTGAGAGCCACTAGCATAGACTGTTCAAAAACATACAATGCAGCGGAATGTTGCATAATACCTTAACATATACTTACAACATATCTGTCAGCAAACACAACATGTCAAGAGTCTACAGAACATTATTACGAATTTAACATTCACTGCCATATCTTCAGTTTAAAAACCAACACTGAACATTTTAGACAAAACAACTTGGCATAGACTTTCACACCATGCATAGAAACATCACGTCTCCATGTGTTCCACCAGCAGTAGCACCTTACAAAAGGTGAAGAGAGTTCAGATCAAAAGTCTAAAATGCATTACGCATGAGAGCTTCTCTCACTGTCCATCATTCTCATTTACTCACTTCCTCCGCTGTTCCCATCAGGTGCTTTCTGCAACCATTTTGTAATCCTGGTCTCGATTTCTTGGTCTGTGGCATCAGAAGTCAGACACACACATACAAACACACAAATTAATGAATATCACAGTACAGTTCACAAGTGACACATCTGATGACTAGCCAATAAATATGATTGGCACTACATTCCAACACCCATCAGTGTGTTTGGCCATTAACATGCCCCCCCCCCCATGCATTGAATGGAAAAGAAATTCATTAAACTATTTAACAGTTTTTTTACTTTATTTAAATTTTGTGATGACGAATGCAATCACATTGCTGCAATTTAAGTTGTTAGAATACACATATAAAGCACTAGGGATGTTCCTGATTAAACGACTGGCCATGTAAATGTTTCAAACTGGCATACCGGTATAAGTGCTCGACCGGAGCAATGCATAACCACATTCAGTACCCACATCACACACACATTCACATCAGCCTGCTTGCAGATCTTGCCAAACAAATTTCTACAACATCCCCCCCCCTCAGAGAAGAAAATAACAGCTGCACCCCCCCAAAATAATTATTATTGCTATCATTACTTTTAATATTTTTGCTGTTGCTATACGTCATGTTCCATGCATTGTCAGACATTGGGATGGCATTTAGCTCGGCAGCAGCAGCTTCTCCATCATCACTGAACACAACTGAACTCCGTTTTTATTTAAATGAGGAGCTGTTTGATGGATACCATTGATCCCACTGTTCAACAACCAAATGCTGATATAGTTGGCACTTAGTGGCACACATTAATGAACTGAACTATGTTAATGAAATGTGTCATCTTCTCTGACCACTGACATGCTGTGTGGCTACCGTTAGCAGTGCTAGCAGCAGCCTGCTCTCCGTGCAGGATAACATCCACATCTGATGATTTTCCAACTTTTACTAAATCATTAATAATTAGATGCTAAAATCATAACATTCCATCCATTTCTACATAGGCACTCTTTAAAAAAAAAAGAAAAAAATAATTAAAATACCACTGAGCCATCAGCTATTCTGGATTGCACAACCTCATCTCAAACAGGCTGGGCTTTGAAACAGTTTTCTTTACCTTGTAGGCCTTGATTAGCTCCTCTGTTTTTCACCAAGATAGAGAATGAGGCCTCTGATCACATCCTCTCTTCTGGACTCAATGCTGTTGTGCTATAAAAAAAGAAAGGAGATCATGCTAAGTACAAACATCAGAATGCTAATATATAACTAACTATTTAACTGCAATAAGTACATGCCTCATTTACCATGTCACAGGTCTCATCAAGTTTCTTCCCAACAGCTTAGAGGCTCAACAGCCTGGGTGTGTATTGGTCCAACTTCCCCAGTAATGTGAACTGTAGTGGCTTTAGTGTGATCCTCCATAATTCATCCTTGATCTGCAAAAGAGGTCAGAAGTGAGATGGAGAAACATCTTGAGATACAGAAAAAAAGAATAACAGAGACACAGAGCAACAAAAACAGAACAGAGTCATGCATTGTATTCTGACAGCCTCATCAGGCTTACTTGTGCTGCATTTTAGACTGGGCTGTCACGACATTTTTTTCAGTGAAAGACCAGAATCTCTGTCCCCAAAAATTACTTTTTGTCTGGTCCATAAACTGAAATAATCTAACATGTGTCCACTTTCCCCACAACAATTGTTTTTGCATACCTTCACCAGTGTGCTTGACACGATAAATCATCTGATAAGCACACAATGACATAGTAACTGACCACTAAAGAGATCGTCTATGCAGCACGCTTTTCACTCTGCCCCCTGTACAGTGGGCTCTCTATTTGAGAACTCGGCGCGGTGTATCACCTGCAGCGTGGCTCGCTCTGCCCTCTGCTGCGGTTCGTGGCTAACAAGCAGACCTAACTTAACAACCTAGATGTAGGCTAAGTTACCTGCTAGTTAGCAGCCACCGCTGCGACCAAAAACCGGCCACACAAACCCAAACACACACGGCCGACTTACAGCTAACACTCCTCGCTAATTCATCCTTGATCTGCAAAAGAGGTCAGAAGTGAGATGGAGAAACATCTTGAGATACAGAAAAAAAGAATAACAGAGACCCCGTTAGCGAGGGGTAGCCCCGTACACCGGGGTGTTAGCCGTTAGCGAGGGGTGTTCGCGGCACCAGGCGCCCCTCGCTAACGGTGTTAGCCATTAACGGTTAGCCGTTAGTGAGGAGTTACCGAGGGGCGCCGTGTGTCGCGAACACCCCTGGCTAACGGCTAACCCCCCCGGTGTTAGCCGATAGAGAGGGATTCTGCACAGTGCCATAGATAGAAATGCATACTAACGTTAGTTTACTCTATCACTCTGGTTCTGCATGCAGCCATAAACCGGCACCCAGCGCTGTCTGATTAACGTAATGTGAAAGAAAAAACACATCCATGCTTACTTTAAATTATAGTCACTTGCAAACGTCAGGTTCAAATTACATTTGAAGCAAGTATTTTAAAACTTGCTAACATTTGTTTCAAGTTACACAGAAGTCTGTTGAAGCCACTGTTGTTAATTACAAATTACATCAAGTGCCTCCAGTTATTTTACTTATTTCTACAACAATGTAAAACCTGAAAGATTGTAGTAAGTAACCAACTATATCAATAACATTAACTAAATTCTTACCTTAACAGTTCAGTCTCCCATTTTTCAAATTTCTCCTTCTGTCTTTGCTCAGGCGTTTGGCGTGAATACCCAGAATGCAACACAGGGGGGGGGGGGGGGGGGGGGGGGGCAGTCGGAGTAAATACAAAGTGTAGAAGATTTGTTGATCCGCTTACATACAGCTTGTTAGGGAAAACAATCAAAATGACTTGTGTTTTGAACAAATGTAGAATAATTCACAACTTGATATATTCATGTCTAGAGACAAACTTTGTTTTGTATTGTTATTATCACAGGATTAATTATGTTACAATTATTTATTCTTAGATTGACTTGTTTCAGTGTATAGAAACGCCTGTAGGAACCAATAAGACTTATGTGGGAACCATTAAGACTCCTATAGAAGACTCCTGTAGGAACCATTAGACTCCCGTAGGAAACGTTAGTAGGGACCGTTGAAGTCCTGTAGATTTGTGTAGGAGATATTAGAACCTTAGAAAAACAAACCAAACCATTAGGACAACATAAGTAGCCATTAGAAACCATTAGAAACCACCAGGAACCATTAGAAACCAATAGAATATGTCTAATGGTTTGTCTGACTTTTTTCAGCAGGGTACATATCTGGGCCACATACAACTAACCACAAATAGCCCACATTTGGCATGCCATTACATAAACATGCCATCATTGCCAGACCTGGCCCACATCTGGCTAACATTCTATTTACCAGGTCAGAAATAGGCCAAAAGTGCCGGCTTGATGCCAGATCTGGCCCAGACCTGTCTGTTACAGATCTGGGCCACATACACCTAACCACAATTGGCCCACATTTGGCATGCCATTACATAAACATTGCCATCATTGCCAGACCTGGCCCACATCTGGCTAACATACTATTTACCAGGTCAGAAATAGACCAAAAGTGCTGGCTTGATGCCAGATCTGGCCCAGACCTGTCTGTTACAGATCTGGGCCACATACACCTAACCACGATTGGCCCACATTTGGCATGCCATATCATAAACGGTGCCATCACTGCCAAACCTGGCCCAGACCTGTCTGTTACAGACCTGGGCTACATACACCTAACCACAATTGGCCCACATTTGGCATGCCATTACATAAACGGTGCCATCATTGCCAGACCTGGCCCACATCTGGCTAACATACTATTTACCAGGTCAGAAATAGGCCAAAAGTGCCAGCTTGATGCCAGATCTGGCCCAGACCTGTCTGTTACAGATCTGGGCCACATACACCTAACCACGATTGGCCCACATTTGGCATGCCATATCATAAACGGTGCCATCACTGCCAGACCTAGCCCAAATCTGGCTAACATACTATTTGCCATGCCAGATGTAGGCCAGAGGTGCCGGCTTGATGCCGGATCTGGCCCGGACCCGCTTGCTATGTGGGGTGTTTCTCTGTCGGCATCCAGACTGACGGATGCCGGGGTTTCTCCGTCGGCGTCGCAGCCAACCACCCCTAGTATTCCTGTCAGTGTCCAACCATCCCAAGTGTTTCCCTATCTGCGCAAGTTGAAACCCACTGCTGTTTCCAATCACTCATGTGGAACCCCTAAAAACTACATGGGATAAAAATATTCTTACAGAGAGAAACAGGACAGTAAAAAAGTAAACAAAAGTGTCATGAATACAAAATGGAAGCAAAAAATATAAAAGGTGAATGACATGAAGGGAAGAAGCCAGAGTAGAGTCATGTTTCATTATGTCAAAGTTCATTCCCTGGATCAGAGAGGTCTCAATCAAAGATAACTCTGTCACGTGTAGCAGAATAGTGAGGACCCAAACCCAGACAGACAATCAAGATTAAAAAAAAAAACCCACAAGAAAAAAAACAAGTACAGAATAAAACCATGTGGTATAGAAATAAGATCAAAGGGATAGAAATCCAGCTAACCAGTGATCAACTGCCCCTGCCAACACCCTAACACACCTCAACATACGGGATGCTTCACTTTGCCACTCTACCACATTCCGTACACACACATACAAATGCATAGACTATCAGAACGTGTATGTACAGATCCTGCAGATTGTTATCACCTCACACTGCATATTTGCACTGGTAATGTAATATACAATATGATGCTGTATGCTTTTTGTACATGGAGTTATTGAGGTATCAGCTGTACACAATATTTTATTTTATCATTATTATATTCTATACATTTAGCTTCTCATCCTTGTGTTTCATTGCCAATGGCTCTCACACTTGAAGGCCAAGGGAGAATTTTATTATACAGGGAACATTTTTTTCGAAGATAAAAGCTTTTACTTGACTTGTTTTAACTTGAATCATCAGAATCAGAATCAGAATCAGAAATATTTTAATAATCCCAGGGGGAAATTATTTTTGTTACAAGCTCCAGATATACAAATAACATATATTATACAAGCAACATCTATTAAGAGCAAATTATAAATATAAATATAAACATAAATAAAATTATATATATATATATATATATAGCTATATATATATATATATATATATATATATATATATATATATACATACATAAAAGATCAAATATACAATTAAATAATGTGCAAGAAGTACAAAACATAAATGACTGTCCATGTTTGAGTCAGATTACAGAAGGAGGGGTGTCTGACTCTCTTAGGGAGGCGTTATAAAGTTTAATGACCACAGGCAGGAATTTTCTGTGGCGCTCTGTGGTGCATCTGGGTGAGAGGAGTCTACTGCTGAATGTGCTCATCTGCTGGGCCAGTGTGTCATAGAGAGGGTGTGTGACATTATCCAAGATGGACTGAAGCTTGGACAGCATCCTCCTCTCTGCCACGGTCGTCAGAGTGTCCAGCTCCTCCCCCACGACATCACCAGCCCTTCTGATCAGTTTGTTCAGTCTGTTGTTATCTGCAACCTTCAGCCCACTGCCCCAGCATGTGACAGCGAAGAAGATCGCACTGGCCACAACAGATGGCAACCACAACGTGGACTTTAACTACCCTTCATCCAAAATGTTCACCATTATCAAAAAAAGTGAATAACTTTCAATTCAACAGTAAACATTTTTAGGTGACACATACTGATCAAATGAAAAAGATCAATTACGGTCAATTGAAAACATTAACATTCTCTGTAATGATCCTCTGTTAGGGCACTTGGGATTAATCTAGCTAATTTAACAGTTTCATGCCTGGGTTGGAGGCAGTACTGCTCAAAGCCAACGCAGGAAACTGGTTCCTGTGGTTTATCTAATTTGTCACAGAATTCAGACGAACTGCTTTGAGTTGACTTTTTCAAAGTCTGCCTTCCACACTAAAGAATTTGCACACATGCTATTAATGTATTGAATATATTCAACAAAAATCACCTGATCAAGAGGCTGAAAGTGTCCTAAATACAGAAAAGTAAAATAAGTGAATGATGAAGGACGTGAAAAGTAAAAAGCAAAGTAAGAAGAGGAAGAATTAAATGGTATACTTGTCATGCACTGATTGCGTGATGTATGCACACCAGCCAATAAACAAGATGGAGATGAAAAGACAACACATAGTTGCAAACCTTTGCATTTTCCATTGCACACAGGACGTGGTTAGAAGTCCAGTGTGCAAAAAAATGACAAAATGACAGATTACCTCATCACAGAGTGATTCTTGGGGTCTTTTGGTGTGCAAGGGGCAGTACCTACAGTTATGGAACAGAAAACAGTTACCATCGGTTAGCAGTTAGCCTGCTCTGGTGATATTGCATCTTTTTATTGGTAGAAAGAATTCAGCAGGTGGCATTAATTTGATCTTAAATTACATTACACTATTAAGTTAATACAATAATAATAATAATAATAATAGTAAAATAAAGATGATATGATTATAATTGATGTCCAGTCCTCCTTTGAAATATCTATCGAAAAGATTTATGAGATTGACTGTTAAAAATGTAAGAAAAAAGGTTTATTTCTAAACAGACTGACTGCTCTGCCAGTGTGTCCACACAAATTTCTGCCACATATTCTGGCATCTTAAGGACAATGTTATATTAGCCTTCCTCTCACTGTTATCTGTGAAGATGGAATTGGCCAAAATGACATATTCTGTCAGGTATGTATCATCAGGTATCATTTCAATGAAAATGTCAACAGATTCATAATTCAATGATTTCTAGATTCACAACATTACGAGAAGAAATTCAAAAAGAAGTTTCTGCTCACAGGGTGATTTTGGGGGTCCTTTGGTGTGCTGCAGGATTGCTGTAGGTGTTGTGTCTTTTAACTGGGACAAAGACTGCGACTAAATGCACCCAATGGCTATATGGATGTGTCAAAGTACCTTCACTGGATCAAGGAGATTCTCAAGTAAAAGAATTCAGCATACTGTAGTGTCTCGTACTGGCACCTCGGCTCTGGGATAGCCTTGCACTTAGCAGCAGTTCGGCTGACACTGTCGCTATGTCCAACTTCCGTGAAAATGTGTTTAACTCTTAGAGAATGGCCTGTCTTAACATCTGACCTTCCTTCTTATTTCTTTGAAAATCTCTTTGTGCCGTTTGCTTCAAACCTGTTCTATGAATAAAACTTTTATATCATGAAATGTTTTTTGTTTTTTTTTATGTGTGCATTTCTGTCTAAAGTGTATACACAAAACCTTTAAGGGTAAGTTTTATGTAGAATTCCTACCTGAGTCTGTGTATGTGCAAGGTTCTTGGATGTGTATTTGTTTAAGTGCAGATGTTCATGTTTGCATGACTCAATAACATTTTATGACACCTCACATACAGTGAAACATTAGTATGTGAGGACTCAGGACACAATAATCTGCAGTACAGAGGCCCCACAGGGAACAGTCCTGGCCCCTTTCCTGTTCACTCCGTAGACTGAATACTTCTCCCAGAAATCACCCCACATCCATCTACAAAAGTTCTCTGACAACTCTGCTATTGTCGGCCTCAACAAGGACGGGGACAACAGAGCTTACAGAGAACTTATTATGGACTTCGTAGACTGGTGCCAGCGGAACCACCTCCAGCTCAACACAGGGAAGACCAAAGAGCTGGTGGTGGATTTCCGTTGGCACAGACAAACCTGCACACAGGTCAACATCATGGGGACAGACGTTGAGATGGTGACAATGTACAAGTGCCTGGGCGTTCACCTGAACAATAAGCTGGATTGGACTGATCACACTGCAGCTACATACAAGAAAGGTCAAAGCAGACTCCATCTGCTGAGGAAGCTCAGGTCCTTTGGAGTGCAGGGGGCACTCCTGACCTCTTTCTGTGACTCTGTGGTGGCATCAGCCATTTTCTATGGAGTAATCTGCTGGAGCAGCAGCATCTCAATAGCAGGAAGGAAAAGACTGGATACACTTATAAAGAAAGTCAGCTCCATCCAGGGATGCCCTCTTGACCCAGTGCAGGTGGTGGAAGAAAGCAGGATGATGGACAAGATATCATCGCTGCTGGTGAGGAAGTCCCACCCCCTGCCGGTCACTATCTCAGCACTGGGCAGCTCAGCTATAGGCTAATACACCTCAAGTTAGGGAAGGAGAGGTATCACAGGTCCTTCCTTCCTGCTGCTGTCAGACTGTACAACCAGCACTGCTCCCAATAGACCTAGCATGTGCACTATGTCATAAAAGAACCCATTCTCTCTGTTTTTTGCATTAACTGGACAATTTCACAGACCCGTATCTGCTACAATTACACTGTTAACAGTGAAAAATATCATTTGTATACAATGTATATGAGAGTTCTATTTTGTATTTCTTTTTTGCTGTATTGTTTATTTTACTTTTATTGTTGTTTATTACAATACCACTGTCCTTTGGCTGCTGTGATGAAGAAACTTCACCATTTGCGGGACAAATAAAGGAAATTCTGATTCTGATTAACAGACAACTACTAATGAGTACTAATAGCAACTGTTAGCTGCTAATAATGAAATAAATTCAACTTAACCAAGTTTCATAATGGCTTCTGTGAGAACACTGATGATCAAATCTAAATGAGAAAACTGTGGTTTCTGTCGTTTGTCACAAAATTTTAAACAACAATGTCAGCAGGGTGTGTGAAGTAGATCCACATAAAGAAAACTTGTCTGGTGTCTTTGTGTTTTAGAACGGAGGCAATCCTAGAGTTTGTGTACAAGAAGGTGTATCCTGCTGTAAAAAGATTGCACAGCCAGACTTAATATCTACTAAGCAGATTCATAAAGGAATACAAGGTAAACTAAAAGTTACTTATATATACTTATATACTTCCAAAAAACATTTCTTATTACAGAGTTTCACACTTTGGTTTTTGTATGAATTACAACAAATGAGATAAAATATATATCAGTGAGGTTTTGAGTCAGGCTCACAGGGGACTTCTAGGAATGACTCATAGTAGACAGACATGTAGGCACTTGCCAACATAGAAACATCAGGCTGCAACGACCCCATGTACAACTCTCTTTTAAAGTGAAACTCTCGCCAAAATGCAACCTAGGCTTTTTTTGTGAATGTATATGAATCAAACCCTCGTGTAAAAGCATAATTATGATGAAAGAGGCACTACTACTGTAACTGGTTGGTAAATAAGATTTCCCACTTAGGTTAAATGTAGTTGTCAGGGTTCATAAATGTCAATATATGTGTTTTTGTTCTTTTATTTTGTGTGTAACATCCTTTAAATGTGAGGAAAAGATGAGTTAGAGTGCAAGTGCATTGGCACAGGTTATGGTGTTGTTGCAGATTATGGCCACAAGGTGGCAGTATTGAGTAATGTTATTGTAACTGCAATAGGTGCATCATGGTCTCTCTTGGACCCTGGTGATACTACGAACGAAGTTTCATGTTGTGTCGAGCCTTCTTGCCCAAATATTGATTTTGTTGCTAGTGTAAAAGTGCCCCATGCACTCCCATTGAAAATGAGTTTGAGCTGAAAACGAAATTACGTTCAATCTTAAAAGTGCCTCTTTCATCATTATTATGCCTTTACACACAGGTTTGACTCATATACATTCACAAAAAAAACCTAGATTGCATTTTGGCGAGAGTTTCACTTTAAGGCAGTGGTTCCCAACCTGGGGGGCGCGCCCCCCCTAGGGGGCACCAGAGATCGCAGGGGGGGCGCACAACTTTGTCTGTTCTGAGGTTGTGAGGTTAAAGTTATATTTGTGCAACCCTCTGAGGTCGATTGACGCGCCGGAACGTCAAAACGTGACCTATTTAAGATGACGTAGCAGCAAGACGGAGCCTCAGTGAGTCTCAGTCCGACTTATGTGTTGGAGCAGCCTTCAAGCTGTGTACCAGTTTTTAAATTGTGTTGATAGGCCAAGTAAAACCGGACTTATGACAAATAATGTACGGCACGCTTTTTCGTTAACATTACCGTCACGTTTGCTGCGCGTTTGGTGCAGGAAGAGACGGTCAACACGGACTTCTCTCATGAAAGTGTCGGCAAGCAGGAAAAGTGTTTGCGAACACGTTCCTATTGGTGGAAAAAGGCACCACACCAGCCAATCACAAAATTACATGGCAAGACATGTGATTTGGTTGATGGGGGACAGGAGGAAGTTGTGGAGGGACCGACAGTGACGGTAAGAGAGTTGAGAGATGTGTGTCAAAATGAAAAAATAACTGTACAGTCACACGTGAAGTTGTGCTGAAAATAATGACACCAAACAAGGCAAGGTAAATAGTTTTTAAGGTGAAATATAATGGTAAAATCAAAAATAGTCAAAATGGCCAATTATACCCTGGACTGCATAAAATCCCAGTAACACACCCAATCAAAACTCTCTATAATCCAAATTGAAACATATTTCTTGGTCCACATTTAAATTCACTAAGCTATTTATTACCAACACCCGTATGAGGTAGGCCTTTTCTGCTCTCTGGTAGGCCTATTCTGGTCGTGTGTCTGTGTGTGTGTGTGTGTTTGTGTGTGATACAAAACACAAAAAGACACAAAAAGGAAGAAATGTATCTATATACATTGTAAAACGAGGAGAATATAGCTGTTGTTTATTTTTGCAAATAAAAGTTTGTAATTAACCACTTTATTCTTTTAGTGTATGCAGGTTGGGGGGGCCTGGCTTGTCTTGGACACAGGCAAGGGGGGCTTCAAGGAAAAGAGGTTGGGAACCACTGCTTTAAGGTAATGGTATTATTCTGTAACACAGATGATAGAGAAGACTGCAGCTGTGGCATTTGATGATGCAGTGTCCACTAATGGTCAACAAGCAGGGGAACTATAACATGGCCATGGGGCTGAGTATAAAGACATGCTAACTATACACAATAAATACTACATTTGTTTATATTTACCTTATTATAGATCTGTAGAGAGAAAACTCTGAATGATGTCATCAGATCTGTATAATGCTGCAAACACTGAGAATATTTAATATAACAAATGTAAATGTGTTACTTATTACATGCCAAATTCAGGTTTAAGAAAACATAGATGACAGTATGAGTGTATTTTTCCTGAATTTTATATTACATATTGTTATTATGAACAAATAGGGTTTAGCATATCACCAGAATAAGCACTAACTATGGCTAACTGTTGCTGCTGTTTGCTAGTTAGCTCATTTAGCCATGCAGGTAGCAGTCCAGACTTGGACAACTGGGGGAGCAGGATAACAGACAACCATACCTTTTGGTGCTGATCTGGATAAAGAGACGGATCCAGGTCTTTTTTTTCTCACTTTTTAAAGTCAGAGGTAGAGTGTTATTTGCTTTCCCCTACTTGGTTTCCTGTAAAACTGTTCAAGTTGGGACAGACTTGTTGAGAATATTGATTGGAGTTTAATAGTAGGCAATAATAACAGCCAAAATAAAATGAAAACGGAAAATACGCCCCCACCCTGCAGCTGAGTATAGTCGTCTCTGCCCAACCATGAGCCCCCAGTGAACACAGCCAATTAAGGGTTTAATTTGTAGAATATGGCCAGAATTCAAAGCTCTGAAAACACAACGGGCAGCATATCACCAGATTAACCAACAACTGCTCTTTGGCAGCTGTTCTTTGCTATAGTTAGCCACCATAAGTGAACCAGCTCATGGCTCAGTTAGTTCTGGAGCCAAAGGTCCTGAAGTTTGTCTGAACCTGGGCCTTAGATTACAGGGGGAGTCACCACGGTTGACAAGGCCCTGTTTGGATTTCGCAGCCTGACATGAGTGTGGGGGACAACACAAAAAAGACACATACCTATTTGAACTGATACAACAGCAGTTTTTCATCAAGTGTGCATGATTCTAGTCAATTAAAAACATTAACAGTCTCAGTAATGATCCTCCGTTAGGGCACTTGGGATTAATCTAGCTCATTAGTTTCATGATGGGTATGAGGCAGTATTGCTCAAAGTCAATGCAGGAAACAAGTAACCGATAAACAAGATAGTGTGAAAAAAACAAAAGTTGCACAACATTGCATTTTCCATTGCAAACAGGACGTGGTTAGAATTCAAGATAAGATAGATGATAATCACAAAATCAAACAAAGCAACATTCTATATAAAAGGTTGGTCTTTGCAGCCCCAAGAGTACCAGTCAGTTGACTTGCTGCCATCATGCTGGCCCTACGCAAACTTCTGCTCCTTCATGTTCTGACAAATCTTAGGCGAAATGGTAAGCTGACAGAATATTTTTTTTAATTCCATTAAATGAGACATTTACCTTATTTTGATTTTAACTTATCTTTGCAGCACTTGGAGCGAAAATCATAAATGGGGTAAAAGTCCCGGACGACTCGATGCAGTTTATGGCCTCATTACAGACCACAGATGGACATATGTGTGGAGGCTCCCTCATCAGCGACAACTTTGTCCTCACTGCTGCGCACTGTGCTGACAATAATCATCCGTGAGTTACATTTCATCTTCCAGTTTATTTTTAATTTAAAGTCTTTTTCATCTCTTCAAAAGAGATGTAAAATCTGTTGCTTTGTTTTGTTGTTGCCAAAACAATCTGAGAACGTCTACTGACGGCCTCTCAATCCTAACTTTTTTCCAGTCTACCTGTGAGGGTTTTTTTGGGCACCCACGATCTCAGAAAGACTGGGACAGTGAGAAACATTGTGCAGAGATGCAAACACCCTGATTATCAGCCGAACACAATAGAAAATGACATCATGCTCCTCAAAGTAAGCATATATATTTTTTAATCCCATTTGTCCCAGATGAAGTCTTATGTGTTTACAGTCAAATTAGATACATTTAAGATTTGTTTGTTTTTTATTCCTGTGAGGGTAAATGTCAAAATTAGCAAAAAATAAATAAATAAATAAATAAAATGTCCCTGAAATTCTTGCTAAGACACAGCGCTATCAAAGCTGTTATATTCTAGAGTTAACTTTCATTTAAAAGATTCATCAGCTCCATTCATCAGCTTCTAGTGATTGTTTAACTGAATCTTGATGAAGAGTAAAACCATGTTCAGACACTGTTCATTTCTACATTCTGGTTTTGTGTCTCCAGCTGTCTCAGAGTGTTCCAGTGGGTGGAACAATACAACGCATTCGACTTCCCCCTCCTGACATGAACCTACAACCCAACCAACTGTGCCATGTAGCTGGATGGGGAGAGACCGAAACTGATGGCCGTGTTGATGACCTGAGAGTGGTGAATGTGTCTGTTGTTGACCAGAAAGTCTGTAGACGGCAATGGTCTAACGAATATGTTCCTGCCAATGTCATCTGTGCAGGTGGATATAAAACACTCAAAGGATTCTGCAGAGTAAGTTTCCTGTCATTTTTGGAAAATTATTGGACACATATCATATTCTTTTGTATCAAAATATTAAGATATTTCCATTTTACAGGGTGATTCTGGTGGTCCTCTGGTGTGCAACGGGGTGGCTGCTGGTGTTGTATCTTTCGCAGATCAATCGTGTATGAACCAAAGCATACCCAATGTCTATACAGACGTGTCCAAGTTCCTTCCCTGGATCGACCAGATTGTCAGTCGTAATGGTTGTTAAATACAACAACCTTACACAAAACTTTGCTTCAGCATACCTTCATTGTATTTAGGAGGTGTGGTTATGTTTAAGTGATTCTGTCAGTGTTTGCTCCTTAACTTAAAGCAAAATAAAAAAATGTTCAAACATTGTTTACTCTTTTCTTCATCTGAAGACACAAATAGCATTACAGCACAACAGCAAAATATACATTCATGTGACTTCAGTCAGAGAAGCAGGTCTGTGATGAACACTTGTTAACAGAGACTTTATTACAGAAAGGCACATTATAAGAGAAGCAGCTTGTTGAAAAGAGTTTAAAAAAAATGAAAAGTGTGAGTGAACAGAAAAAGAAAAAGAGCCTCATAAAGATTTTCACAACATCATTATCATAACTGAATTCACTGTTTAGCTCGGCGTCCTCTTCGCATGAAGCTATGTAACCTCAGCTAACCAGAGTGAAGGCCGTGTCAAATTGTTGAACAGCTAAGATCTCTGTGATACAGAGTGGGTATGAAGACATTTAAATAAAGAACAGACTAGACTAGACTACACTCTAGTTCAATGTTTAATGAGAATAAATGAATCCTACTGGACAGTAAATCACCTACATTTGGGCAAGACAAAAAGCATCATGTTCATTCAGGCAAAAGAAAAAGTTCCCAGTGATGTCAAACATTTTCTTAAAAATAACATGTGTATCTCTTTAATTTGTTCAAAAAGGCCCTTTAGTTACTGTGTGTACATCTCTAGTCTACAGTGTCCTGTGGTTCAGCAAGTCTGTCACACAATTCAAAGCAAAGATGGACGTTTCTGTGTCAAATAGATCCACACCAAACAGCCATGTTGTTGCATCTATGTTAAATTCATCCAAATAACGTTCACCTAATATTAAATGTTTATTCAACTTAGTATTCAAAAGCAGCGAGAGATACAGTGAAGGCCAATGAACAATCAAATGCCAATCACTCATGTGGAACTCCTAAAAGCTATGTGGAATAAAAATATTCGTACACAAAGTAACAGAGGTGCAAAAAGACTCAGAAGAACAAAACAAAAAAATTAGCCTGTATTTTACGTCAAAAGACCCTGTGATGGCAGAGTTCAGTCTTTTGAAAATGGACCAGACCTCCTTAAACTGCTCCACCCAAGACCCAAGTCTCTGTCAGGTCAAGCGCAGAGAACACAGGCAGGAACACAGGGGATGACATGGGGAAACAGAGCTGAAGAGAGAGATGGAGAGAATGTATTTATTCCAAAATAAAACCGAAAATAATTCAAACCACGACTAACTGAAAAAATCCTACCGGAGTTTTTTTATGGGCTATCGGCCTCCAGGGGGCGCTCTAGCAGGAAGCGCTAGTGCGAGACAGACGGGTGGAAGAGAGTCATTTTGAGCATCATGCACACAGCCATATCATGGAAAACACATGAAGAAATGCATATGATGCAGTTTTTAAGTTAAAGGCAAAAAGGAAAGTGACATTGAGAGCGAAAACGAAAGAGAGACTGAGAAAGTGTCACTGTAAACCCCATTTCGGTCACTTAACTCAAAAATTTAGTGGAAACAGCTTGCACTCAAAACTTTTAGTTTAGTACAGTTTAGTAACATGAAAGTTTTGAGTACACCAGACACAAAATAACTGTGTCACATGACCCTTGTCTGACTGGACATTTATGTCAGTTCAACAGAACTCTCTTAATCACACAGCAAAATAATTTATGTTTTGTGAGCATTTAATTCTATGTCATATTTACAGGAAATATATGTTACATGACATTCATTTTATTATGTTCATTAAGTGTAAACAAAATAATGTGTCATAACTTACTCATTTTATGTATAAACAACAGTTATATATATTGTCATTTTAAAGTCAAATCAACAACATTTTTCATTATTCAGCTAAATCCAAATTTGCTCACTCTACTCAAAGATTTAGTGGAAACAGCTTGCAAACTAAACTTTTCAGTACAGTAACATGAAAGTTATGAGTACACCTAACTCAAAATAAATGTGTCACATGACCCTTGTCTGAGCTGAGATTTCTGTCAGTTTAACATGATATTTTCAATCAACTGATAAAATAATTTGTGGTTTGGTAACATAGAAGTGTATGTCATATTAAGTGGCAATATCTAGTATACATAACACACAATTAATGAGTTGTTAAATGTATATTTCAATGGTTTTTCAACACAAACACAATGACGTGACTTAACTAAATTATTTTTTGTACAGCAACTAATACATATTAAAGTCTTATAGTCGTCATCATAGTTATTCATTTTCCAACCAGTCTTTTTTTAATGCAATTAACGAAAATCTTATAAAATACGGTGACACATTTGTAATTGTACATTTGAACTATACATTCTGTTGTTTAAACCTATTAATTTTATTTTGAAAAAACGTCTGTCATTGTGTGCATTAAACATAAAATATTTAGGTTTTAACGACAATTTACAGCCTGTGAACAGCCCTGTGAAACCACAACTGGCCAGAGAATGTGTGGGCATGCTTGAATTTTCTCACTCAGCATTGGATGAAACCACTACTTATAAACAAGAAAAATCACTCGTGATTGGTTGGCAGATCTGTCACTATTGGTCACCCTGAGTCATTATAAATGTAAACCCCAATAATAAATACATAAATAAATATTTATGATATCATCAAGGACAGAGCTTTATTAGCACAAACGCAAACACACAAAGCAAAGGAGATCTGCCCACACAACAAATGGGAAGCTCACGAGAAACCCAAAATCCGACAGCACCGGGAAGTGGCGGCAGTGGCGGCGTTCTGTATGAATTCGGTCCGTTTTGCAGACGTCTGTGGTGCGCTGCCCTGTACTTCGGTATCGCCTCTAATGTCGACTGCAGTGTGGCACAGAGCTCGGTCAGCTCCTGGCTGCCAAAGGACGGAGGTCGCACAATTCATCCATACACCCGCCGCCTTCCTCCCCAGACATCAGGTCTATGGCGGCGCACTTCCAAAGGTCCACGTCATCCTCAGCTAGCACACTCTAACTCGCTTCCAGCAGCTGTAAAAATAATCAAAAAAGACAAACAGTACTGCGCAATGGACTGCGTATGGACACATCACATCTATTAATGCACCTGAAAAATAACCAAAAACGGATCTAATCTAATAAGTCTTACCCTCTTTCCTCTCGATCGACTCTGAGCTGAACTCCTCACAGCTTCCACCTGCGATGCAAGATCTGGTCGTTAGTACCTGAAGCTCCTGTGTACTGTCTCGTAATGTCTTACAGGCAGCTGGAAAACAATTAAATGAGAGTGGTAAAAAAAAAAAAAACAACAAAAAAAAAACGTAAAAACATAAGTCACAATAAAATTAAACAAGGAAGGAAAAAACAGTAAGAGTTACTTACACACAATGGCGCCATTATCAGCATCATGTAAATCTGGACTTGCAGACATAGCTCCGAGTAAATAGGAGGTCACGGCCTTGTTATGAGGCGAGGTTAGTCTGTGAAAACAAAATGCTTGCAGCGATAAACCTCCGTGTCCCTCTGCGGCAGCGAAGCGCCCTCCGCTGGCGACACTAGTGGTGACCCGGCAAAGCTCCTCCCTTCAGCGCAGGCTTCCTCTCGACAATAGAGCTCAACAGTGAGGTTCCGGAAGTGAAAATGCCATTCATATTCTGCATATAGATTTTGATTATTGGCCATAATGTCGTAACCATCCAAAGTAGACTTACCACGAGTTATCAGATTGTCAAACGATGATATATGATCCTGTAGAAGTCACAAGTCCATATGAAATCAATCTTGTTTTGAGAAAAACATGTTTTATTTGCGATGTCATGGAGAAGTACTACACTACCCACAACCCTATAGTGTAACAGCGACGTCTCTGATTGGTGGAGCTCGCTGTTCCCATGGAAATGTTTACCAAACACGATAATTTCATGTTAGCTAGTTACTGCTATCACTGAACTCTACGATCGTTTACCACAGAGCGACCATGATTTCACTTTCTGACCTACTGTGTTCATTTACTGATGAGGAGAAGAGTTTATTAAGGATTCAGTCGAACATGAAATTTGCGGGTTCGGTAAACATTTACATGGTAACAGTGAGCTCCACCAATCAGAGACGTCGCTGTTACATTCGCAGTGGTTTATGGGATGAGTAGTTGCTTTAATCTTAAGATAATTTTGTACACAGTCTTGTACCTTTGCTTTTTTTCTCTGTTTTCCAACATTTTGTTTGCGCCGAATTAAATGTTTTATGGTCACGATTCATCTGCTAGCTGATTGGCTTGGTTCCAGGCCTAAAACTCTTTATATAAGGATTCTATGAAACGTCAATGGAGTAAATGAATGGCAAATTCACCTCCGGAACCGGAGCCGTTAAAAAAAAGGGCGGTCACTGTTGAGCTCTATGGCCGTGCCGCTAGCCTAGCTCCTGCTAGCTAGCTTAGTTCCTGCTAGCTAGCTTAGCCGAACTTGCTTCGTGTCCAATAAAACACAAACACTTCGACTACGATGGAGAGTCCAACTCACACACTCACAGCACGTCGTCCGACAACAGTTCACTGTCCATTAGTGATAAAACACGACACTGACGACACCCACAGTCCACTGTTTGCTGCTCCGCGCCATTAACTCTTGGCTCCTTCTTCCTCACGCTCCGGTCTAGCTACGGAAGTGTAAAATCTCTTAAAGGTCATGAACTCTCATACGTAATAAGAATTACTTTGCAACTTCTTTTAAAACATTCAGAACCCATTAAATTATATTTCAAAGTCACACATTTTTAAACATTTTAATATTTTATTTATCTCAAAATATTCAATGCAAATGTTTACTTCTTAACAACTTTAACTTGCTCCCAGGAGAGAGAAAAAAAATGTGTATCTTTTTTACACAACATTGGCTATTGCTAATGACATATGCAGTAATTAATCTAGCATACTTTCATTAAATAAATCAATTTGAGCTAAGCTTTAAGAGTCTATACTTAGGCTATACTGAGCCTGACTCCCTCTGCTATCCTGATTTTTGTCCTGTCAACTTACTGACATATTGACATTATGCTTATTACTTATTCACGGTATTCAGGCATTGGATTTGATTTTACAGGTCAGTACTATTCGATGTTTTTCAGAATCATGACAGAAAACTGAAACACAGCCTCCAACTCACCAACAGAAAGGCAGTGGGTCCTCACAACATGGTGCATTACCACCCAGAATTTAACACTGAGTGATGTCAACTTCACATTCTCTATAGATTACGCTAAAAAATATTATCCAAACTAAAATTAACTAAAACTTACAACAACATACAGTATGTATGTTAATTGAAATGACAAATGCTGATCATTAAATGTATTCAGCTCATTTTTGCTAATGTTGTGTACCAAAAAGTTGTCAGTTATGACAATACAAATCCGAAATACTAATATCTTATTCTAATGGTGATCTTTAAAATAACACTTTAAAGATACCAAATGCTTCAAATGAGTTTAGTATTTATTGCCACTTAAGTATTTTTGTTACATTAATATAGGAATATAAGTGACAGTCAACCTAAATACATTAAGTGGCTTTAAAAAATGTTTCAAGTCCAATGAACTATTAAAGTGTATGGTCTGTGCACAATTTGTTGTTTACAATATACGTTATTTTGACATTAAATATTTAGGTCATGTTGCCATAAACACTTTAACACAAATTTAGGTTTTGTTTGTGAGAAAATAATAAGTCAGTAAAAACAGAAAATTGTAGCAGTTTTATGTTAACACAGAAAAACATTTTTGTGTTCAGTGTAACTGTGCAACTCTTGTTGTAATTATGTAGTCAAGAAAGTGACTTGTCAAAGAAACAAACAACTGAGTATATTTTTACACCAATTTGTTAGTTCAAACAACTATTAATGTCTACATAGTGTACAATTTCTATGCTGTCCATTGATCTTAACAATTTATATGCCATTTCAGTATTACATATCTAAGTTGTATTGATGTAAACAGTATAACACAAATTTAGGTTTGTTTCCACGCAAAGATTTTATGTTACACAAACAAATGGAAGTTGTACTCAACCTTTAAATTTAATGTTGCTTTGACTAATTTTTACTAAATTATGTGTACTAGAAAATCATAAGTTTGTAAAAACACAGAAAATGGTGTCAAGACAGCTAAACATTTTTGTGTTCAGCATAACTGTGCAACTCTTGTTGATGTTATATGTTTTTGTTATGTAAAGTGAACACACATTTTTCATTTTATTGATCAAGAAAGTGACTGCTTGTCATATGAACATAAAAACATTGAGTGCATATTTTTACAACCACTTTTTTAGTTAATTCAACTATCAAAATATATGCTAAGTGCACAAAGTATGTGTTGTTAATTGGCCTTGAACTAAATAGGCTACTTCAGCTTCATAGATTTAAGTGAAATTAACTCAAAAATAAAAAATTGCCATTCTTAACATAAAAAAATTATGTTGTGTTCACAAGGGATGAGTGTTTGTGTCAAGTGAACATAATGTTTTTATGACATTTTGACGGTCCTGAACATTTGTGTAGACTTTACAATAACATTTTGTGTTATGGATGGATTGGGGATTACAGTGTACCTTCATTGTATTAAGGAGATGTAGTTATGTCTAAGTCGCTCTGTCAGTGTTTGCTGGGCTGAATCCTACTGTTTTGGCAATTTACAGGCCTATCTCCAAATTGCCTTTCTTCTCTAAAATCTTAGAGAAGATTGTGTATTCCCAGCTCATGGACTTTTTAAATGAACAAAATATTCCTGGGATTTTCCAATTTGGTTTTAAAACATTGCACAGAATCAGCGCTTTTAAAAGTTTTTAAATGATATATTTTTAGCTAATGACTCTGGTCACTGTGTTGTCCTTGTACTTTTAGATTTGACTGCAGCATTTGATACATTGGACCATGAAATCTCGTTTGGAGCAGTGGGTGGGGCGGACTTTCTGTGTCAGCCTCAATGACTGTGTCCTCCACTGCTCCTCTCTCATGTGGAGTCCCACAGGGCACTGTGCTTGGCCCTCTTTTATTTTCTCTTTATCTACTCCCACTTGGTTCCATTCTCAGGAAACAGTGCATTTCTTTTCACTGCTATGCGGATGACAACCAGATCTATGTCCCCCTCAAAAAGTCTTATTCCTACTCTGTTAACCCACTGCCAAAGTGTTTACATGATCTTAAAGCCTGAATGTCTTTAAACTTTCTGAATTTTAATGAAGAAAAGACAAAAGTCATGGACTTTGGGGGCACTTCTGCTGCACGTCTATTAACTGGCGCAAGCAAGTACACATTTCACCTATTTTAGCTTCACTCCACTGGCTGCCCATCCATTTTAGGATTAATTATTATTATTTTTTAAATTATTTTATTTGCTTTTAAAGCCTTGAAAGGCCTTGCCCCACTTTACCTCTCTGAGCTGCTGCACCCCTACACTCCCAGCCGATCTCTCAGGTCAGCTGACCAGCTGCTCCTGAAAGTGCCTAAAGCTGATAAGCTCAGAGGGGATCGAGTATTTGCCATTGCAGCTCTAAAACTTGGAATGGATTGCCACTGCACATTAGACAGGCCTCCTCATTTTAAAACTCTTCTTGAAACCCACCTCTTTTCTTTGGCTTTTGACACCATGTAGAGTGTTGATTTTATGTGTTTTTATGTTTATACATGCATATTTTCATCTGTTTTATCTTTTTGTGAAGCACTTTGGAAATGATGTGTTTGTTGAAATCGTGCTATATGAATAAAGTGGATTGGATTGAATTGGATGGCTCCTGAACGCAAAGCAAAATAAACAAATACTTCAACAATTGTTTTCTCTTTTCTTCTTCTGAAGACACAAATGGCATTTTAGGTGTTTTTCTAGCAACGTATCCACAAACTGTCTTTGGGTGAATTAGATGTAGGATGTAGTAGAGCTACTGTAACTGGCTTGTTTTGGAAAATATTCATTCATGTGACTTAAGTCAGAGAAGCAGGTCTGTGATGAACATTTGTTAACAGAGATTTTATACAGAGGGCGCATTATAAGAGCAGCATCGTGTTGAAGAGATTAAACAGTGAATGTGCCAATGAGCAGCAAGAAAAAAAAAGAGCTTCACAAAAGATTTTAGCAACATTATTATAATTGAATTTACTGTATAGCTCGGCGTCTCCTTGGCATAAAGCTATGTAACCTCAGCTAACCAGAGTGAAGGGCATGTTATAATGTTGAACAACTATGAGCTCCGTGATACAGAGTGGGTATAAAGACATTTAAATAAAGAATAAAAACAAAAATCACACCTGAATCAGTGCATTGACGCCATTTCAGTAATAAATGACAATAAATGAATCCTACAGTAAATCACCTACTTTAGGACTAGACAAAAGAGCATCATGTTCAATCAGGCAAAATACAAGATTCCTAATGATTTCACAGATATTCTTAAAAATAACATGTATTCATATAATTTGTTCAAGAGGGCCCTTTAGTTACTGTGTGTACCTGTCACACAGTAGTGTGAGGTTCTTCATGATACCAGCAAGGTAACTCCACTGTTAACCAAACTAGCACCAAGCAAATTTAAATAATTTATTAAAACTATTAAAACACCAATTAGAAATTTAGAAAAAGGTTTAATACATTTTTTAAATGATACTTTTAATCCCACAAAGCTGAGAAACTCTGCAGAACACTTCACTAGAAAACCACATTGTTTCTTAACAATTCTTTTGAACTCGAACCTGATGTAACATGCTGACAAGAAGAAAGTAAAAAAACACTCTGCAAGATTTGTTAAACCACAATTAACTAAGAACTGTCTCTCTGCCAATCATTAATGACTTGAATATATTTGCTTTTTCAGGCAATGTGGACTTTAAAGTCATATTATGCAGGATTAATCCATTACTGTTAGTAAAAACACAATTCAAAGGTGAAAGATAGTTGTTAGTTGAGCCTTATTCTCAGATCGTCAAAGACCAGTGCTTTAGGTTGGCGAGACATGACAAAAAATATGCGTCTTTCTCAGTAACTTTTTTAGAATTGTCGATGCCCAGAAACATTAAGAACACAGAAAAATTAGAAAGCTGAAGCAGGTTACCCAGGTCAAACTGCTCATTTGGCTGGCTGATACTGATAGAGTGATAGAGATGGAGACAAAGGCCAAAGGAAAACCAAAAACAAAGTCAAAGCTAGATGCCATCCTGCACCCAACACAGAAAAAACAAAGAGGACTTCTCGGTGAACATCAGCTCCAGATGCTCACTGTATACACATGTACAAAATGGATACAATATGAATAGTTATCACATGAACAAAAAAAAGAAGAACATATAAAAGTAAGTGTCACACCTACTATGATGACACCCACTATGATCAATGATGTTTCGCAAACTTGCAAAATGGCATTGCCTAAAGGTTGTGGACAGAAGTCAATATAAAGCAGATCAAACACTGTTGTATGAACAACATACAAGTCATGAACAACAGGTTGCGTCTCCTGCCGCCATGATGCGTGCTCTGCAGAAGTTTCTGCTCTTTCACACTCTGACATGTCTCCAATGGAATGGTAAGCTGCTCAATCTGACTGTTTTTCTCCAGTCTGCCAATGTGTTGTTAACTCATTTTAATGTCTCTCCATTTTCAACTCATGTTTTCAGCACTTGGGAGTGAAATCATAGACGGGCAAATTGTGCTACGGTACCAGATGCTGTATATGGCCTCAGTGCAGAGCACAGACGGACATGTGTGTGGAGGCTCCCTCATCAGTGACAACTTTGTCCTCACTGCTGCACACTGTGATGATTAGTGTGTTAAGTTTCATCTTCCTGAAATAGTTTACATGAACTCACTTTTTTCAAAATAAATTTAAAATCTGTTGCTTTGTTTCATTGTTGGCAAAACAACCTGACAAAATCTACTGGTGACCTCTCAATTCTAACTTTTTGCAGCGGACCGACGAGAGTTGTTTTGGGCACCCACGATCTCAGAGACACCGGGACAGTGAGAACCATTGTGCAGAAATGCAAACACCCTTATTATCGGTATTACTTGGAAGGAAGTGACATCATGCTCCTCAAAGTAAGCATATATTCTTTAAGCCCATTTTTCCCAGATGACGTCTTGTGTGAACAAAAACAATGTCAAATTTAAATGTCCCTGAAATTCTAGCCAAGACACAGCACTGTCAAAGCTGTTGTATTGCAGAGTTAACTTTCATTTAAAAGATTCATCAGCTCCAACTTCTATTGATTGTTTAACTGAAGCTTGATGAAGAGTAAAACCATGTTCAGACACTGTTCATTTCTACACTATGATTTTGTGTCTCCAGCTGTCTCAGAGTGTTCCAGACAGTGAAACAATACAACAAATTCAGCTTCCCCCTCCTGACATGAACCTACAACCCGACCAACTGTGCCATGTAGCTGGATGGGGAGTGACCGAAACTGGTAGCGGTGTTAATGACCTGAGATTGGTGGGTGTGTCTGTTGTTGACCAGAACGTCTGTAGACAGCAATGGTCTAAGGTAAATCTTCCTGCCAACGTCATCTGTGCAGGTGGATATAAAACCCTTAAAGGATTCTGCAATGTAAGTTTTCTGTCCAGTTTTGGAAAGTTATTGAACACATATATTCTTTTGTATCAAAATATTAAGAAATTTCCATTTTACAGGGTGATTCTGGTGGTCCTCTGGTTTGCAACGGGGTGGCTGCTGGTGTTGTATCTTTTGGAAATGATGGTTGTAGTGACCCAAGATTTCCCAATGTCTACACAGACGTCTCCAAGTTCCGTCCCTGGATCGACCAGATTGTCAGTCAAAATGGTTGTTAAATACAACAACTTTACACAAAGCTTTGCTTCAGCAAACCTTCATTGTATTTAGGAGGTGTAGTTATGTCTTAGTCACTCTGTCAGTGTTTGCTCCTTAATGCAAAGCAAAATAAAAAAAATGTTTAAATATTATTTCCTCTTTTCTTCATCTGAAGACACAAATAGCATTTTAGTTGTTTTTCCAGCAACATATCCACAGACTGTCTTTGGGTGTATTAGATATAAGATGTAGTAGAGCTACTGTAACTGAATATATACATTCACGTGACTTCAGTCAGAGAAGCAGGTCTGAAATGAACACTTGTTAACAGTAGGCACATTATAAGAGAAGCAGCGTGTTGAAAATAGTTTTTAAAAAATGAAAGTGTGAATGAACAGAAAAAGAAAAAGAGGTTCATAAAGATTTTCACAACATCATTATCATAACCAGGCTTGGGGAGTAACGGACTACATGTAACGGCGTTACGTAATTAGGATACAAAAAAACAGTAACTGTATTCCGTTACAGTTACAGAAAAAAAAGACGTAATCAGATTACAGATACATTTGGAAAAAAAATGGGATCATTGGTTGGATTACAATTAAAATATATGATGATAAATGATGAATAAATGTGAATGAATGAATCTAACACTTGCCAATGCGGAAATGCCGTATGCACGCGCGCACACATTACTACAGTTCACTACAAGTCAGTCACAACGACGCTCTGCTCTCAGGTGAAGCCAGACGGCTCATTATGGACTCGAGCGCTAGAGAAAAAAATGCTTTCACAGTGTGGAAATTTTGCCATTACTTTGTTTCTAAAGAAGTCAGAGGGAACAACATCACTGTACAGTGCAACCTATGCCTCCCAGCTGTGCACACACTGTCATCGTCCAAGGACTCCACATCTAATTTAAAGAAACATTTAATGGTAAGCGAAACTGCGAACGTTAGCTAGCTACACAGAAATTCTGTTAGCTAAAGTTAACATTAGTTAGCCTGCTAACCAGACTCGGGCTGTCATTGTTTCTACTACAGCTGCTGCTGCTGCTGCTACTAGGTACTACTACTGGGTCTGTGGGTGGTGCTGCTGGTGACCGGGATGGTACGTGTTTAGGTTTTTTGGTAGTTTTGAAGTCTCGTTTTGGTTCGCTCCCGTTTGCCCTGATAAAATTAAGACATTACATTGTTAATACAAACTCAATACTTCCTGTGTCCGTCTCAAATTAAAAGTCCTCCAGCATAAATAGCTTAGTAGGCTTTTATTGTGAAACATTTGCACGGACTTCATCGTGGAAATCTTGTTGACTTGCGAGGGCCCCATAGGCACTTGAGATGTAGCTACTGCCACCTTGTGAGGCTTGTACGTTACAAAATTGCCTGAAACACCTGCAGTGACTGAAATGGGTCACTAACACTTTAGATCACAACAAGGTATTAAAATAGCATGCTTATATTAGGAAATTATATGGGTAATTTTGGGGGGTAAATAAGTGACACACATCCTATATGTGGGGGTGTTTTACTACTGCTATTACTAGAAATAGGCCTAGTAGTTACAATAACACTAATAATAACTGTTACCATTATTATTATTATTATTGTAATATGTCATGTAATTCTTGAATACAGCTGAATAGTTAGTAGTCAATGAATAAAACTGAATAAATCTAACATACCCTACAATTAATTAAATATTTAATTTGCTTTATGTGTTCCTTAGAGGAAGTCTTTAATTGCATGTGCATTGAGGTAATCCAGAAGTAACTTAAAGTAATCAAGTTACATTACTTTAATATTGTGGTACTTGGATTACGTTACTGACTACATTTTTTAACAGGTAATTAGTAACTGTATCGGACTACATTTTTAAAGTAACCCTCCCAACCCTGATCATAACTGAATTCACTGTTTAGCTTGGTGTCCTCTTCGCATGAAGCTATGTAACCTCAGCTAACCAGAGTGAAGGGCGTGTCACATTGTTGAACAGCTAAGATCTCCGTGATACAGAGTGGGTATGAAGACATTTAAATAAAGAACAAAAACAACTAAATTCACATCTGGATCAGTGATTGACTCTAGTTCAATGTTTAATGAGAATAAATGAATCCTACTGGACAGTAAATCACCTACATTTGGACGAGACAAAAAGCATCATGTTCATCCAGGCTAAAGAAAAAGTTCCCAGTGATGTCAAACATACTCTTAAAAATAACATGTTTATCTCTTTAATTTGTTCCAAAGGGCCCTTTAGTTACTGTGTGTACATCTCTAGTCTACAGTGTCCTGTGGTTCAGCAAAACTGTCATCCAATTCAAAGCAAAGATGGAAGTTTCTGTGTCAAATAGATCCACACCAAACAGCCATGTTGTTGCATCTATGTTAAATTCATCCAAATAATGTTAATCTAATATTAAATGTTTATTCAACTTAGTATTCAAAAGCAGGGAGAGATACAGTGAAGGCCAATGAACAATCAAATGCCAATCACTCATGTAGAACCCCTAAAAGCTACATGGAATAAAAATATTCGTACACAAAGAAAAAGAGGTGCAAAAAGACTCAGAAGAACAAAACAAAAACAGTAAATACAAAAGTGTCATGAATACCAAATGGAAGCAATAATCAAAAGGTCAATGACATGAAGGAAAGAAAACAGAGAGTGGAGTCATGTCACATATGTTAGAGTTCCTTCCCTGGATCAGAGAGCTCTCAAACAAAGTAAACTCTGTTACGTGCAGCAAAATAGTGAAGACTAAAACTCAAGACACAACAACCTTATATTGTGAGCCTCTAATGGCAAGTCCAACAGCCTCTGTCCTCACAAAAGTGTCCTTTCCATAAGGATTTTTAAAAAAAGCCTGTATTTTACATCAAAAGACCCTGTGATGGCAGAGTTCAGTCTTTTGATAATGGAGCAGACCTCCTTAATATGCTCCAATCAAGACAGTCTCTGTCAGGTCAAGCGCAGAGAACACAGGCAGGAACACAGGGGATGACATGGGGAAACAGAGCTGAAGAGAGATGGAGAGAATTTATTTATTCCAAAATAACTCAAACCATGACCAACTAAAAAAAATGCTACGGGAGTTTGGCTTCAGCATATACTTTTATTGCATTGTGGAGATATAAAATGGGTTTAAATCAATAAATCAAGTGCATTTCTTATTTTTCCAATGCTCACTTGAGCTCAACACAAACTCAACAGTGTCACTGAAAGGCTTTTCTTTCCTGCTGAGTGTTCTGTTGTCAATGTACTTAACTAATATTCTGTTCCTCCAAATGTAGCAATAAGTACACTCATCGACGTTTAATAGATTATTTTAAATAATACTTTCAATCCCACACAACTGAGAAACTCTGCCAAACATTTCACTAGAAAACCACATTGTTTCTTAAGAATTCTTTTGAACTCAAACCTGATATAACACACTGAAAAGAGGAAAGTGAAAGATTACTTTGCAAGATTTATCAAACCATAATTTGACAAGAATTTTATCTCTGCAAATCAGTAATGACTTGAACATCCCGTAATTTCCAGACTATAAGCCGCTACTTTTTTCACACACTTTGAACCCTGCGGCCTATATAATGATGCGGCTGATCTATAGATATTTACGGGCTATCGGCCTCCAGGGGGCGCTCTAGCAGGAAGTGCTAGAGCTGTCTCGCTCTAGCACTTCCTGCTAGGTGGAAGAGATAGTGCGCCGAGGAAGAGGCTAGTTTGATTGTGTTTTGAACAGTCATTTTGCACATCATGCACACAGCCATATCATGGAAAACACATGAAGAAATGCATATGATGCAGTTTTTAAGTTAAAGGCAAAAACGAAAGTGACATTGAGAGCGACAACGAAAGAGAGACTGAGAAAGTGTGTGACGAAGTCATTCTGAGGCTGTTCAATTGCGACACTGAAGAAGACGACTTCAGTGGTTTTAGTGCGCAGGAGGAAGATGAAGATAGCGATCAATTAGTTTTCTGGTAGGGATTTCTTTAACCAGCCGTGTTACTGCCGTTTTACTGTCGTTTTACTGCCGTATTACTGCCGTGTAATATCTCATGTTACAACGTGGACACCTGCGGCTTATAGACAAGTTCGGCCTATATATGTACGATTTTTTTATTCTTTCTAAAATTAGTTGGTGCAGCTTATATTCAAGTGCGCTCAATAGTCAAGAAATTACGGTATTTGCTTTTCACGCAATGTGGACTCTACTGAGTTATGTGACTGCCGGTAAGAAGTAGAACAAACATCTAGTTAAAGCGTCTAAGATGGCTTATCCACTTACATGATCATCATCATTATCATTATCATCATCATCATCGTCAGCAGGAGCATCATTTTAACAATTAGTTGCATTTCCACCAGGTTTAAATGACATATTTGGTGCCATATAGCTAGACGCAGGCAAAAGGCTTAGCCGCCTCCATCCCAAATGAGTGATTGTCCACTGTAAATTCCCAACTTGAAGAACAGTCTCCCTCACCAGGTAGTCACAATGCTGTTGATTACCTACAGCTTGTCTGTGCCTCACTATATGGAGTTGTTATAACTAAGGTTCAGGAACTGGACCATGCCACTCCGCCTGCCTGATCTGCCACCCAGGCCCAGCCAATCAAACCACCTGTGCCTAATTAACACAGAAGTCTCAGATCGTTTCAACTTTTCAACTCCTGAAAAAATGGGACAGAAAACAAAAGTGATGCATTTATAGTCTGTTGAGTGTATTTATACACGTGGGGCACTTTAACATTCGTGTGTCTATGCCTCTGGCAAACATTTCATGGAAAACATGTTGGAATTTGACATCTGCAGAAATTAATGGAGAATAACATCAAGTGAGGAAGAGGGAGAATGGATTTATGTGAAGCATATCAAAGTTCCTTCCCTGGACCAAAGAGGGTCTCAGACAGAATCTAATCTAACAAATCCTACTAAAGCTCTGGCATCAGTATACGTTTATTGCATTGTGGAAATATAGAATAGTATTTAGGTTCATAAAACAAATGCTTTCGTTTTTTTTCCCAGTGTACAGCTGAGCTCAACACAAACTCATGAGTCACTCCAAAAGGTGTGTTTCTGTAGTAGATGTACTCCATATTCTGTCCATCTACAAGTGGCAACAAGTACATTGATACATATGATATAACATATCTTTTATTTTTTAGAATGATACTTTCAATTCGTGACAGCTGAGAAACTCAGTTGTGTGTAAGAACAGATTTCGTCAAAGTCTGCAGAACGTTTCTGTCATGACTCTGGGTTTATGTCTCTGTATTCATGTGTTGTGTGTCTTGTGTCTCATGTTTTGATTTTCCATGCCCTCTTGTGTCATGTGTTCTTTAAGTTCTCCTGTGTATTTTCCTAGTTGCAGTCTGTCTCCCTCTGTCTGTCAGTGTTTTGTCCACCATGCTCCTCCCTCTCGTTACCTCACCTGGGCTCCTCTCTCCTCACCTGTTCCTTGTCTGGTCATTAGTCTGTGTATTTAGTCTGTGAATCCCCTGCACTCCTTGTCCGTTCATTGTCTCTGCCAGTGTCTGTTCTTACGCCTGTCCATGTTCCTGCCTTGCCTCCTTCCATGTCCCATGGTATGTGTTGGATTTTGAGTTTTGCAATCTGCACCTTTGATTTTGTACTTTGTCCTTTTGTTTGCACTTTGTTTAGCTCTCTTGGTTGCTACTTTGCTTTTGTCTTGTTTTCGGTCTTGCTCCTTTTGGTTTTTGTACTTCAGCTTTAGTTTTATTAAAGCTCGCCTTTCGTTCCCCTCATTGCTGCCTCTTGTCCTCTGATTATCTGCGTTTGGGTCCAACTCCTATATCTCCTTAGTTTTCCCTTTTTACCCCGACCTGACAGAATGAACGGACCTAGTAAAATGGACCCAGCAGACTACAGAAAACAGCTCCTTGACATTGAGGAAAAATTGTGGGGGGATCTTGATGTCAAGACTGATGAAAGGGAAATGCTACAGATAATAGCTGAATTTAACAGGACAATGTTTGATAGGCCTTGGTTGTGGGCAGTTCCATGCGCCGTGGAGTTAATTGCTGAAGTTGCTGACCTGAGGAGAACCTTGCTGGTCAAACTAAGCAGCAGCAACTCCCAGCAAGCTCCCAGTGTTTCAGCCCAAACCCACGCCACAGCCACAGCCAAGCTACCAGCTCATGCCTCAGCTCCAGCCTCAGCTGAAATGTCCCCTTTTTGTGGAACCCGCCTGGCCTACAAAATGCCTCCACCAAGAAAGCGACATTCTCGGCAGCGTCCTGGCTCCTTGAAGTCTGGCAATGGAGCCCCAACTCCATTGTCAACTGCACAGCCAGCGCTTGCCGGGTTTGCACCGCTAAAGGTGTGGCTGACATCCACACCTGCCAGTGGCCCTCAGTCGGCGGCCCGGTCGACACCTGCCAGTGGCCTTCAGTCGGCGGCCCGGTCGACACCTGCCAGTGGCCTTCAGTCGGCGGCCCGGTCGACACCTGCCAGTGGCCTTCAGTCGGCGGCCCGGTCGACACCTGCCAGTGGCCTTCAGTCGGCGGACCTGATGACGCCTGTTCCGGCCTGTGGCCTTCAGTCGGCGGACCTGATGGCGCCTGTTCCTGCCTGTGGCCTTCAGTCGGCGGACCTGATGGCGCCTGTCCCTGCTCCTCGGTCGGAGGACCGGCCGAGGCCCGTCCCTGCTCCTCGGTCGGAGGACCGGCCGAGGCCTGTCCCAGCACCTCGGTCGGAGGACCGGCCGAGGCCTGTCCCAGCACCTCGGTCGGAGGACCGGCCGAGGCCTGTCCCAGCACCTCGGTCGGAGGACCGGCCGAGGCCTGTCCCTGCTCCTCGGTCAGAGGCCCGGCCGAGTCCCATGCCAAGTCCAAACCCTGCACCTCGGTTGGAGGCCCGGCCGAGGCCCGTTCCTGCACCTCGGTTGGAGGCCCGGCCGAGGCCCGTTCCTGCACCTCGGTCGGAGGCCCGGCCGAGTCCCACGCCAAGCCCTGTGCCTGCTCCTCGGTCGGAGGTCCGGCCGAGTCCCACGCTCAGTCCAGCGCCTGCTCCTCGGTCGGAGGTCCGGCCGAGTCCCACGCCCAGTCCAGCGCCTGCTCCTCGGTCGGAGGCCCGGCCGAGTCCCACGCCAAGTCCCACGCCAAGTCCAGCGCCTGCTCCTCGATCGGAGGTCCGGCTGAGCCCCAGGCCAAGTCCTGTGTCTCCTCCTCGGTCGGAGGACCGGCCGGGGCCAGTGCCAAGTCCAGTGCCAGCTCCTCGGTCGGAGGCCCGGCCGAGGTCGCCCGCTGCCACCCACCGTTCATCAGTTTCCAGGCCACCAGCTCCCTGCAAACCCCTGTTGGTGGCCCGGCCAAGACCCAGGAGGTTTCCCCAGCCAGCGGTCCGGCCTCAAGAACGCCTTCGCCGCCGGCCTCCAGTGGGTCCCAGCCCACGCCTTCGCCGCCGGCCTCCAGTGGGTCCCAGCCCACGCCTTCGCCTTCGTCGCCGGCCTCCAGTGGGTCCCAGCCCACGCCTTCGCCTTCGTCGCCGGCCTCCAGTGGGTCCCAGCCCACGCCTTCGCCTTCGCCGCCGGCCTCCAGTGGGTCCCAGCCCACGCCTTCGCCTTCGTCGCCGGCCTCCAGTGGGTCCCAGCCCACGCCTTCGCCTTCGTCGCCGGCCTCCAGTGGGTCCCAGCCCACGCCTTCGCCTTCGTCGCCGGCCTCCAGTGGGTCCCAGCCCACGCCTTCGCCTTCGTCGCCGGCCTCCAGTGGGTCCCAGCCCACGCCTTCGTCTTCGTCGCCGGCCTCCAGTAGGTCCCAGCCCACGCCTTCGTCTTCGTCGCCGGCCTCCAGAACGCCTTCGTCTTCGTCTTCGTCGCCGGCCTCCAGAACGCCTTCGTCTTCGTCGCTGGCCTCCAGAACGCCTTCGTCTTCGTCTTCGTCGCCGGCCTCCAGAACGCCTTCGTCTTCGTCGCCGGCCTCCAGAACGCCTTCGTCTTCGTCGCCGGCCTCCAGAACGCCTTCGTCTTCGTCGCCGGCCTCCAGAACGCCTTCGTCTTCGCCGCCGGCCTCCAGAACGCCTTCGTCTTCGCCTTCGCCGCCGGCCTCCAGAACGCCTTCGTCTTCGCCTTCGCCGCCGGCCTCCAGAACGCCTTCGTCTTCGCCTTCGCCGCCGGCCTCCAGAACGCCTTCGTCTTCGCCTTCGCCGCCGGCCTCCAGAACGCCTTCGCCTTCGCCGCCGGCCTCCAGAACGCCTTCGCCACAGACCTCCAGACCACCTTTGCCTTCGCCACAGACCTCCAGACCACCTTCGTTTTCGCCACAGACCTCCTGAGGATCTCAACCTTGGCCCTCCTCCTCCCATCATCGTTTGGACTTTGGCACCCCTCCCGAACCCCCTCCACCCTCCCGGCTTCTTTAGGTCTCTGTGTAATGGGTTCCTTTGGGGCATCTGGAAGCTGCCCCTTGAGGGTGGGGTACTGTCATGACTCTGGGTTTATGTCTCTGTATTCATGTGTTGTTTGTCTTGTGTCTCATGTTTTGATTTTCCATGCCCTCTTGTGTCATGTGTTCTTTAAGTTCTCCTGTGTATTTTCCTAGTTGCAGTCTGTCTCCCTCTGTCTGTCAGTGTTTTGTCCTCCATGCTCCTCCCTCTCGTTACCTCACCTGGGCTCCTCTCTCCTCACCTGTTCCTTGTCTGGTCATTAGTCTGTGTATTTAGTCTGTGAATCCCCTGCACTCCTTGTCCGTTCATTGTCTCTGCCAGTGTCTGTTCTTACGCCTGTCCATGTTCCTGCCTTGCCTCCTTCCATGTCCCATGGTATGTGTTGGATTTTGAGTTTTGCAATCTGCACCTTTGATTTTGTACTTTGTCCTTTTGTTTGCACTTTGTTTAGCTCTCTTGGTTGCTACTTTGCTTTTGTCTTGTTTTCGGTCTTGCTCCTTTTGGTTTTTGTACTTCAGCTTTAGTTTTATTAAAGCTCGCCTTTCGTTCCCCTCATTGCTGCCTCTTGTCCTCTGATTATCTGCGTTTGGGTCCAACTCCTATATCTCCTTAGTTTTCCCTTTTTACCCCGACCTGACAGTTTCACTAGAAAGCCACATTGTTTCTTAAGAATTCTTTTGAACACAAACCTGTTGTAACACGCTGAAAAGGGGAAAGTTTTATTAAACCACAATTTTGTAAGGGTTTATCTTTTGTCGGTCATTAATGACCTAGACATATCAGTGGTAGAAAGTACAGAAAAGCTGCACTCAAGTACAAGTTATAATAGCCTATCACAAAATCTGATAATTGTCCACCATTAATCTTTGATTTATGACAATGACATTGAGTTATCTTGCTAGGCATTTAAAAAGACACCAGTGGAGCTGCCAGTGCTCCAGCCTAAGCCCATGCCTCAGCCCTAGCCCGGCTACCAGCCCCAAGCTCCCCACTACCAGCCTCCGAGGTCCAAGGTCCAATGCACATTACTACCCAGTAGCGTAACATCATGGTGATAGGCAAATTTTTTTTGTGCCCCTAAACACAAGCGCACGCTCGTGCGCACTGCACGCGCACACACGCACATACACACATGCGCTTGGACACACGCACAGCCACTTTTTCCCCGGTGGGTCGATCAATAATGGGCCGATGGACGGCCGTTTTTTATTCTATTTATTTATTTTTTTCTGCTGCGCCTAGACGTTTCTCAAGAGAGTGAGAGATTGGCGAAAAAATCAAACTGAGCTTCAGCGTCTGTCCAAGGAGGACAGCAACAGGGCCAGGCTGCCTGGTGGAGGCAGGAAGAAGGCTAGCGAGGAGCTTGAGATAAACATGCGGGAATGAGTTATCAGCAAACGGGCACGCCACGAGAGAGTGTCCCGCAAAATGATCAGGGCGATGGAGAAACAAATGTACGCCACCGTGAGTGACAGCAGAGATGAGGAGTTTGCCGCGAGTGCTGGTTGGATAAATCGTTTCCTCCGCTGCAACAACTTCACTTGCAGAAGGAAGCCAGAGAGTTCACCGAGAAGCTGGCGAAGTTTGTGACATTTTCATCCCGGATTTTTGAGAGGAAGGAATTAAACGCTGTTATTACCATCCACTGCCTCAGCCCAGCCGACACCAGCTTGTGTTTCTCCGTCAGCAGTCCAGCCGACACCTGGCTGTGGTTCTCTGTTTGCAGTCTAGACGACACCTGTACCTGTCCTTCGGTTGGAGGTCTGGCCCGACTCCTGTACCTGTCCCTTGGTCAGAGGTCCGGCCAACTCCTGTTCCTTCCAATGTTTCTCTGTCGGCATCCAGACCGACGGATGCCGGGGTTTCTCCGTCTGCGTCGCAGCCAACAACCCTTAGTATTTCTGTCAGTGTCCAACCATCCCAAGTGTTTCCCTATCGGCACTCAAGTTGAAACCCACTGCTGTTTCCAATCACTCATGTGGAACCCCTAAAAACTACGTGGGATAAAAATATTCCTACAGAGAGAAACAGGACAGTAAAAAAGTAAACAGAAGTGTCATGAATACAAAATGGAGGCAAAAAATGTAAAAGGTGAATGACATGATGGAAAGAAGACAGAGTAGAGTCATGTTTCATTATGTCAGAGTTCATTCCCTGGATCAGAGAGGTCTCAATCAAAGTTAACTCTGTCACGTGTAGTAAAATAGTGAGGACCCAAACCCAGACCTTTAATAAGGCTCCGGGATGCTGGCCGGATTTGCCTGAGGCGCTGGGCAGCTTTGATAATGAGGAGTCGAGGAGGAAGCCAGCAGGCTGTTGGCTAGCTGAGAAAGGGGACTCTTCCTGAGGTCAGTAATTACTGTTACACTGTGAACCTCTAATGGCAAGTCAACAGCCTCTGTCATAACAAGAGTGTCCTTTCCATAAGGGTGTAAAAAAAAAAAGCCTGTATTCGACGTCAAAAGACCCTGTGATCACAGAGCTCAGTCTTCTGAAAATGGAACAGACCTCCTTAAACTGCTCCGCTCGAGACATACTCTCTGTCAGGTCCATATTATGGTCAGTTCATATTATAACATGCAACAAAGATAGTGAGGAGTGAAGGGCCTGTTAAAATGTTGAACAACTACGAGCTCTGTGACATAGAGTGGGTATGACGATATTTAAGTAAAGAATAAAAACAACAAAAATCACATCTGAATCAGTGCATTGACTCTAATTCAATGATTAATGGGAATAAATTAATCTACTAAATTAACAGTGAATCACCTACATTAAGACGAGACAAAAGAGCATCATGTTCATTCCGCCAAAAGAAAAAGTTCCCACTGTTGTCATCGATATTCTTAAAAATAACATATGTGTGTTTATTTAATTTGTTTAAGAGGGGGAGTGGCTGTAGCTCAGCGGGTAGAGCATGTTGGCTAGAGATTGGAAGGTCGCTGGTTCAAATCCTGAGCTGAGCTGAGCTGAGCTGGATGGAGAAGCACGATTTGTCACTCCAGAGAACGTGTCTCCAAGGCTCTAGAGTCCAGTGGCAGCGTGCCTTACACCACTGCATCTGACGCTTTGCATTGCACGTGCTGATGTATTGCTTGGATGCAGCTGCTCAGCCATGGAAACCAATTCCATGAAGCTCTCTACGCACTCTGAAGGCCACATGAAGTTTGGAGGTCTGTAGCGATTGACTCTGCAGAAAGTTGGCGACCTCTGTACACTATGTGCCTCAGCATCCGCTGATCAGGCTCTGTCATTTTACGTGGCTGAGTTGCTGTCGTTCCAAATCGGTTCGACTTTGTTATAATACCACTGACAGTTGACTGTGGAATATTTTGGAGTGAGGAAATTTCGCAACTGGACTTGTTGCACAGGTGGCATCCTATCACAGTACCACGCTGGAATACACTGAGCTCCTGAGATCGACCCATTCTTTCACAAATGTTTGTAGAAACAGTCCGCATGCCTAGGTGCTTGTTTTTATACATCTGTGGCCATGGAAGTGATTGGAACACCTGATTTCAATTATTTGGATGGGTGAGTGAATACTTCTGGCAATATAGTGTATGTTCAAGTTCCTTCCTTGGAACAGAGAGGTCTCAAACAAAGTTACAAACTCTGTTACGTGCAGCAAATTAGTGTGCATTTACCCTAAATACAAAATGGAAGGAAGAAATGATTGTTGAATAACATCAAGATCTGGCATCAGTTTACTTTTATTGCATTGTGTGGAGATATAAAAGGGTATTTTGGTTCATAAAACAAATGCTTTCGTTTTCTCCCCCAATGTTCAGCTGAGCTCAACACAAACTCAACAGTCACTCCGAAATGCGTGTTTCTGTTGTCGATGTACTAAATGGACACATTCTGTCCATTTACAAGTGGCTATTTTTTTAGAATGATACTTTCAATCCATGACAGCTGAGAAACTCAGTTGTGTGTAAGAACAGATTTCATCAAGGGTTGCACAGCGTTTCACTAGAAAGCCACATTGTTTCTTAAGAATTCTTTTGAACACAAACCTGTTTTAACATGCTGAAAAGAGGAAAGTAAAATAACACAACAGGGTACAAGGGCAGGGTACACCCTGGACAAGTCGCCAGCTCATCGCAGGGCCCTCACTGATGGCAGAGGCCGCCCTGCAAGTTGCCAACGCCACATCGGATCCAGTATCTTGCTCAAGGACACTTTGACATGCAGCTCAGCTCAGCCCAGAGCTGAGATTTGAACCAGCGACCTTCCGATCACTAGCTGACCTGCTCTACCCGCTGAGCTACAGCCGCCTCCCACAGCATTTATTAATACACAGTTAGTGTAAGGGTGTGTCAGTCATTAATGACTTAGACTTATCAGTGGTAGAAAAGGTAATAAAAATCTGCACTCATGTACGAGTTATGATAGCCTATCACCAAATCTGATCATTGTGCACTATTAATCTTTGATTTTATGATAATGACATAAAGTTATCCTGTTGGGCATTTAGACTTTAGACATCAGTTAACCCGATGTAATTCCATCTTTAACATTAATGCAACTTTCATTCTTGAAATAAATTACATTTCAAAAGATATTAAAAATATAACTTGTACTTTGAGTAATTTTTTAACCTGGTACTGTTTTTCTTTAATTGAGTAAGTTTCCTAAATTGTGATACTTTACTTGAGTCATCTTTTTAATAGATTTTCAGTACTCCAATCACCACTGATCAGTTAGGATCAAAGATTTTTATGTTCTTGTTTACTGTTTTATTTCTAAATTTCACCCTCATGTGTCTCGTCGTGTTTTTCAGTTCCTCCTGTGTTTTTTTTTCCTCTCTCCAGTGATTTTCCATTCCTTCCCTCATCTGTCTTTTTCTCACCTCACTCCACTTATTACTCATCCCCCCTACGTGGAATAGAAATATTCACCCAAACACAAGATACTCTGGAGGCAGGCGGGGTAAATAACAAAAGATGAGTTTCAATAACAAAGCTGAGTTCTACAAGAAATCCAAAGAGCAAATCCAAAAGGAAGTCTGGGCTGGGACACTGCCCTGCAGAGAGGGTAGTGGAGGCTCCGGGACACTGGCGGTTAGGCTGAAGCACTGGGCAGCTTTGTCAACAAGGAGTCAAGGAGGAAGCCAGCAGGCTGTTGGCTAGCTGAGACAGGAGGCTCTTCTTGAGATCAGTAATTACTATTACATTGTGATCCTTTAATGGCAAGTCAACAGCCTCGGTCATAACAAAAGTGTCCTTTCCATAAGATTGTAAACAAATAGCCTGTATTTTACCTCCAAAGACCCTGTGATGGCAGAGTTCAGTCTTTTGAAAATGGAACAGACCTTAAACTGCTCCACTAGAGACATAGTCTCTGTCAGGTCCGTATTATGGTCATTTCGTCTTGTAACATGCAGCAAAGATAGTGAGGACACAAATGCGTGACACTCAAGAGGATGGCAGGGCAAAGAATAAAACACTGAGGTCAAGTACAAAAACTAAATGAAGTATAAACCAAAGAAACACAGAGAACACAGGCAGGAACACAGGAAATAACGTGGGGAAACAGCCGACTGACTAAAAAAACTGATTGGGAGTTTGGTTTCAGCATACTTGTATGTTGTTGTGGAGATATAAAATGGGATTTAAATGAATAAAGTGCATTTCTATTTTTTCCAATGTTAACTTGAGCTCAACACAAACTCAAGTCTTACTGAAAGGTTGTTCTTTCCCACTGAGTGTTCTGTTGTCAATGTACTTCATATTATGTCCCTCCAAAAGTGGCAACAAGTACACGTATCAAGGTTTAATACAATTTTTCAGACTCTTCAGAACATTTTACTAGAAAACCAGAAGAATTCTTCTGAACTCAAACCTGATGTAACACGCTGAAAAGAAGAAAGTGAAAAAACACTTTGCAAGATTTATTAAACCACAACTGAGTAAGAACTTTCTCTCTGCCAATCATTAATGACTTGACAATATTTGCTTTACAGGCAATGTGTAATTTGCATTTAGAGCATTTAGCAGATGCTTTTGTCCAAAGGGACTTACAGTAATTCATACATACATTCATACAGTGGCTGCCATGCACGACCAGCACATCAGGAGCAGTTTGGGGTTCAGCATCTTATCCAAGGCACTTTAACATGCAGACTAGGGGAATTGAACCAGCGACCTTGAAATAACAAGATGCTGGCTCTACCCCTGAGCCACAGCCACCAGATTCTACTCAGGATTTATCCATTGCTGTTAATAAAAACACAATTCAAAGGTGAAAGATAGTTGTTAGTTGAGCCTCATTCCCAGGTCATCAAATACCAATGCCTAAGGTTGGCGGGTCATAAAAAAAATAGTGTCTTTCTCAGTATCTTTTTTTCAGAATTGTTGGTGCACAGAAACATCAAGAGCACAGGAAAATACTAAGAAAATAAGAAAATACAGACTTTAGTCAACATACTCTGCAGAGCTTTTCCATTTGCTAAGTGGTCTAATGGAAAATGTCCAACGAACTAAAGAACTCGATTTTTTTTAAGACCATGTGTCAGGCAGGGGGAGGAGTAACACCCTGGCAACACAAACATCTTAATAATAACATATAACTCATCTATAAAGATTAATGATCTTAATGAATGTTATCTTTTTAACTTTTAATAAAGGGTGCCTCATTAGAAAGCTGAGGTATGTTACCCAGGTCAAACTGCTCATTTGGCTGGCTGATACTGATAGAGCGATAGCGATGGAGACAAAGGTCAAAGGAAAACCAAAACAAAGTCAAAGCTAGATGCCATCCTGCACCCAACACAGAAAAAACCAAGAGGACTTCTTGGGGAACAACAGCTCTAGATGCTTACTGTATTGAGTGCTGTCTATACAAAATGGATACAACATATATAGTTATCACATGAACAAAAAAAGGGAGAATGATTAAAAGTAAGTGTCACATTGACTATGATGACACCTACTAATCACATGATCAATGATGTTTTGCAAACTTGCACAATGGCATTGAAGTCAATATAAAGCAGATCAAATGCTGTTCTATGAACAACATACAACTCATAAACAACAGGTTGAGTCTCCTGCTGCCATGATGCGTGCTCTGCAGAAGTTTCTGCTCTTTTATGCTCTGACATGTCTCCGACGGAATGGTAAGCTTCTCAGTCTGACTGTTTTTCTCCAGCCTGCCAATGTGTTGTTAACTCATTTTAACGTCTCTCCCTTTTTTTGTCATGTTTTCAGCACTTGGGAGTGAAATCATACATGGGCAAATTGCTCCACAGAACCTGTTGCTGTATATGGCCTCATTGCAGACCAGAGGAGGACATCTCTTTGTATTTGGATGTTTGAATGTTGTTTTATTGAATGTTTTAAATTCATGTTTTTTTATCCATTGTTTTATTCTGATGTCCCCCTGTAAAGTGTCCTTGAGTGTCCTGAAAGGCGCTTCTTAAATAAAATGTATTATTATTATTATTATCTCTGTGGAGGCTCCCTCATCAGCAAAAACTTTGTCCTCACTGCTGCCCACTGTGATCATGTGTGAGTTAAGTTTCATCTTCCTGAAATAGTTTACATTAACTCACTTTTTTCAAAATAAATGTAAAATCTGTTGCTTTGTTTTATTGTTGGCAAAACAACCTGACAAAATCTACTGACGACCTCTCAATTCTAACTTTTTGCAGTGGACTGGCGAGGGACATCCAAGCACACCTTACAGTGCAGAAGAACATACTCACACTAATTAAAACAGCAAATCATGGCAAAGACATTACCAGCATGAACAAAACAAAACGAGACATAAGGTGGGTAGATGCATGTGAGGTGGGGAATAAAACAGTAATACTGCGATAATGAGCAGAGGTGGATTTCAACGTTCGAGATTCAGTTCCCGTCGGTCAGTTCGGTCGTTCGTTCATTCAGTCACGTTTCAAGTACGTTGTTTAGTGGGGAATCATGTAATGCACAGTTCTCAGCTCCTCGTTCACAAACTATCGTGCTAACGGTCAACATAACACTGTAGTTCAAGGCAAATACATAGCTGCAACTTCATGATTATGTGTACTTTTAAACAACACAACAGTTAACAGCTAAAGCATGCAAGCCAAGAATGAGTGACTGACTGAACATGAACACCAGGAGAGGAATCAGTGAACGAGAAGAAACAATAGAGGAAGCCAGCGAGCTACGAACAAAATGAAATGTTTTTCTTTCATGGAAACAGTTGCTATGCTTTCCTGTTTCTCACTGGCTAAAATTCGACGACAGTATCCTAGACTCAGCATACGATTGGCTGGCCCTCAGTCCTCTTCATCACTCTGATAACTAAACAGTGAACAACACAGCGACTAGTCTGTGAGAACGAAAAAATTAATGAGAGAGAAGTGAAACGTGGGATCAGGTCAATTTGTAAAGGAGTCGTTCCTTCGAACTGATTCGTTCGCAACCGACAAATCACTAATAATGAGCGAAGTGGACAGTATACTGAACATTACGATGAGCAGACCAGTTTGAACAGGTGAGTTTTGGTCAGTCAGGCTCACAGGGGACTTATGGGAATGACTCATAGTAGACAGACATGTAGGCACTTGCTCACATAGAAACATCAGGCTGCAATGACCCCATGTACAACTCTCTCTTAAGGTAATGGTTTTGTTCTGTAACACAGCTGATAGAGAAGACTGCAGTGTGATGATGCAGCGCCCACTAATGGTCAACTAGCAGAGAAACTATAACATGGCTTATTGAGCTCTCTGCTGAGTATAAAGACATGCTGACATACAGCATCAGCTTGCATTTATACACAGTAAATACTGCACTTGTTGATATTAACCTTATTAAAGATTTGTAGAGAGAATATATATATATTTAATATAACAAGTGTAAATGTGTTGCTTATTACCTGCCAAATTCAAGTTAAAAGTTTCAAGTAAAAATGAGTGTATTTTTACTGCATATTATATCACATATTGTTATTATGACGGCAATATTAAAGTATTTCTGCATGTGAATGTTCGTTCTTTCCTACACGCTCAAACTTTTGCATTTGTTTCACAACCATGAGAACACTAATGCTCATATCTAACTGTGGAAACTGTGGTTTTTATGGCTCACCCGGTCTGAAGATTACAAAGCAATGTCTCAGATGCCTGTGGCAAGTATTTCTACAAAGTGGCATATGTAGTTGATACTTGTTAGATTCAATTAAATTAAAACTAACTTAATGTGAGATGAAGGTCCAAAAAGGCCTAGAATAAACATGGTAAGAAGATTAAAATAAAAAGTGTAAAGGTAGAAAAGATTTATACAATGATCTATCAAGGCCTATTTGTGCTTCACCCTGCAGCACCAACAGATGTGCAAGCAGATGTTTTAATAAGAGTAACTGCAACACCAGTGCATGAAAGAATGACGGCAATATTAAAGTATTTCTGCATGTGAATGTTCGTTCTCTCCTACATGCTCAAACTTTTGCATTTGTTTCACAACCATGAGAACACTAATGCTCATATCTAACTGTGGAAACTGTGGTTTTTATGGCTCACCCGGTCTGAAGATTACAAAGCAATGTCTCAGATGCCTGTGGCAAGTATTTCTACAAAGTGGCATATGTAGTTGATACTTGTTAGATTCAATTAAATTAAAACTAACTTAATGTGAGATGAAGGTCCAAAAAGGCCTAGAATAAACATGGTAAGAAGATTAAAATAAAAAAGGTAAAGGTAGAAAAGATTTATACAATGATCTATCAAGGCCTATATGTGCTTCACCCTGCAGCACCAACAGATGTGCAAGCAGATGTTTTATTAAGAGTAACTGCAACACCAGTGCATGAAAGAATGAACCTGATGCATATGAGATGAAATAAAATGGTAACACCTTACTTGAATGGGTGTGCATAAGACACTGTCATGATGATGAATGAGTCTGAATGTTATATGACAAACAGGGGGGTAGCATATCAACAGAGTAAGCACTAACTGTGGCTGCTCTACGCTAGTTAGCTCACTTGGCCATGCAGCTGGCAGTCCGGACATGGAGTTCAGACAACCGCTGGAGTATTGTTATTTACACCCCGAGCACAGGAGCTTTGGATCTGGGTCAGGACTAGCTGGTTAGCCTGCCAACTTCCGTGTATCTTTGCAAGACAATAAATAGATTTCCGGTTTGTCAGCAGGTTTAAACAAAAACTACTGAACAGATGTCCATGAGACTTTGATAGAGTATGAGTCTTGTCCCAGAATAGACACCATTAACTTTTGGTGCTGATCTGGATTGAGAGACGGATCCAGGACTTTTCTTTTCCCACCTTCTTCATTTAAAGTCATCACAAAACTGAAGGCAGAGTGTTATTTGCTTCCCCATACTTGCATGTTTCCTGTAAAATCGTTAAGATAGGGACGGACGTATTGAGAATATTGATTGCCGTCTGTAGTAGCCAATTATAAAGCCAAGTAAAATTGGCTTTATACTCAGTTATGAATCTGAAATCTGAATCTGGGCCTTAGATTACAGGGGGAGTCACCTCGAGCGACAAGGCCCAGTTTGGAATTGGCAGCCTGACATGAGAGTGAACACACAGAACTTGATCTGAACACAGTCTCCAAGACTGACCGTGGTCAGTTTGACAAGAGGGGACAGTCTGACCAGGACTGTGACTTCAAGGACAATGTTACGACTGGCTCCAAGGCCGCAACAAAACATGGATAGTTGACGTGTGATGAAACAAGGCAGCTATTCTTATTGACTATAACACAAATTAAAAGTACAATGGAGTGTGGAAGTGTATGTCAGTGGTGTGAGAGGGTGCTTGCATGCAGTGTTGGGGCTCGTTACTCAAAAAAGTAATATATTACACATTACACATTACTCTCAAAAATAGTAATGCCTTACATTACATGATTACTCCCAGAAGAAAGTAATTAGTTACATTACTCATTACATTCTTGCTACTTGCTCTATAAAATTGCCTGAAAACCCCCCGCCGCGTAAAGCCACTTTTGACAGTTGGAGATACAAACATTACTTTGAATTTGTTGAACGTAAGGAAAATAACTTGACTGTAAGGTGCACACTTTGCCAATCGGTGATGGTGAAAGATACCTCGTGCCAAACCCCAACCAATCACTGTTCCACTGTTGATGCCTTTTCCGGTGCAGAACAAAACAAAACAAAACAACAGCAGAAGCAGGGTGTCGATCCTGAGGAAGAGAGAGAGCGAGGACTTGAACCAGCAGGCTTAAATCAGTTACAGAGCAAGGCCCAGGGGCTCCCAATCAGCCATCCACTGCAACACAGACACAGCCACACCCACTACACACAGGACACAGCCAAGGGCTGAGGGCCGTAAAAACAACAAAACAATACACATTCGTTTTTGAACTCATACAACAGCAGTTTTTCATCAAATGTATATGATTCTGGTCAACTGAAAGCATTAACAGACTCAGTAATGATCCTCCATTATGGCACCTGAGATTAATCTAGCTCATTAGTTTCATGACTGGGTGTGAGGCAGTATTACTCAAAGTCAATGCAGGAAACAAGTAACGGATAAACAAGATAGTGTAAAGATAACAAGTTGCACAACATTGCATTTTCCATTGCACACACTTGGTTAGAAGTCAAGATAAAATAGATGATGATCATAAAATGAAACTAAGCAACATTCTGTATAAAAGGTTGGTCTTTGCAGCCCCAACAGGGCCAGTCAGTTGACTTGCTGCCATCATGCAGGCCCTGCACAAACTTCTGCTTCTTCATGTTCTGACATATCTTGGACGAAATGGTAAGCTGACAGAATATTTTCATTAATTCCATTTAATGAGACATTTACCTAATTTTGATTTTAACTTATGTTTGCAGCACTTGGAGCTAAAATCATAAATGGGGTAAAAGTCCCGGAGGACTCGATGCTGTTTATGGCCTCAGTGCAGACCACAGACAAACATTGGTGTGGAGGCTCCCTCATCAGTGACAACTTTGTCCTCACTGCTGCGCACTGTGATAATAAGTGAGCTAAGTTATATTTTACAGATTTTTCTTTTATTTATTTATTTAAAGTTAAAAATAACAGAAAATCAAAAGTTTGCTGTTGGCTAAAAACAATCTGAGAAAATCCACTGACGACCTCTCAATTCTAACTTTTTGCAGTAGACTGGTGAGGGTTGTTTTGGGCACCCACGATCTCAGGAAGACTGGGACAGCGAGAACCATTGTGCAGAGATGCAAACACCCTGATTATCGTAATGACACAGTAGAAAATGACATCATGCTCCTCAAAGTAAGCATTGACTCTTTCAGGCAGTTTGCCCCAGATGACGCCTTGTGTGTTTACAGTCAAATGCATTTAAACTTTGCTTGTTTTTTATTCCTGTGTGGGTAAATGCCAAAAGTGGCATAAAACTAAATCAAATTCAAATGTTCCTGAAATTCTAGCCAAGACACAGTACTATCAAAGCTGTTATAGTGTAAAGTTAACTGTCATTTAAAAGATTCATCAGCTCCAACTTCTAGTGATTGTTTAACTGAAGCCTGATGAAGAGTAAAACCACGTTCAGACACTGTTCATTTCTACATTCTGGTTTTGTGTCTCCAGCTGTCTCAGAGTGTTCCAGTGGGCGGAAAAATACAACTCATTCGACTCCCCCCTCCTAACATGAACCTACAACCAAACCAAATGTGCCGTGTAGCTGGATGGGGAGAGACCGAAGCTGGTAGAGGTGTTGATGACCTGAGAGTGGTGGATGTGTCTGTTGTCGACCAGAACATCTGTAGACACCAATGGTCTAATGCTGGATGGATTCCCCGTCTTCCTGCCAATGTCATCTGTGCAGGTGGATATCAAACATTCAAAGGAGCCTGCTATGTAAGTTTTCTGTCTGTTTTTGGAGAGTTTATGAACACATAACACATGAACAAATTTTTTGGTATCAAAATATCAAGATATTTCCATTTTACCAGGGTGATTCTGGTGGTCCTCTGGTGTGCAATGGGATGGCTGCTGGTGTCGTATCTTTTGGAGACAAAGATTGTAGTGACCCACACTTTCCCACTGTCTACACAGACATGTCGAAGTTCCATGCCTGGATCGACCAGATTCTCAAGGAAAAAGGATGTTAAATGCAACAACCTTACACAAAGCTTTGCTTCAATATACCTTAACGCTAAGCAAAATAAAAAAAGAATTTCAAATATTGTTTTCTCTTTTCTTCATCTGAAGACACAAATGGGTCTTTGGGTGAAATAGATGTAGGATGCAGTAGGGCTACTATATTCATTCAAGCGACTTTAGACAAAGAAGCAGATCAGTGTTGAACACTCGTTAACAGAGACTTTATTACAGAAAGGCACTTTATTAGAGAAGCACAGTGTTGAAGAGATTAAAAAACTGAGCATGTGAATGAACGGCAGAAGGAAAACAGCTTTATAAAGATTTTCACAACATCATTATTGTAATTGAATTGAATTGAATTGAACTGTTTAGCTCAGCGTCTCCTTAGCATAAAGCTATGTAACCTCAGCTAAACAGAGTGAAGGGCCCGTTATGATGTTGAACAACTATGCGCTCCGTGATACAGAGTGGGTATGAAAACATTTATATAAGGAATAAGAAAAACAATGAACATTGGAATTCACCAAGCGGGAGAAGGGACAGTGCTATTTAAACCTTTCAACAATGATTATCATAACATCATTATTTAAGTTTCTATATAGCTCAGTGCCTCCTAATGTGTCCTCAGCTCTCAAAAATTAAGGTCCTGCTACAATCAGTGTGTTTACATGACACTCAAGAAAACCGAATTACTGGGTTAGTCTGACTATGATCGGATCTTTAAGATGCATGTATACACCTTAGTTTGACTAAAATCGGACCGGATCGGATTTCTCATAGTCGAATTAAAGCACCCAGATTATTCGATTGATAGTCGCATAACTCCTGCATGTATACGTTCCATCTGATCGGATCGGATTTTGCGTTCTGCGCAGGCGCAAGATTTTTTCCCCGGGGCCGTGAGCCGGAAGTAGATGGACGGCGGCGGCAGCGTCTTTCCTCCGAAATCACCGCAAGAAAGAGCGCCATTGTGCACCTAGTTTGTGTAATTATCATGTACACCATATACAAAATGTACAAAGATGTAGCTTCGTCTTGCTCTTCGTACGCCATCTTTCTTGGATGCTGAGGCAGCTGGTGACGTAAAGAGGTCAGCCGGAGGTGTCTCTGTTACCACTAGTTGAAATGAATACAGCGTCACCTAGCGTACCGGGGTATGACATGATCTGGCCCAATAATCCGGTTTTCTCACCGGCATGTATACTCGGATAATTGCAGTTGTCTGGTTGAGTAGCATAGTCGAACTATGGCTGTAATCTGTAAAGCTGTGCATGTAAACGCACTGAATGTTAAGCAGCCAGAATACAGCCTGGGTGAAAAGACCATTAAATAAAGAATAGAAACAAGAAAACAAACGTATCCGTGCATTAACTCTAATTCAATAACAAATGAGAATCAATTAAAAATGAAAAAGGTCCTCCTCATATGGAGTGTATCAGCTACATCAGGACAAAGAACATCTTCCAACATGTTCATTTAGGCAAAAGAAAAATGCATTAAGAAATAAAAAAAATATATATATATATTTTACTTTTGCTATTACCTGTACATTTCTGGTCTACAGCATCCTCTGGTCCAATTAGTCTGTCACACAATTCAAAAGCAATGTCTGAGGGAGATGTATCAAGTAGATTCACACGGACAAGCCTTAGTGTTAAATTCATTTAAATGAAGTCAACTAAATATTTAGTGCTTTTACAGGTCAAAATATAAACAGTTCACACTGTGGCAGTACTGACAGTAAATTGCTTACAGGCCAGCCCAACCTACATAAAAATGTAAACATTGTGAGACATCCCCCCTCCTTGGGGAAATGGGCCAAAAAGGCTCAAAGGAGCTTTCACTCCTGAATCAGGAGTCAGTCTCCCCACCTGTGCACAGGTGATCTGAATCCCTGCAATCAATCATGAGAGAAAGTCAGCACAAACAAAGAAAAATAGCAATTCTCAAAAACAATTGGACTGCTACACTGCTACAGTCAAGATCCATCCGTCCATCCATCTTCTTCCGCTTATCCGGGGCCAGGTCGCAGGAGCAGCTGTCTGAGCAGGGACACCAAGACTTCCCTCTCACCGGACACTTCCCCTAGCTCTTCTAGGAGGATCCCAAGGCGTTTCCAGGCCAGCTGAGTGCGTAGTCACTCCAGCGTGTTCTGGGTCTTCCTTGGGGTCTCCTCCCGAGGAAGGCGTCCAGGGGGCATCTGATACAGATGCCCGGGCCACCTCGGCTCGCTCCCCTTGATGTGGAGGAGCAGTGGCTCTACTCCGAGCTCCTCCTGGGTGACAGAGGCCCTTAACCTATCTCTAAGGGAGCGCCCCGCCACCCTGCAGAGGAAACTCATTGCGGCCACTTGTATCTGGGATCTTATTCTCTATTCTATACCCAAAGTTCATGACCATAGGTGAGGGTAGGAACGTAGACTGATCGGTAAATCTTCACCACAACGGACCGATACAACGACCACTTTACTGCGGCCGCTGCCCCGATCCGCTGGTCAATCTCGTGCACCATCCTTCCCTCACTCGTGAACAAGACCCCAAGATACTTAAACACCTGCACTTGAGGCAGGAGCTCTCCCCGAACCCGGAGGGAGCAAGCCACCTTTTTCCAGTCAAGAACCATGACCTCAGACTTGGAGGTGCTGATTCTCATCCCAGCTGCTTCACACTCGGCTGCAAACCGCCCCAGGACATGCCGGAGGTCCTTGCTCGAAGAAGCCAACAAGACAACATCATCTATACAATATGATGCTGTATGCATTTTGTAAATGGAGTTATTGAGGTATCAGCTGTGTGATGGTATTTTATTTCATCATTATTATATTTTTTATATATTTAGCTTCTAAACCTTGTGTTTCATTGCCAACGGGTCTCAGACTTGCCTTTTTTTTTAGACAACGTGGACGTGAATTACCCTTCATCCAAAATGTTCACCATTATCAAAAAAAGTGAATAACTTTCAATTCAACAGTAAACATTATTTTTAGGTGACTAATATGGATCAATTGAAAAAAATAAATCATGGTCAATTAAAAACATTAAGAGACTCAGTAATGAGCCTCCGTTAGGGCACTTGGGATTAATCTAGCTAATTAGTTTCATGACTGGCCAACACAGGAAACTGGTTCCTGTGGTTCATCTATTTTTTCACAGAAGTCAGAAGAACTGTTTTGTGTGGCCTTTTTCAAAGTCTGACTTCCACACTGAAGAATCTGCACACATGTTCTTAACGTATTCAATTGATTTAACAAAAGTCACTTCATCAAGAGGCTGAAAGTGTCCTAAATACAGAAAAGTAAAATAAGTGAGTGGAGAAGGACATGAATAGGAAGAAGCAAAATAAGAAGAGGAAGAATTAAATGTTATACTTGTCATGCACTGATCGCATGATGTATGCGCTTAAGCCAGTAAACAAGATGTAGATGCAAAGATAACACAAGTTGTGAACCTTTGCATTTTCCATTGCACACAGGACGTGGTTAGAAGTCAAGATAAAATAGATGATTATCACAAATGCAAACAAAACAACACTCTGTATCAAATGGTCATCTTTGCCCTGTCAAGAGAACCAGTCAGTTGACACAAACTTCTGCTCCTTCATGTTCTGACATATCTCAGACGAAATGGTAAACTGACAAAACATTTGTATTAATTCAATTTAATGAGACATTTACCTAATTTTGATTTTAACTTATCTTTGCAGCACTTGCAGCAAAAATTTGTAAAAGTCCCGGAGAACTCAATGAGGTATATGGCCTCGTTGCAGTACATCGATGGTGCTCATTTCTGTGGAGGATTCCTCATCAGAGAAGAGATTCAGCTTACTGCTTTATACGATTGACTGTTAAAAATCAAAGAAAAAAGTTAATTTCTAAATAGACTGATACTTCCTGAATGGACCCTACTGATTTATGTGACTTCTGGTAAGAAGCAGAATGTACGTCTGGTTTAAGCCTCCATGATGGCTTATGCCCTCACATGATTGTCATCATCAGCAAAAGCAGCATCATTTTAGCAATTAGTTGTATTTCCACAAGGTTTAAATGACAAATTTGTCAACATATAGGTAGAGGCAGGCAAAAGGCTGAGCAAGGCTGATCCTAAATGAGCAATGGTCAACTGTGAACGTCCGACTGGAGGAACAGTCTCTCTCACCTGGTAGTATGGGAAGCCATTTAGGCCAAAATTATGTACTATGTACAAAACTTGCACATACATACATACTACACCTGCACATACATATATACATTCTGTAGTGTATATAATTGCAAGTTTAGTATGTATGAGTGTAAAAGTGAGTATGTATATATGTAAAAGTGAGTATGGATGTGCTTAAGAGTGAGTGTATACATATATAAGAGTTAAGCATCTACACAGTTAAAGGCTTAGGTTTAATTATGCAGGAATTACAGGGTAAGATAGGCTTCAGGACAAAACTCACTGATCTTGTGAGCATCTTAAGTCATGGTGCAACTCATTTTTTCCCCCAAGACATTAACTATAGTCCATCCTAACATGTAAGAAGAATGGCAACACTGAATACTGCATAACAGATAACACTGGGGTTAGGGGCATAGCCATCATTTCAGAAGTGAGGGGGACAAATTGTTCAGAGGTCTATTGAGTGATTTATCATCCCTTTTGCATTCAATTGCTCCTCTACTTAGTGGCTAAAGAACCACATAATCACAAACAACACAGCACCAGGGGACCAACTTTAGTCCTCTAAAATTATATACTATCAAAATCTAAAGTCAAAATCTAAAATCTAAAGCTGCCAAACTCTGGTTGAGCTGACAGAATGACCCTCGAGCATCTACAGGTTAAGTAGCCAGATAATTTCTCCTCAACTGCTGTGAAGACCCTCCATGTTCAATCGTGCTGGTGCTGGCCTCTGGTCCACTTTCTCCTCCCTGACCCTGCTCTTTATTTGTATAAAGATTTTAAAAAATATGTGTAAAAAAAGTATTTGGTGAAAAAACTACTCAACTACTGAGTAACTTTTGAGTAGCCTAACATATGATTTATTCATCAAATAAGAACATTAATGTATCAGCAGATGTGCGTATTCTACACTTTAACTACCACAAAAAAATTAAATCTTTACAAAAATAACATAATCAAAGGAACAAAAATACATTTATTTTCCTAAATATATTATTTTCTACCCAGAAGTGGGTAACGTTAGAGTAGCCAAAAATTGAAACAGTAAAAAAAGCATTTTGCAGTAAAGCAACTCTTAAGAGTACAATTTATCCAAAAAGTTACTCAAGTAAATGTAATGGAGTAATTGTAACTAGTTACTACCACCCCTGCACCTAGCAAGCGATTTAACATAGGTAACAGTTAACAATTGTTAACTAGCTTGACTTGATGTATTGACATCTATTAATTATTCATCATTTCACTAAACATTATCTACATGCAACAGCATTACTCAACTTACACGGTTTGTTCAGACAAAACTGAGTAAAGTTTTTTGCCTCTTGGTTGGTTTGCTGAACATGGTTAAAACAGATCTGAATCGACATCTGTGTGATTCAGATCACAGCATGACAGCGGTGTGGCTCGGAAAAAGGCGTTTCCATGTGTTAAAAATGAATTGAATGGTTGTAATGGCTATAAAAAGTGCGGGGGACAGAGGGCACAGATACAGGAAGTGCGGGGGACATGTCCACCGCGTACCCCGCATCCGCTATGTCCATGATTGGGGTTATCTAGCACACTCTTAAAGACAGTTTCTCTGGTTCTCTGCAATGAACGCATTGCCTCAAGGCATGCTGGGGAAACTCTGCCCACCTGTTCGTCAACTGAGTCGACTCTGAATGTATTATTTCGATAATAGATTAATTATTGCGGCTCCAATTTTCCATAATACCTGAGATTGTATGTAAAAGTGAAACTCTCGCCAAAAAGCAACCAAGGCTTTATTTGTCATTGAATATGAGTCAAACCTTTGTGTAAATGCATAATTACAACAAAAGAGTCACTTTTAAGATTCACCGTAGTTTCGTTTTCTGGCAAGCTAATTTTCAATGGAGTGCAGGGGCACTGGCACGCTAGCATCAAAATGGCTATTTTCAAAACACTAAGAAGGCTCGACACAACATGAAACTTTGCTCGCAGTATCACCAGGGTCACCGTAGGAGCTGGATCTTCGGCGTGCCGCCGTCATGGCAGACAAAAAGTGTCGATCCCCGAGTGCGACCTAACAGGCAGGCTTGAGGAGCGGTCCACCATTACTCTCCTGCCTGTTAGGACGCACTAGGGGATCGACACTTTTTGTCTGCCATGACGTAGGCACGCCGTAGATCCAGCTCCTAAGGTGAACAGTTCAAAAACCTTCTTTTTAGTAAACCCTGTGTACACAAACAATATTCTCAGTGCTCGTGTTTATGTGTAGAGACCCTGGTGATACTACTTCTCTCTCACCTTGAATACTCCCTCAGCATCACCAGCACTGCCCTCTCCTTGTTCAAATCTTATCTCACAAACAGACAACAGTTCATCCACATCAACAACTGCACCTCCTCCACTGCTCCTCTGTCCCAAGGCGTCCCCCAGGGTTTCGTGCTTGGTCCACTCCTCTTCATCATATGCCACCATGGTCTTCGCTTCCACTGTTACGCTGACGACGTCCAAATATACATCTCCACCAAATCCATCACCACTGCCACCACTGCCACTCACTCCACACTCACCAACTGCCTCACCAAAATCAAAATCTGGATGCAAACAAACTTTCTCCAACTAAACTACGACAAATTAGACATAGTCATCATCAGCCCCAAATCCCTCATCAAAAACACTCACAACTTCTGCCTCACCATAGACAACACCACCCTCTCCCCCTCCCCACACAGTCGCAACCTCTGAGTCATTTGTGACAACAATCTCTCCTTTCAAAAACATATAAATCAAATCACCAAAACTGCCTTCTTCCACCTTAAAAACATAGCCCGTCCTGGTCCATCACTCTCCTTCTCTGCTACAGAAACCCTGATCCATGCCTTCATCACTTCCAGAATTGACTACTGCAACAGCATCCTCTTTGGCACACCATCCAAACTCCTTAATAAACTCCAATACATCCAAAACTCTGCTGCTCGCCTGCTCACCCACACCCGCACCCGTGACCACATCACCCCCATCCTCCAGGACCTCTACTGGCTCCCCATCCCTCAACAGATTCAATTCAAAATACTCCTCCTCACTCACAAAACCCTCCACAACCAGGCACCCCTTTACCTCATCGATCTGCTCCACCGCCAACCCCTCCCGTACCCTCCGTTCCTCCGACGCAAACTTCCTCACTCCAACCCACAGAACCAAGCACCGAACCTAGGGTGACAGAGCCTTCTCAGTTGCTGCCCCCTCCCGCTGGAACACCCTCCCCAAACACATCATAGACTGTACAGAACTCAACACTTTCAAAACACTTACCAAATCTCACCTTTTAAAAATCGCTTTTAATGTATAACTTGTTTCTCTTCTTTACATTTTAATTGTGTTGTTTTTTTATATTTCTGTTTTAACCTGTGTCTTTGTGTATCTGAAAAGCGCTATATAAAATAAATGTATTATTATTATTATTATTATTATTATTATTAATTCAAGTATCAGTAGTGTCATACAGCTCTGGAAAAACATTAGTAATTATGCTATCATTGTGTGGTGTTCGCTTCCCTCTACTGCCCTCATACTCACTCTTACGTACATGCATACTCACTTTTACATATATACATACTTACTTGCGCCTATATGCATTCTTACATGCATATACACTACTGAGAGAATGCATATATGTGAAAGTGCTCAGTACCAATATATATGTATGTGCGAGTGCAGTATCTATGTATGTGCAAGTGAAGTATGTAGTTTTCGCCTAAAGGGCTTCCCATTGAAACAAATAGGTAAGCATTTTTAAAAACCTGAATTAAAAATATTTTGGAATGTATTTCAACCAAAAATAACTTTGTTGTAATATGTGTGCAATTTAATGGTTGTGCTTGCATTTATTTGGTTTTTGTTGTTATTTTTTTAGAACATGATCAATGGATGAGGATGGTGTTTGATATGGTGTTCCAGGCCAAACAGCATCACCTTATCAACTTCACCCAGAACTTTACCAATATAGATGTGAACTGAGAAAACCCTTATTGTTATTTAAGTAAATTTCATATACTAGTTGTATGTGTAGCAATGTATTCAGTGTGTTAACAGGTGTATGTGTTCATGCAGCCAAATAATAACTGTAATCAAAACCATCTCTAATTATTTGGATGTTTGCCGTCTGCAAGGCTGTCTGCAGCTATTTGTCTTTGCTATTTGTGTAAATGTTTTAGCCGCTCACAATTATTTGTTGTACCATAGTTCTGCCCCTCTAAACTGTGACAAAGAGAAGTTTTAAGAAAGTTGGTTTGATAACTTGTGTTTGATCATATGTGTCTTTGTTATTCACTTGAAAAGTTCTATCTTTGATTGATGGAGTAATGTGGGTTTCTTAACCTGATAAATTAAAGGGATTTATGTTATAATGAACGAGCAATGTCGTTGAATCTATTTTCACATTTATGTAAATACTTGTACACTTGAACTAATAATAATCAAATGCAGAAACAGTTATTTGTTAAAATATGTTAAGGAGTAGTTACATTGATACAGTCTTACAATTATAAACAGCCCTTTATGGGCACAAAGTCCAGTTTGGATTTGGCAGCCTGACATGAGAGTGAACACACAGAACTTGATCCGAACACAGCCTCCAAGAACGACCGAGGTCAGTTTGACAATAGAGGACAGTCTGACAAAGACTATGACTTCGGGGACATCAGAACAAAACACATGCGTTTTTGAACTGTCAGAACAGCAGTTTTTCATCAAATGTATATGATTCTGGTCGATTAAAACATTAACAGTAATTTTGTAGTAATGATCCTCCATTCTGGCACTTAGATTAATCTAGCTCATTAGTTTCATAACTGGATGTGAGGCAGTATTGCTCAAAGTCAACGCAGGAAACAGGTAACAGATAAACAAGATATTGTAAAAATAACACAAGTTGCACAACATTGCATTTTCCATTGCAAAGATCTGGTTAGAAGTCCAGATAAAATATATGATAATCACAAAATCAAATGAAGCAACATTCTGTATAAAAGGGTTGCCTTTGCAGTCCCAAGAGGGCCAGTCAGTTGACTTGCTGCCATCATGCAGGCCCTGCACAAACTTCTGCTTATTCATGTTCTGACATATCTCGGACAAAATGGTAAGCTGACAGAATATTTTTATTAATTCCATTTAATGAAGACATTAGACATTGACCTAATTTTGATTTTAACTCATCTTTGCAGCACTTGGAGCTAAAATCATAAATGGGGTAAAAGTCCCGGAGGACTCGATGCAGTTTATAGCGTCATTACAGACCACAGACGGACACATGTGTGGAGGCTCCCTCATCAGCGACAACTTTGTCCTCACTGCTGCGCACTGTGATGGTGATGATGATGATGAGTGAGTTACGTTTCATCTTCCAGTTGTTTATTTATTTATTTTTTAAATAGATTTTATTTGTTTATATCAAAATAAAACCTAAACAACATACAAGTGCTCGCTGTATTCACAAAGATATCAAAACAGGAAGGAAAGTAAACCACCATCCAAACCAAAATGACTTCAGGTAGCTCATGACTGTCCTTACCCTACCTAATACCTACATAAATGAAATAAACCCATCAGTACAACAAATATATCTATATACACGTAGATAATCAAATAAGATCAAAGCAAAAGCAGAGATGGGGAGATCTAGAGACTGGGAATAACAGATATGATAAAATAAATTATCCAGTGGAAGTATTCCAGTCTAAAGCATATCTCCCCTTATTTACAGTGTCCCAGAGGGGTGGGGGTAAGTACCTCAGAAAGGCCGACCATGTTCCCTTAAACAAATTATCATCCCCTTTCATCTGGGCAGTAAATCTTTCTAAGGGTAAAACTTTATACATTTCTTGGTACAATTGTGTGACAGTTGGAGGCTTGTCACTTTAAAATACATCTCCTAGCCAGAAACAGAGTTTTGTCACAAAGTTTAAAATCTGTTCTACTCAGAGATAATGTTTTGGACGGCAAGCTTAATGTGAAGAGGCCAGAATCCTTTGTAACTTTAAGTGAGAACATTTTACTCAATTCCTGGGCTACATTGCTCGAAAACTTTGCAATCAAACGACACTCACAGAAGCAGATAATGGATATCCCAACAGACAATTTACATTTGATGCAAAGGGGAGAGGTCCGGTTATCCATCTTGTTAAGAATGAATGGTGTTCTGTGGGATCTATGGAGTATCATATATTGGGTTTCTCTCATTCAGTTGCAAATAAATGTGGTTTTGGTAGAGACTATTGCTTCATGCCAGTCATCTTCGATAAATTGGCCATCAAGATCACGTTCCCACTTCTGTATCACATTCCTGATGGATCTAATGAGTAGAGCAGTGAATAGGAATGAGAGAGAAAAATTCTTGTGTCGATTAAGAACAAATAAATCTATATCACTGAGAGGGAGTGCATGTGTGGAGATTTTTCACCTTTGACTACTCATAAAAGTGTTCAGATGCAATGTTGTAGTTTTGTTGAAGCTGTTGAAAGGACATCAGTGTATTACATTGGTATACATCCCAAATAAGCCTGATGCCTTTCTTATGCCAACTATCAAACACACTATTATTAATTCCTGGGGTGAACTCATCATTCCTAGTCACAGGCGTTGCAAAGAATGAAGCGTTTTCCCCAAAATGCTTTGTAGTGTCTCGCCAGACTCTGATAGTGTTGTAAATAATAGGGTTACGCTTAGTGTCTGGTGACCTCTTTTTTCCATAATTAGTGAGTTTACTCAGCAGATAGTAGGGAGAGGAGAACCATTCATCAATACCTGCTTCAGATTTTAAATGAGACTGGAGCCAGTCCCAGACTATTCGGGTGTGGCAGGCCCAGTTATAAAATCTCAGATTGGGTAAGGCTAAGCCCCTCCTTCCACTGGCAGTTGTAAAGTCTTAATTCTGATTCTGGGTCTTTTATTGTGTCAGTTAAATCGTGAAAAGGCCCTTTCTAGATCTGAGATAACCGTCTTTGATAACCATAATGGTAACATCTGCAAAGGGCAAAGCAACCTAGGGAGTATGTTCATCTTTATGAGACTGATTCTACCCATCCAGGAGAGGGGAAGGTCATGCCATCTCTCAAGGTCATTCTTAACTGTTCTGATTGTAGGCACAAATTAAGTCTCCTCAGGTCCTCAACATTAGGTGACATATTAATACCAAGATAAAAAAAGCCTGAAGTGGCCCATCTGAACGGAAAATTCATATCTGAGCTTGTGCTACCGTAATTCCCCAGGAGCATGGCCTCAGATTTTGTGTAATTTACTTTATAGCCAGATATGGAGCAAAATGAGTTGATAATTGATAGAGTGTCCAGGACTGATACTTCTGGCTTGGAAGGGAAAAGTAAAACATCATCAGCATATAATGCTATCTTGTGAGTGGTCTTGCCTAAAGTACTGCCGTGTATTTCCTTACTATTCCTGATGAATTCTGCCAGTGGCTCTAAAGTGAGGGCAAAAAGGAGGGGGGAGAGCGGGCAGCCCTGTCTTATCCCCCTACTGAGCGGGAAGGGAGAAGAACGCATGCCATTGGTCAAGACACAGGCCTCTGGTGAATAATAAACAAGTTTTATCCAATTTCTAAACCCCTTTCCTTATCCAAACCTGCTAAGGACATCCCACATGAACCTCCACTCCACCCTATCGAACGCCTTTTCCCGGTGTCGAATTTCCGAGGAATACTGTACCACATTAAGAAGTCTTCTCACATTAGAGTACGAAAACCTCTCCCTGATAAAGCCTGTCGGATTGTCATTTATAAGCGAAGGTAAATAAGATCAGATACTGACGCTTTCAGATGGTGGCCGACCCGACCTACAATCCTTAAGCGTCAGTATCTGACGAGTTGGGAAACCCAAAGCGTCAGTTTTACCATCTTACAAACAGGAGCTTAAATTTAATGTGTTCCAAATCTGTCAAAATGTGTTTCCTGCATTCTCTCTCTTTATTAAAGAGATACTTTTCTGTCTTATTACAACATGGCCGACCCCCTTGACATTTAAAGAAATAATCTCAATGTCACTCATGGTTGCTATATGAAAATAAGGTACAGCAATAATGCACAGGCCAAATAAGGTTCGGAGTCGTCAGCAATGAAAAATACATATACATTCGGCCGGGTATAATGGTGGTGAAGAGGTAGTCTTTCATTTCAGAGCACTGCAAACAAAAAATCTGCCTCTGAATGATGGGCATTGAACCCTGAAATAAACCTCAACAAGCCTAAGAAAAAACAAAAAACACAGTTTGTGTAATAGTTACAAGTGGTTGTATGACGCTGAAAGCGCAGGTAACACCAAAGAAGAGCAACAGCCTCAATCTCTTCAAGAAACTCCGGCCCCCACGACCCTGAAAGTTTCACATCCCTTTAGAGCCCAAAATTAATAATTAAAGAAGCATTATGTCAGACCCCTTGCTCCTCAGGGGTTATGATGCTCCAGCTACAGCTCCAAATTACATCCCCTTTTTTTTTTTTTATCAGACTAAGCTTAATTCAACTTTTAACCTTTTGAGTTAACATCACAGCCTACAGCCCTGATTTATCATATAAGTGCAGTGTGGCTATATTAGCTAACCATTTTTTCAAGCTTAAAGGGATAGTTCGGGTTTTTGTGGCATCATATAGAGTACATATCTATAGTCGATCTGTTCCCTACCATAGTCACAGATCAGCACAGCCTGTAGAGAGCCTCTCCAGCCCAGACCGGCCTTTCTTTTGGCACTACATTTTCTCAACCGTAGAACCTCCGCATCCCTACGCATTAGCGCAACTGGGCAACAGCGGCGGTATACAGCGCAAGGCCCAGTTGCTGGACGAGAGGTTTACTTTCGATAAAAACAAAACTTAACAGACTGTAGAACCTCTGTATCCCTATGCATTACCGTAGGGATATGAGGTTGTACGGTTGAGAAAATGTAGTGCCAAAAGAAAGGCCGGTCTGACGGCGATGTGAAGCGGTGAATTTTCTCTATACAACGTACACTTGAACTGATATAGATTTTTTTACGTGAGCCTTGTTTTAGGTGGTTACATTTCGCTTTTTCTCTGGACCCCTTCACTGCAGTACAGAGCTGAGCGTCTGGGCTGGAGCGGCTCTCTACTTCTCCAAACTGAGGCTGCGCTGATCGGTGATTATGGTAGGGAACAGATCGACTATAGACATGTACTTTATATGACCCCACTTCAAAAAACCCGAACTATCCCGTTAATGTGCACAGCTGAATTTAGCCTGTAATACAGAAGTTCAAACTAAAATTACAGAGTGACATTTCGTCACAAGATATACTGTATATTTACCTAATGGTAATTGTTGCACAGTTCACGGCAGACCATCCACAACTGCCTGCGCAGTTTGGAGGAGAGCATGTTTCTCTCCACTGTGTGTGAAGGTTAGGACGGCGGGGAACCGCATGAAGAAGTGGATGTTCAATCCGTTCAGACGTTCACACACCTTGTTGAAGCTGCGCTGCTTCTCCTTTACTGCAGCTGAGAAATCCTGCTGAATGTACAGCTTCTGTCCCTCGTATGTCAGCTGCCGTCTCTCCCTCAGTGCACCCATGATCTGCTGTTTCTCCCTGGAGTTGTGCAGCTTGATGATGACGGGTCTGTGGCGGTTGGCACGGGCGGGTCCGAGCCCTCTGTGCGCTCTGTCGATTTTAATTATGCCCGGTTTAATATCCAAGTTCAGTATTTTCGGCAGCCAGCATTCAAAGAAAGCAACAGGTTGCTCACCTTCAGCTCCTACCTTTAAGCCAACAACCCTGATATTGTCCCATCTCGTCCTGTTCTCCATGTCATCTGCTTTTTCAGTGAGAGTTTGTAACTTCTTCTTAACTTCCTGGAGCTTGTTTTCGGTGGTAGCTTGCATGTCCTCTAGTGGGGACACTCGGTCCACAGCTTCGTCCAGTCTTTTACTGTTGCCTTCCACCTGGGTTGTCATAACTTCCAGTGCGTTCGAAAATTTGGCCAGCTTCTCCTCTAATAACTTGCTGATGCTCTCAGAAACTTCCTAAACTAGATGTGAGGAGTAGCCACCAGCACCCAAGCCGCTATCTTGTGCCTTGGCATTCGGTCCGCCCCTAGTTGTTCTTTGAGATTTACTTGGATTTTCGGGCAGAAGGGTTAGGGTTAGCCACTTTCCTTGCTTGACATCGTTAGGAAGCTTAGAGCGGTCAGCAAGATATAAAAATGCCAGTCTGTGGGGGGGAAAATTTAAATTACGTTGATGGGAGCGGGAGCTCAGTGCCAGTCTGACCTCTCAGCTCAGTGATGTCATACCAACCTCCAGTTGTTTATTTTTAATTTAAAGTTATGCAAACTCACCTTTTTTCAAAAGAAATATATCTGTTGTTTTTTTTAATTGCTGGCAAAACAATTTGAGAAAATCTACTGATGACCTCTCAATTCTAACTTTTTGCAGTGGACCGGTGAGGGTTGTTTTTGGTACCCACGATCTCAGAAAGACTGGAACAGTGAGAAACATTGAGCAGAGATGCAAACACCCTGATTATCAGCAGGACACACTAGAAAATGACATCATGCTCCTCAAAGTAAGCATTTATTCTTTAAGCCCATTTGTCCCATATGATGTCTTTTGTGTTTACAGTCAAATTAGATGCATTTAAGCTTTGCTTGTTTTTTAAGCCTGTCAGGCTAAATGTCAAAATTGGCAAAAAACTAAATTCAAATGTCCCTAAAATTATAGCAAAGAGACAGCATTATCAAACCTGTTATACTGTAGAGTTAACTTTCATTTAAAAGATTCATGAGCTCCAACTTCTAGTGATTGTTTAACTGAAGCCTGATGAAGAGTAAAACCATGTTCAGACACTGTTCATTTCTACATTCTGGTATTATGTCTCCAGCTGTCTCAGAGTGTTCCACTGGGTGGAACAATACAACGCATTCGACTTCCCGCTCATGACATGAACCTACAACCCAACCAACTCTGCAATGTAGCTGGATGGGGAGTGACCGAAGCTGGTAGAGATGTTGATGAAATGAGAGTGGCGCTTGTGTCTGTCGTCAACCAGAAAGTCTGTAGACAGCAGTGGTCCAACTCCAATTGGATTCCCCGTCTTCCTGCCAATGTCATCTGTGCAGGTGGATATCAAACACAGAACGGAGCCTGCAACGTAAGTTTTCTTACCATTTTTGGAAAGTTTATGAATGCACTACATATTTTCTTGTATCAAAATATTAAGATATTTCCATTTTACAGGGTGATTCTGGTGGTCCTCTGGTGTGCAACGGGACGGCTGCTGGTGTTGTATCTTTTGGAGATAAATTTTGTAGGGACCAACAGTTACCCAATGTCTATACAGACGTGTCCAAGTTCCGTCCCTGGATCGACCAGATTGTCAAGGAAAATGGTTGTTAAATGCAACAACCTTAAACAAAGCTTTGCTTCAGCATACCTTCATTGTATTCAGGAGGTGTAGTTATGTCTAAGTCGCTCTGTCAGTGTTTGCTCGTTAACGCAAAGCAAAATAAAAAAAATGTTTCAAATAGCATTTTAGTTGTTTTTCCAGCAACATATCCACAAACTATTTTTGGGTGAATTAGATATAGGATGTAGTAGAGCTACTGTAACTGGCTTGTGTTGGACAATATTCATTGTGCGACTTAGGTCAGACAAGCAGGTCAGTGATAAACACTTGTTAACAGAGACTTTATTACAGAAGGGCGCATTATTAGAGAAGCAGTTTGTTGATAAGATTAAAAAGCAGTGAGCGTGTGAATGAACAGCAAAAGAAAAAGAGCTTTATAAAGATTTTCACAACATCATTATTGTAATTGAATTGAACTGAATTGAACTGTTTAGCTCAGCGTCTCCTTGGCATAAAGCTATGTAACCCCAGCTAAACAGAGTGAAGGGCCTGTTATAATGTTGAACAACTATGAGCTCCGTGATACAGAGTGGGTATGAAGACATTTAAATAAGGAATAAAAAAAACAAAAATCACGTCTGAATCAGTGTATTGGCTCTAATTCAATGATTAATGAGAATAAATCAATCGTACAGCACAGTAAATCACCTACATTAGGATGAGACATAAGAGCATCATGGTCAGGCAAAAGAAAAAGTTCCCAGTGATGTCATACACGTAATGTGTATCTATTTAATTTGTTCAAGAGGGCCCTTTAGTTAGTGTGTGTACATCTCTAGTCTACAGTATCCTGTGGTTCAGCTAGTCTGTCACACAATTCAAAGCAATAATGGAAGTTTCTGTGCCAAACAGATCTAAAGCAAAGAGCCATGTTGTTGCATCTACGTTAGATTCATCCAAATAAACTTGACTAAATATTAAATGTTTATTCAACTTAGTATTCAAAAGCAGGGAGAGATACAGTAAAGGCCAAGAAAAAAAATACAGACATTAAGAGTCAACACTGACAAAGACAACAGAAGAAAAAGAATAATTAACATGATTACCAGGAAATTCATAGATGCATGTGACATGAACTACAACAAAAACAATTGATACATGAACAATCAAATGCCAGTCACTCATGAGGAATCCCTAAAAAGCTACGTGGAATAAAAATATTCATACGCAAAGAAACAGAGGTACAAAGAGACCAAGAACAAAACAAAAAACAGTCAATACAAAAGTGTCATGAATACCAAATACAAAGCAAAAATAAAAAGGTGACTGACATGAAAGGAAGAAGACAGAGAGTGGAGTCATGTCACATATGTCAAAGTTCCCTCCGTGGATCAGAGAGGTCTCAAACAAAGTTAACTCTATTACGTGCAGCAAAATAGTGAGGACCCAAACACAACAAAGCTACACTGTGAGCCTCTAATGGCATGTCCAACCGCCTCGGTTGTAACGGTTATGTCCTTTCCATAAGGGCACAAAAAAACGGCCTGTATTCTACGTCAAAAGACCCTGTGATGGCAGAGTATAGTCCTTTGAAAATGGAACAGACCTCCTAAAAATGCTCCACTAGAGACATACGCTGTCAGGTCAAGCACAGGGAACACAGTCAGCAACACAGAAGACAACATGGGGAAACAAAGCTGAAGAGAGACGGAGAGAATTTATTTATTACAAAAAATAATATGAAAATAATTCAACCAAAAACTCATACCAGGACTAACTAAAAAAATCCTATGTGGAGTGGGGCTTCAGCGTATACTTTTATTGCATTGTGGAGATAAAAGATGGGATTGAAATCAATAAAGTGTGTTTCTTCTTTTTCCAGTGTTCACTTGAGCTCAACACAAACTTAACAGTGTTACTGAAAGGCTGTTCTTTCCCGCTGAGTGTTCTGTTGTCAATGTATTTAACTAATATTCTGTTTCCCCAACAGTGGCAATAAGTACACTCATCGACGTTTAATACATTATTTTAAATAATACTGTCAATCACACACAGTTGAGAAACTCTGCAGAACATTTCAGCAGAAAACTACATTGTTTCTTAAAGGAGAACTTCGGTCGATTTAAACATGCAGCTTCATTGCTCAAGCTACCCTTGACTTGCCAGTACCAAAGAAGCGAACACATTTGGCCCAACCATTACATAGCTCCGTGAACGCAGATTTAGCATTGAACGCTAACAGCATGGGGTGAGAACTATACGCTGTGTTTTAAGCGTCTTAACATGCTCCACATCTCACACCAAAAGTTATGCAACATCAGCAGACACCTTACAACACAGCACTGTAGCGTGTATGACTCAAAATGAATAAAAAAGTAGTTAAAACAGTGTGTTTGTGCAAGCAGCCACGTACCTGTTTGTTGACATCCGCGTCTTCCGGTAGCTAGACCAAACTAGTCAATCTGACCCTAATCCCCCTTTTCTATCACTTATTTCCAAAATCTCCTACCAAATTAAATAAACTACCTTAATGTTAAACTTTGGTGTGCTTCAGTCTCTAAAGTGACAGTCCATTAGGTGAGGCAGAAAGACACAATAAGTCTAAATCATCCCAACTTATTCACACAAGTTGAAGTAAGAAACATGAATTTCTCTGAAAGTTATACTTTCACTTAGACTATTTCTAATCATATTTTAAAAGTTTGAATTAGTGTGTCAAATTTCTGCATCATGTTCTGACTTCTTAAGGACAACATTATAATAGCCGATCACCAAATCTGATTATTTTTCTCTAGTCTACAAACGGAACATCAGCTGAAATAAAGTTTCAAACAATCAGATTTCATTGTCTAATAAGCCACCAAGTCTGAAATGATATACCATAGTAGTCATTATCAGGGGTTTCTTATTTGGAAACAAATGTCAGGATCTGACGATCAGTCTTGATACAAAGCAGAAAAAAGGAAAAACAAACTCAACATAAATGTATTTATTTACACTTCACAAACATATCAATGCAACACTTTTTTTCTGTGGAAACGAACAGCTTATTTTTTCTCAAACTGTTAGAATCCATGTCAGTGACCACTTTTCCTATGGCATATCAAGATACTAAGTAATCTCAAGTCGCTTTGGACAAAAGTGCTAAATGTAAATGTGTGCTTTGGGCTCGTCCCACTCAAAGGCTACTCTTACATGTGCAGTTTTATCACACAGCACAATGCCATCGATTGGTATGATGACTGCAGGAATGAACTGCGGGAGATCCTGGACTTCTGCTGTCGCTTCGCCTCGGTCTCCGTCGCTGGAACTTGATCTCTGGGTCTCCTGTGTCGCCCCCCGCTGTGTGCACGGAGCCTCCAGATGCAAGTTCACATCCAGACGGAGGGTGCTGTTCCCTGCGGTGCAGACAGCGTTATTGATGGCTGTGCCGGTCTTCCCTCCGTACTGTCTGACAGGCGCTCCATTTGTTTTGTTTGTTTTCATTTATGTTTGTTCCACTTTGTTAAGTGTCCTTGGGTACCCTGAAAGGCACTATATAAATTACATCTATTATTATTATTATTATTATTATTATTAATGATGACTGAAGGAATGTCCACCAGAACAGTTGTCCTCGCATAAGCCACCTCAAATGCCACCTTCTGAGGATTTTTCAATACATCTAACTGGACTCACAATTGCACACCACCTTAAAGTGCCAGTCCAGGAACACCACATCCGGCTTCCTTACCTGCAAGATGGTCTGAGATCACCTACCCAGACAGGTCATGCAACAGCTAGTAACCAAAGATTTTGTGCACCATCTTAAATCATCTTTATCTTGGCAATGGAGCAAACTGAGACAGATTTTAAAAAATGTCTGCAAAAAATTTGAGATAAATATGTTTTGCTGTGCACAGCTGAAGTCTCAGTTTGTTTAATTCCACCCATGAAAAAATGGGAGAGAAAATAAAAGTGATGCATTTGTAGTCTGTTGAGTGTATTTATACATGGGGGGTACTTAAACATTTGTGTGTCTATGCCTCTGACACATTCTCCCAGCCCATAAGATTAAGTTTTAGAGCATTTCACAGAAGGCATGTTGAAATTTGACATCTGCATGCACATGTGCAGTCAGGGACCTTCCTGTCTTTTTGGGGGCCCTATGCAAGATGCTGTTTGGTAGCCCCTATTTTGTCAAACTATGATGAATAGATTCCTAACCCTTTTAGCTGATTCACAAAGATGACAATCTATTGCATTTTAAGAGGAAAACAGGCTACAGTCGTTAAAACCTCTCTCAAATAAAATCAAACTTCTTAATTTGACCCATCGCAGCAAGTTGAACTGATAGAAAATGACAATACAAGGTAAACAATGGGGATCCTCTATGGGTCAGTAAATGAAACTGATGCAGTGTTCCTCAAAAATGTTTATTTTAAATTGTAAAACATTTTTAAACTTAAACATCCTGGTCCGGTGGTGCTTAAAATAGTCATGCTGCTTCCGGGTCCATGCTCCTGATTTCAGAATTGCTCCTGCAAAGACAAAACACCTCAGATTATCAAGCAAAATAGATCCTAAGCAAATATTCATACTATATAATTGAGTTATGTTACACTAATGCAGAAATTCATAATCTGTTTTTATAGTAAACATTGCAATATACAGTACAGTGTTCCTTTAAAGCATGCAGCCAATTTCAAAGTTGTTACTTTTAAGCAGTTTGACACATGTTAGAGTAATAAAACGAAGATAAATTACTGATGTGATATTGAAGGAATATATTTGTGTTTATTTACAAAGTGGACTACTTGTGTCTAACTGATGATCTGGTCTTAAAGGAGAACTTCGGTCGATTTAAACATGCAGCTTCATTGCTCAAGCTACCCTTGACTTGCCAGTACCGAAGACGCGAACAAATTTGGTCCAGCCATTACAGAGCTCCGTGAACGGAGACGTAGCATTGAACGCTAACAGCATGGGGTCAAAACTTTAGACTGTGTTTTAAGCGTCTTAACATGCTCCACATCTCACACCAAAAGTTATGCAACATCAGCAGACACCTTAGCACACAGCACTGTAGCGTGTATGACTCAAACTGAATAAAAAAGTAGTTAAAACAATGTGTTTGTGCAAGGAGCTACTTACCTGTTTGTTGACATCGGCGTCTTCCGGTAGCTAGACTAAACTAGCTGATCCGTCGAGCGTGCATTTACTCCCTCACTGGCGGAGACGGAAACTTAATCCTGCATTTTCGTGTTTATGTTCATAATGTACATGTCCATGTTACAGCCTGTCATGAGCCATGAGCCTTACAATAGCCTGTTAAGCCTGTTAAGTGCACACTCGATGGATATGCTAGTTTGGTCTAGCTACCGGAGCACACGGATGTCAACAAACAGGTAAGTAGCTCCTTGCACAAACACATTGTTTTAACTACTTTTTTATTAATTTTTAGTCATACACGCTACAGTGCTGTGTGCTAAGGTGTCTGCTGATGTTGCATAACTTTTGGTGTGAGATGTGGAGCATGTTAATACGCTTAAAACACAGTCTAAAGTTCTGACCCCATGCTGTTAGCGTTCAATGCTACGTCTCTGTTCACGGAGCTCTGTAATGGCTGGACCAAATTTGTTCGCGTCTTCGGTACTGGCAAGTCAAGGGTAGCTTGAGCAATGAAGCTGCATGTTTAAATCGACCGAAGTTCTCCTATAACCTTTATTCTGTGGGCAGAACTACATTCATATAGTATAGTTTACTTAAAATGTACTTTAGTTTGTGTTATTATGATTCTTTTGAATAAAACAAAGTAATACATCAAAGACATAACTAAACTGTAGGAATCTAATTTGTTGGAATTATATTGTCACAATAAAGATTTTAATAAATGTGGTAAAGAAAGATGCAACTAACCCACTAAGAATTAACAATAATCCACTCAGAGCAACAATCCACTGCCACAATAGTCCATGATAATCCACAATAGGCCTAATATGTATTAGTGTTGTTTAGATCACTTCACATTAGAGACCTATAAACTGAGGACATACTAAAATAATCCTATAGTATTGTTACGTGGCAAACATTTAACAGCAGATGAGGTCTATGACAGACCATCAGCTCCCACTGGACAAGGATAAAGCAGACATGACAGACATCTGCCTAGCAACACACCCTCCCTGATAAATGTAATGCCAACACGCTGGAACTGCTAATATTCAACAAATCAGGTGTCACCTCAGTCAGTCAGTCTGTTGGCATTCACATGTGCCATATACATTTTATCTTAGCCCTTTCCTAAAGCAAAATCTTAAGATAGCTAAATAATTGGCATTAAAGCTCCCCCTCCACCCACATCATGAAAAAAAACCTTATCTTTATCCTAGTTTCTTCCTTTTTTTTCTGAACCAGATGAATAGGTTCGTTTTGATGTCATGCCATGAATGACTGGTACTGGTGGCTCAGCCGCCTGGCCTCGCCTCTCCTCGTTTAGTGGTACTGGTTGTAATTGCAACGCGACGCGTTAGACACCAGATCTGACCAATCAGCTGGTGTACTTATTGCCTTGGCTCGCTTGGAACCTCAGTGGAGGTGCTGTGAAAAAAAGTGCCAACACCTTTTCCGTCAGGTCACTCGGTCGGTCATGGATATTGACACCGGACTTACAACTTGAGGAGGCCCCCTAGTGGTGCGGTGGCCCTATGCACCCACATAGTCTGCATATAGCAATAAATGGCTCTGTGTGCAGTTACCCTAAATACAAAATGGAAGCGGGAGAATGGATTTATGTGAAGCATATCAAAGTTCCTTCCCTGGACCAAAGACGGTCTCAGACAACCGAATCTAACAAATTCTACTAAAGATCTGGCATCAGTTTACTTTTATTGCATTGTGTGGAGATATAAAATGGTATTTCGGTTCATAAAACAGATGCTTTTGTTTTTTTTCCCAGTGTTCAGCTGAGCTCAACACAAACCAACAGTCATTCTGAAAGGCATGTTTCTGTAGTTGATGTACTCCATATTTTGTCCATTTACAAGTGGCAACAAGTCCATTTATCAACATGTAATATGATACATATTCAATTATTTTAGAATTATACTTTCAATCCATGACAGCTGGGGAACTCAGTTGTGTGTAAGAGCAGGTTTCATCAAAGTCTGCAAAACGTTTCACTAGAAAGCCACATTGTTTCTTAAGAATTCTTTTGAACACAAATCTGTTGAAACATGCTGAAAAGAGGAACGTGAAATAATACAACATTTATTAAACCACCATTTTGTAAGTGTGTGTCAGTAATGTCTTAGACTTGGTAGAAGAGGTAATGGAAATCTTCACTCAACTCAACTCTAGGAGTTATAATATAATAGCATATCACCAAATCTGATCCTTGTGCACTATTAATCTTTGATTTTATGATAATAACATCGAGTTATCTTGTTGGTCATTTAAAAAGATGTCAGTTAACCTGATGTTATGCCAGCTTTAACGTTAATGCAACTTTCATACTTGAAATAAATTACATTTTAATGATATTAAAAATGTAACTTATACTTTGAGTAATTTCTTAACTGTTTTCCTTCAATTGAGTGAGTTCCTAAGTTGTGATACTTTATTTAAGTCATCTTTTTAATAGATTTCAGTACTCCACTCACCACTGATCGGTTAGGACCAAAGTTTTTTATGTTCTCGTTGCCTGTTTTGTTTCTAAATTTTACCCTCATGTGTCTCCTCTTGCTTTTAACCCTTAGATGCATAAGTGGGTCAAAAACGACCCGGTGACGTTGTTTTCTTGCTATATCTTCTTAATTCATTTTTTTATCATATCATATTCAAGGTATTCCTCAAAAAACATGTTTTTGATAAGATGCCATTGACAATTTTAATTTAACTTTTATACATTTTTAAAAAAATAAGTTTTTGTATTACTACCCCAACCTTCCATAAGTGGGTTAGCCAACCAAGCTAGCTAACATTACTGTATTTATTGTATTTGTCTTTGTGTCATTCATGACTATTATGTGAAAGAGTATCTGTTACTATCATGTATCAACATAAGTTAGTTTACTTATTGTTTTATTCTAACTCAAATTAGCTAACTAATCTAGCTAACATTAGCTACTGTATTTTTTGTATCAGTGTCTGTGTGTGCGCACACACATGCGTGTGTTTGCATTTATTCATATAGCTACATATTGATTGATAATTTTGCTCCTCATTCACACCAGTCCATTTCATATTATTTCATCCAAGGTGTCATGGCAGCTAGATACACAAGGGAAATGGTGTTACAGATGCCGGACAATGGAGGGCCACTGACAGAGTTGGACTCAGAATCTGAAATCTCAGATGATGAGGACCCAGACTATTGTCCAGGAGGTGTTAGCCACCTATAAATCCAACTCTACCAAGTGAACAAGGATCAATCAGACACAGAAGATTCGTCCTGTGAGTCCTCTGAGGAAGAAAGTGATGTTCAAATCACTTCCAACAGAATGAGTCATAAGGGCCCTTACTGGAGGAAGTAAAACATCTCGTTTGAATATGTTCCAAATGTTAAAAAGTGAAAAATACAAAAAAAGTCAAACATAAAATCATTCTTGTGTGTACAATACAAAACAAAACATTAATGATTATTCTCAACAAAAATGAGAGAAATGGCACAAAAAACACATTGATTCTAATATGGGTCATTTTAGATCCACTTATGGAATAGTGTAGGGTCCAATCACTCATGCATCTAAGGGTTAAGTTCCTCCTGTATTTTCCCCCCCCCACTCTCCAGTGTTTTTCCATTCCTCCCCTCAACTGTCTTTTCTTACCTCACTCCACTTATTACTCATCCGCCCTACGTGGAATAGAAATATTCACCCAAACACAAGACACTCTTGAGGCAGGCAGGGTAAATAACAAAAGATGAGCTTTAATAGCAAAGTTGAGTTCTATAAGAAATCCAAGGAAGAAATCCAAGGAAGCAAATCAAAATGGAAGTCTCGGCTGGGACGCAGCTCTGCAGAGAGAGTAGCAGAGGCTCCTGGACACTGGCTGGTTAGGCTGAAGCGCTGGGCAGCTTTGACAATGAGGAGTCGAGAAGGAAGCCAGCAGGCTGTTGGCTAGCTGACACAGGAGGCTCTTCTTGAGGTCAGTAATTACTATCACATTGTGAGCCTCTTATGCCAAGTCAACAGCCTTGGTCATAACAAAAGTGTCCATTCCATAAGGATGTCAACAATTAGCCTGTAATATGTCCAAAGACCCTGTGATGGCAGAGTTCAGTGATTTGAAAATAGAACAGACCTCCTTAAACTGCTCCACTAGAGACATAGTCTCTGTCAGGTCCATATTATGGTCAGTTTGTACTGTAACATGCAGCAAAGACAGTAAGGGCGCAAACGCATGACACTCAAGAGGCAGGCAGGGTAAAGAACAAAACACTGAGGTCAAGTACAAAAACTAAATGAAGTACAAACCAAAGAAGCACAGAAAAAAAACATTAAAACATTTGTCATGCAGGGGGAGGAATAACACCATGGCAAAAAAAACATCGCTCCTAATAATAACATATAACTCATCTATAAAGCATTAATTAATGATTTCTTTGAACTTTTAATAGAGGGTGCCTCATTAGAAAGCTGAAGCTGGTTACCCAGGTCAAACTGCTCATTTGGCTGGCTGATACTGATGGAGACAAAGGTCAAAGGAAAACCAAAAACAAAGTCAAAGCTAGATGCCATCCTGCACCCAACACAGAAAAAACATAGAGGACTTCTCTGTGACCAACAGCTCTAGATGCTCACTGTATTTAGTGCTGTCTATACAAAATGGGTACATATGAATCGTTATCACATGAACAAAAAAAGGAAGAATGTATAAAACTGTCACACTGACTATGATGACACCTACTCATCACATGATCAATGATGTTGCGCAAACTTGCAAAATGGCATTGCCCAAAGGTTGTGGCCTGAAGTCAATATAAAGCAGATCAAACACTGTTGTATGAAAGGGTCGACTCCACTGACAACCCATAAACAACAGGTTGAGTCTCCTGCCGTCATGATGCGTGCTCTGCAAAAGTTTCTGCTCTTTTATGCTCTGACATGTCTCGGATTTAATGGTAAGTTGGTCAATCTGACTGTTTTTCTTCAGCCTGCCAATGTGATGTTAACTCATTCTACTGTCTATTCATTTTCAACTCGTGTTTTCAGCACTTGGGAGTGAAATCATACGTGGCCAAATTGCTCCACGGAACCAGATGGTGTATATGGCAGAGCACAGACCCCTCATCAGCAAAAACTTTGTCCTCACTGCTGCACACTGTGCTAATAGACAGTGAGTTAAGTTTCATCTAGCAGAAATTGTTTATTTTTATTTAAAGGTATAAATTTAATAAACTAACCGTTTTCAAAATAAAAGCATAATCTTTTGCTTTGTTTCCCTGCTAGCAAAACAACCTGAAAAATGACCTCTCAATTCTAACTTTTCGCAGTCAACTGATGAGGGTTGTTTTGGGCACCCACGAATACTGGAACAGTGAGAGCCATTGAGCAGAGATGCAGACACCCTTATTATCAGTGGTACAAAAAAGAAAATGACATCATGCTCCTGAAAGTAAGCTTATATTCTTTAAGCACATTTGTCCCAGATGACGTTTTGTGTTTTGACAGTCAAATTAGATGCACTTAAGCTTTGCTTGTTTTTTACTCCTCTGAGGGTAAATGTCAAAAAGGGGCAAAAAACTAAACCACATTCAAATGTCCCTCAAATTCTAGCCAAGACACAGCACTATCAAAGCTGTTAGATTGTAGAGTTAACTTTCATTTAAAAGATTCATCAGCTCCAACTTCTAGTGATTGTTTTACTGAAGCCTGATGAAGAGTAAAACCATGTTCAGACACTGTTCATTTCAACTGTCTGATTCTGTGTCTCCAGCTGTCTGGCTCAGAGTGTTCCAGTGGGTGGAACAATACAACGCATTTGACTCCCCCCTCCTATACGACCCACCCAAATTTGCCATGTAGCTGGATGGGGAAAGACCGAAGCTGGTAGAGGTGTTGATGACCTGAGAGTGGTGGATGTGTCTGTTGTTGACCAGAACATCTGTAGACGGCAATGGTCCAAACGGAATCTACCTCTTCCTGCCAATGTCATCTGTGCAGGTGGATATGGAACATTCAAAGGAGCCTGCCACGTAAGTTTTCTGTCCATTTTTGAAAAGTTCAGGAATATATTACATATTTTATTGTATCAAAATATTAAGATATTTCCATTTTACAGGGTGATTCTGGTGGTCCTCTGGTGTACAACGGGATGGCTGCTGGTGTCGTATCTTTTGGCAATCCACTTTGTAGTGACCAACAAGACCTTCCCAATGTCTATACAGACGTGTCCAAGTTCCTTCCCTGGATCGACAAGATTCTCAGTCGCAATGGTTGTTAAATACAACAACCTTATACAAAGCTTTGCTTCAGCATATCTTCCTTGTATTTAGGAGGTGTAGTTATGTCTAAGTCGCTCTGTCAGTGTTTGCTCCTGAACGCAAAGCAAAATAAAACATTTTTTCAAATATTGTTTCCACTTTTCTTCATCTGAAGACCCAAATGGCATTTTTGTTGTTTTACAAGCAACATATCCACAAACTGTCTTTGGGTGAATTAGATGTAGGATGTGGTAGAGCTACTGTAACTGGCTTGTGTTGGAAAATATTCATTCATGTGACTTTAAAAAACAGTAATATTCTAACATTAGACAGTGCAGCATTAAAATAAAATAACTATGTACAGAATGAATGAACTCCCGCTTCCTTCAAAATGAAGCCTCTAGACAAATTGCCATTCAGGATTAAGCTCACACAACTTTCCAGGACTGAGCCTGTTTCTCATGCCAATTATAACTTGCCCTGTGTTTGAAAAGATCTGCTCTGATGGCACTGATGTTGCCACAATGCAGAGCCCTGTCTTCATTACCTCCCACATGTTCTTGTAAACAAGGGCACGAGATATCCACCACTCCAGAGGATTGGCTGTTCGGAGTAGCAGCTGCTCACACAGGAACCCTTTAATCTCCAGCATCTCCTCTGATAAGGGGTTTTGGACCCCTGACCTCATTGAAGAAACCCGCCCCTCAAAGTCAGCCCAAATTGCAGGCGCTGACTCAGTGGGAGGACTGACAGGTGGGTTAGCCTTCTCTTCCTCTGTGCGGGACGCAGTGATCTTGCCTCCGTCAGTGCTGCTCCCACCACCCTTGACACAACCTCCTCTGCATATTTATCCTGCACAAATGCATGCTTCTTGAACCAGGGGTCCAAGAGTGTAGCATCTGCTAACAGGTTCACCTGCTCAATCCCCCCAACTTTTTGGTTAGTTCTGCCATAAGAATGTCAACCATGTCACATATTGGCTGGTGGATGGAGGGATTTCTATGCCGGTGTGCAGTAGCCCTCTGGAGCCCTCTTGCCATTAGTATGGCTTTTTGATCCCCCATTCTCTTGCTATTCTTCTCAATTCCCTTTCCAGATTTGCAGCTGTGTGGGTGTCTGTTATCTCGAAAACAGTCCAGCAAATTGGACTGCAGTTTGCAGTCATTTACATCATGAGATGTAATAGACATGTAGCCTGTTGTTGTGTTGCTGGAGGTCCAGCAGTTGGCTGTTGGGCATAAAGCAGGTGTTGTTTTGATTTTCTCAAGAAGATCAGTTCTCACCTCCTCTTGCTGTGACTGTCACTCTCTGCCCTGATTGTGTGTTCATAGGTGGTTGGGCCATAACAGATGAGCTGGTGCAAGAAGTAGATGTTGTTGTTGTAGTTCAGCTGTTGTTGTTGCAGCTGTTCCTGTTGCTGATGTAGGTTGTGCAGGAGTAGCTGTTTGGTTTTGGTTGCCCTGTTGTAAAATCACGGTGGGATGTTTGCTGCTCAGGTGCTTGACGTGCGTCCCTCTCGAAAAGAAAAAAACACCTTACACAACTGGCACTTTGCATGTGTTGGGCTTGTCATCTGAAATGCATCCAAACATCACTTTTCCGGCAAGTATCCATTTTTTCCTTATCAAAAAGTAGGGCTATATATTTTGGGTCCGATCTCTGCAACATCGTGTAACAGCTAATTTCATCCCGTCAATTAAACATAGCCTACGTTAATTCCTGGGATTCAACAATTATCTATGGGAACAAAATTAATCAGGATCTTTGTTATCATCACTTATGATGATTTTACATGTCAAAATCTATAATTTTCTAAATGTCAATTAACAATGTGATGGGGCGGAACTGCAGGAGAGAGACAGCAACACGGTTGTTGTTCATTTTCAGTTTTTATTTACATACATATATTTGCAAGACAAAAATGTGCCCGTGAAAGGAGCGGAGCAGCACACTGCTCAGGTGAGGGAGTGGCTCTCTGAGAGCACGGGAGCAGGGAGGGAGAGCAGGTGAGCTGTGAGCTGCGAGTCTGAGATGCTGAGTCCTGAACGGTGCGGAGCAGCGAGCTTGCGAGTTTTTCAGGTAACGGAGAGGCTCTACGACATAGGTGTCAAACTCTGGCCCGCGGGGCAATACCAAATGACTACTAGAGCTGGCCCGCCAGTATTATACAGCGCATGTACCGCTAATACTACAAATCCCAGAATGCTCTGCTCGTGTTTTGGCGCGTCAATCAGTACAGGACCCATAAACATCCTCTCCTCTGTTGACAGTAGTCATAGCAACCTCATGCGGCTACTGGCACCGTGCTACCCATCCCAAAAATGGCGAAAAGGAAAGGCAGAAAACAGGAGCTTTCTGGACAGGTGGGAGGCAGAATATCTGTTTACATATGTAAAAGACAGACCTGTTTGTCTTGTATGTGGAGCCAAAGAGTACAACATTAGAAGACACTATGAAACGAAACACCACGACAAGTACAAGGACATGGACATGACTCAAAGGTGCCAGAAAGTAGAGTAGATGAAAAGAAGTTTGGTTTCTCAACAGACTATGTTCAAAAAAGTAATATCACAAAGTGAGGCTGCTGTAAAAGCGAGTTTTATTGTGGCAGCAGAGATCACAAAATCAGCCCGGCCCTTCAATGAGGGAGAGTTTGTGAGAAAGTGCATGATGAAAGTTTGTGACCTCGTTTGCCCAGAGAAAAAGCAAGCATTTTCAAATGTGAGCCTGAGCAGAAACACAGTAGCTGATCGCACATGTGATCTTGCCACCAATCTACATGACCAGCTGATGGAAAAGGGAAAAGATTTCATTGCATTCTCCCTTGCTGTGGATGAGAGCAGCGACACATCTGATACTGCCCAGCTGGCAGTCTTCATCCACGGAGTGGACTCAAATCTGTGTGTTATGGAGGAACTTTTGGGATTCAAATCAATGTATGGCACAACCACGGGAAAGGAAATCTTTGAAGAGTTTGCCAAATGTGTAACTGAAATGAAGCTGACTTGGGATAAACTCGTGGGATTAACAACAGATGGTGCGCCAGCGATGTGCGGTCACAAGAGTGGACTGGTGGGCAGGGTACGGGAGAAGATGCAGGAGGAGAACTGTGCGGGTGAGCTAACTGTTTGTCACTGCATTATACATCAAGAAGCACTGTGTGGCAAACCCTTAAAGATGGAACATGTTATGACCACAGTAACACGAGTAGTTAACTTTATAAGAGCCAAAGGTCTACATCACCGCCAGTTCAAGTCTCTTTTGGAGGAGTGTGGTTTGGAATACGCAAATGTGCCTTATCACACTGAGGTGAGATGGTTAAGCCGAGGAAAAGTTCTGAACAGATGTTTCGAGCTCCATGAGGAAAAATGTCAGTTTCTGGAAAGCAAAGAGAAAGACACAGCAGAGCTCCGGGAGCAAAAGTTTCTGTGTGAGCTGGCCTTTATGTGTTACATCAAGAGCCATCTTGATGTGCTGAACCTGCAGCTTCAGGGGCGGGAGTGTATCATCACAGACATGTACGCTGCAGTGAGGGCTTTTAAAACTAAATTGTGCCTGTGGAAGAACCAGATGCTGGGCCATTTTCCCTGCTGCCAAACAATGAAAATGCAGATCTACCGCCGTGTTCCCATGTGCACAGTTTGCTGAAAAACTCAGCGCACTCGGCGCCGAGTTTACCCGGCGATTTGCCGACTTCGATATCCAGAAATGTAGGTTTGAACTGCTCAGCAATCCGTTTACAGTTGACGTGGAAAACGCACCTACCAACCTCCAAATGGAGCTGATTGAACTCCAGTGTAGTGACACGCTGAAGTCAAAGTATGATGCTGTGGGTGCCGCACAGTTTCAACATTTCATCCCTGACACAATGCCTCAGCTCCGCACCCAAGCTGCTCAGATGCTCTCCTTGTTCGGCAGCACTTATCTATGTGAGCAACTGTTCTCCTCCATGAAGATGACCAAAACATCTCACAGGAGTCGTCTGACAGATGAACACCTTTGCTCGATCCTGAGGATTTCCTCAGCTCAGAGCCTGAGCCTAGATATCGATGAACTAGCATCCAAGAAGAGATGCCAGGTATCTGGCTTGAACACTGAGTAGATCAGTGTGTAGCAAACTGAGCTACAATTAAAGTTGTCTTTATGCACTTTTTCTTGCTAGTCCAAGGCATGGGCTCGAATGGTTGCACGTTCATTGAAGGATATTATTATTAGTCAATTGGTTTATTATTATTATTTTATTTTTACATTTATTATTAGCCTGTGGAAAAAGATTACAGTAAATTTAAATTTAAAGAAGGCTGCATATAAAGAAAGAGGCATACGATTTTTATTTAAATTTTATTTAAGAAATGAATGCCATTGATGTGTTTTTTTTATTTGAAATTTGATTTAGCATGTGTACTATATTAATTTATGTCAAGTTTTGCTTGTTCCACATTGTTTGAACTTGTTTAGGTCAATTTTTTCAATAAATATCAATGTTGGCCCACTACTTTGTCCAAGTTTTAAATTTTGGCCCACTGTATATTTGAGTTTGACACCCCTGCTCTACGAGTTGAGAGGGAGAGTGAGTGAGCTGTGAGCTACGAGTTGCAGCTACTGAGTCCTGAATGGTGCAGAGCAGCTAGTTTCTCAGGTAAGGGAAAGGCTCTACGAGCTGGGAGGGAGGGAGAGAGTGAGCTGTGAGCTGGAGATACTGGGTCAGTCAATCGTTCTTTTTCTGTATCGGCCTGTGAGACAACTCAGCTCGTGGCAGAAAGGAGAGGAGACAGGGGAGTTGAGTTGAAATAATGACCAAAGCTGTTGCCTCAGCCACGGAGCTAGAACAGCAATTAGCTTGACACATTTACGCAATTGCAGTTAGAATAACAGTTGTGTGGCATGTCTCCTCTTTGCAGTTAGCTGGCGGTAGCAGCGGTGAGTCAGTGAACTGTTAATGGAGACAATGACTCCCGAATCAGTAAAAAGAATCTTGAGTTTGAACGATTCCTTCATGAATCACACATCACTGGTATTTATAAATGTAAAAGTGAATATATAAAAGTGAGTATGGGTGTGCTTAAGGGGATAGTTCGGGTTTCTTGAAGTGGGGTCATATAAAGTACATATCTATAGTCGGTCTGTTCCCTACCGTAATTGCCGATCAGCGCAGCCTCAGTTTGGAAAGCAGAGAGCCGCTCCAGCCCAGACGCTAAGCTTTGTACTGCAGTGAACGGAGTCCAGATGCAAAGCGATTTTTAACCACCTAAAACAAGGCCCACCTAAAAAAAAAATCTATATCAGTTCAAGTGTACGTTATATAGAGAAAATTCACACCGCTTTACATCGCCGTCAGACCGGCCTTTTGGCACTACATTTTCTCAACCGTAGAACCTCCGTATCCCTACGCATTAGCCCAACGTGGGCTAATGCGTAGGGATACAGAGGTTCTACGGTCTGTGTCTGTGTCTGAAATTGTTAAGTTTCGCTTTGATCGAAAGTAAACAGAAGCCGTTTGTAGCTGTTTGGTTGTGTCCGCTTGTTCTTGTAGCGACAAGCTAGGAACTGTCGCTACTTTCAAATTAAAAGCCCCCCGCTATGAACCCAGTTCTAAACTCCAATTGGGTTCAATGTAAAACTCTTATATCGAAGACAAATTCGTTGTCACTGTTCACAGCCCAACTTCGTGCTTCACGTCACGTCACATGTTTACGCCTACCTCAGTGGCGGCTTTTGGAGAAAGAGGAATATTACGCCTCCATTTTAGAAAGACAAGGCGGCACATTGCCGCCCTTACCTTGGAGCAAATGTGTCGCCTTTTCTATCTAAAAAGGGCTAGAGTTGCGTGCATAAACTTCTCGTCCATCAACTGGGCCTCTCACTGTATTTCGCCGCTCGCAGATCACCTGTTGCGCTAATGTGTAGGGATACGGAGGTTCCACAGGTGAGAAAATGTAGTGCCAAAAGAAAGGCCGGTCTGACGGCAATGTAAAGCGGTGTGAATTTTCTCTATACAACGTACACTTGAACTGATATAGATTTTTTTTAGGTGGGCCTTGTTTTAGGTGGTTAAAATTCACTTTGTATCTGGACTCCGTTCACTGCAGTAGAAAGCTGAGCGTCTGGGCTGGAGCGGGTCTCTACTTCTCCAAACTGAGGCTGCGCTGATCTGCAATTACCGTAGGGAACAGACCGACTATTGATATGTACTTCATATGACCCCACTTCAAAAAACCCGAACTGTCCCTTTAAGAGTGATTATATACATATATAAAAGTTAAGCATTGTCACAGGCTTAGGTTTAATTATGCAGGAGTCAAGGGGGACTTTAGGCTTCAGGGCAAACTTCACCAATCACGTGAGCAACTTAAGTTATAGTGCAACACATTTTTTTCCAAAACATTAACTATGGTCCATTCTAACATTTAAGAAGAACGGCAACACTGAATACTGCATAACAGATAACAGTGGTGTTATCTAGAACACTCTTAAACACAGTTTCTCTGTCTCTCTGTCCGAAACGCATTGCCTCAAGGCATGCTGGTCAATTATTTTCGTATAATTGACCGCTGCTAAGCATATCTGACCGTAGTCAAGGAAAGTGGCCTTTTTGCCTCTGAGTCACGTATTTCGTAGCACTCCGCGCTCTAAAATCTTTGCTCCACAAGTAGTCCGGTCACTTATCACCCCAGTGTTTTCGGTCTCTAAGCGACGTCAGCTGATCTGTAGTCTACTTCATATCGGAAAAAATGTACTCCTAGGCCACAAGTATGGATGAGTTTCACATTAACTTTAATATTCTTGGAAAATACAGTGATTTCAACTCTTGGCAAAAGGCTGAGTTGTCGTCACCGGTCAAGAAAAGAAAAAGAAAGGGAAGCAGCGAAGAGGGAGAACCGAAACGGCGTCGGTTTGGCGAACTATATTTCTCTGCGGAAAAACACTATGAACGGTAACAAATAAATTGTAAAAAAGACACACTGTGTCAAGTTTTTTTTTTTTGTATTGCAAGTAACCCTGTAATAAGCGGGGTAATGTATAGAAAACCATGTAATAAGCGGGATAATGTATAGAAAATAAGTCCCTTCAGGACGAATCAGACCCCGACGCGAATAGTGACCGCTATTTTATACATTATCACTTACATATTTAAGTCAGCAAGATCGAGGTGCAGCTGCAGAATGTAGTTTAAAAGTAAGCGTCTCAGTGACTGTTGAAATTGACATTGACTAAAGTGGTGGATATGAAGCTGTTGAGCCAAGAGCCAGACAGATATCTAAAAATGTCTTTTTACATGCAAATCAACAACCACATTATTACAGGTTCAGATTTTGAGCTTACAATCATGTCTCTATGACGTTGATGACTGATATCTATCTATCTATCTATCTATCTATCTATCTATCTATCTATCTATTTTTTATCTTTAATGTTTTTGTTTTATCTTTAGCACTGGCCCCTATATTGTGTCCCTCAAGGTTCGAATTACACAGTGGCTTTCGGGGGAGCCCTATTTTCCAGTGTACACCGCTACTAAACATGTCAATGCGTGGCAAAGCGATCAATTGCAGGGTAACTGCGAAAAACATTGTACTGTTACTACTACAGACAGTTAATATGAACATTTCAGAGAGGCTAAATAACAATGTTATGAGGCAACTGTTTCAAAATCAAAGAATACATTAATCAGAGCAAAAAAAAATAAATAAATAAAAAAATCACAAAATCAGCAGGGGGACAAAGTCAAAGTTATTCTGCTTCTTATACACACCCCTTCAAGAATCACATGTGGTAAAACAATAAGGCTAAACAATTGTCAAATATCGTATAGCAAACTTAAGAAACTTTAGAAATAAAGAGACTTCTTGTGTATTTATTATAATTAGTTCAAAAAACGGAGCAGCTTTAAAAATTGTATTTGGAAAACATGAACAGGACACAATATCTCACTCAGAACTGAGATTAATTTTCTCTACCAACTCTTAGGGGAAAAAAATGTGTCTATGATAGCTCACCCGTGCATGGTGCTGCGCTGTTTAAGACTTTTATAGGATTTACAGAGCCCTGCTGGTATCAGGTATCAACATTATCATCTGATCTTTGTGAATGTAAACTAATGAGAAGAGTTCTTAAATCAAAATGATCTCACTCGGACATTTGTTTTTACATGGGAGGACTTTGCATAAAGTAGGGAGGCACGTAGAAACATTCTCTCTCTCTCTCTCTCCCTCTCTCTCGTAGACTGTCCCCCTACTTCCCAGTCTGTTCCTTTCTGTATGTGGATCGGTAAAATGGGTGGGGAAATGGAATTAGGGCCGAAAGTTCTATTTACAACCACGAAAAAGAAAGCAGGCTAAAATGCACTGACGAGTCAATTATCGCTTTCAGTGCAGGCAAATCTGATGCCTGCAGTGATCAGATTTGACATGCCAACACCACAGAACAAGCAGTATTTTAGACAATTCGCTATTTATGCAAAATCTTTGGATATTACAGATAACCCCATTAATTTGCTTGGCCTATACATTTCTCTTTGAGTAGCCTATAAAGTTACAGAAGGCAGGAGGGCAACTGTTGGGTGCGTGCTGCTACTTTCCTCAGTAGAACACCGGTAAAGCCACAGCGACCATCCATCTCATTTCATCTTTTATTTTTTCTTCCAGCTGGGTGAAAGTCACATAAAGCAGAGCTAATCATAACTCTACACTATATTAATTCATCGCTTTTGTAAGGTTTATATAGCGGCTCCCGGTCGGTCAGAGTGCAGCCAAACCCTGCCGTGGCGGCGACGGCGGCAGCAGCAGTCACACCGAGGACCAACAGCTGAGGAGCGGCAGAGCTGAGGCAGAGGCTCCGGTCCTTCCCGCCGGACTTTTACAACTTTTAACCCATTTTTATCTCCACGCCATAACGCTTTTGGTGGTTGTTCGGCCATTTATAACAATAAGTTTACCTTAATGTGAACAGTGCACAGAGCTCCCCCTAAATGTCTCAAAGTAGGCTTTCAGGGGAGCTCAGGTCCTTTTCAGGGGAGCCGAGCTCCCCTGTAATTCGAACCATGGTGTCCCTGTCAGATTAAAGCTCAACAAATATATTTAAAATGTAACTTAGGCTACAGCCTGGTACCCTACCTTTAAGTTGTCTGTAGTAATTCGGTGAATAATGGTGTCAGATCTTCATTGATGATAAATAACATTTGGTATATCCACATACATATTGTGTAAATTTGTGACAGGGTTGACTCTTGCGCATACAATACTTAAATAGAAGAAGAATACATTAATAGCCTGTCTGTATATAGAACATAATTGTTATTTGTTTTGCTGCTGCAGCATGAAGGTCTAACCAGTAATGCAGTATCCCTACAATATATACTGTGTGTGGTCTAAAACAAGTAAATTGTTATGCATAACGCCTTAGGCCAGTGGTGTCAAACTGATCCAGTAAAGGGCCGTGTGGCTGCAGGTTTTCATTCTAATCAGGCAAGAACACACCTGATCCAAATCAGGTGTGTTCTTGCTTGGTTGGAATGAAACACACCTGATTTGGATCAGGTGTGTTCTTGGTTGGTTGGAATGAAAACCTGCAGCCACACGGCCCTTTACTGGATCAGTTTGACACCACTGCCTTAGGCCGAGTGGACAACCTGCTTGTAAGCTGGACAGGGATACAATATCTTGTTTATGTCGTCAAATGGTGTGAAATTAATTATGATTATCTAAATATCAGAGGGGAACCCCTAGGGCCTTCTAGGCCTTCAGAGAAGGTCCAAACATGTCAGCTTTTCCAGTGTTGTATTTAATTTCTTTCATTTAATAATTATTCTCCCTTAATATAATTTGGCCTCATTTTCTATCAAACTTGCTTCAGAAATGAAAGGGTCGCTGTCCTGAGACTAAAGCAACTTCTAAAGCCTGGTTTATGCTTCTGCATCGCGGCAACGGCGTAGCTACGTCGTCGACCCTACGCCATCATTGAGCATTCGAAGTTCTGTGTCAAGGGAACGTGTTGTTCTGCAATTCACCGCCAAGCCGCTAGGGGGGTGTGGCTGTGTCTTTGTTTGGTTTCGGGGGGTTCATATCAGATTCCTTGGTTTTCTTCCGGTCAGACAGTAAACAATGGCAACTGAGATTGAGCGGGTGTTTTTGGAGATGGAGCTCGTGGATATTGAACAACAAATGCTCTTATTACAAATGTTGAAGCGCAGGCGACGCAGAAGAAGAAGCAACTGCCGGAAATGACGTTCTGAGCGGACCAATCACAGTCCTTGCCATTCGCATCTCGACGCGTCGACGTGACGCGTAGTCAGGATTTTTTGGAGGCGCACGTCAGGCTACGGCGTAGGGTCCGCTTAGGGGTCTGCGTCGACGACGTAGCTACGCCATCGCCGCGACGCAGAAGCATAAATCAGGCTTAATAGTGCAGCACAGTAAAGAGCTTTGTTGCTAGACATAAACATTGCTGGAGAAAAATGTACATGTGACTGTGTGTGTGGTAACTGTTCAGAGTGAAACAGAAATAAGGACAATAAGACACTCAAAATGATTCACTGTATTACAGTTCTTGATATCAAACACACTTAAAGGGATAGTTCGACATTTTTGAAAATTGGCCCAGTGCCATGATCCCTCTAGTCATAGCAGTAGGTTCGTTACCTTTAATTATCGGTCTAAGCTGCTTTTAGATCGGCGGAGCCGAGTACCGAGCTGCGCAGCTACGCTACGGAGGCTAATGGAATTTCTTGGTTTCCCTCATCAAACTCAGCAAATACACAACCATAAAACTCCAAAACGCTGTGGTGGACAAGTTGTGACCTGCACATTCACCACGCTATGAGATAATAACGGAACGTTACGAGACGTGAAGCAAATACTCGGAACTACATTCTTCAGTAAACCACTGGTCGGAGTGACACAGTGTGCGCACCTCAGGCAGTGCCATAGTTACCTGGGCTCGACTGGATTATCATCGCGGACGTATTACAGAGAAAGCAGACGTGGTAAGTGACTACTGCGTTTTCTCACTCACCAATCTCTCTGCTGTAGGCATAGGTTTGCATGCCCCACAACTACACCACCAGTTCATGCTGGTGTTTCGGATTAACACGCGTCTATGTTAAAGAGAACTTCGGTCGATTTAAACATGCAGCTTCATTGCTCAAGCTACCCTTGACTTGTCAGTACCGAAGACGCGAACAAATTTGGTCCAGCCATTACAGAGCTCCGTGAACAGAGATGTAGCATTGAACGCTAGCAGCATGGGGTCAGAACTTTGCACTGTGTTTTAAGCGTCTTAACATGCTCCACATCTCATACCAAAAGTTATGCAACATCAGCAGACACCTTACAACACAGCACTGTAGCGTGTATGACTCAAAATGAATAAAAAAGTAGTTAAAACAGTGTGTTTGTGCAAGGAGCTACTTACCTGTTTGTTGACATCCGTGTGTTCCAGTAGCTTGAAGAGCCCTAAATGTCCTCTGTAGATAGCAAAAGGAGTTAATTTAGTAGTATGCAGATGGTGGGAGATATTTAGGTTTAGAAATGTCCTCCACAGAGGACAAATTTGAACTACTGGTAGTCAGGAGGGTATGGCAGCAAAGAGGGACAGCTGGCGGCCCTTATCTGCAAGCAGGACAGAGGAACTCCCTGCTGCACGCTTGGGTTCCCGACACAATCCACATGAAACCACAGATTACAGGCTTCACATTCAATCTGTAAGATATGCAAGTTATATTTTTAGAGAAATTACATCCACACTTTATGTAAAGAACTGTAGTCTCCCTACCCAGTTATCCATAGGCGTCTCTGAAGGGCCCCCTTCTCCTGTGTCCCTCTTACCGCAGAAGCGGCACAAATCTGCCATGTTGTCTATTAAAAGATATTTCAAGGTTACACTGGTTCAAGTGTATACAGATTTTAGCTAGGCTGATAAATCGATTGAATCTTACCAGAGTGGTCCATTAGGGCAAGGGCTATTTCTCTTCTTATTTGGTTGATTCCAACTTCAACAACTGGGAAAATGATAGGTTCCCCTTTCAGCAGAAGCTCTACTATCTTAAAGCGCATGTTATCGTCAGTGTCAGTATCTCAATTTACACATTTAAAATACTTCATTAGGATCCATAATCTTACTTTGCAAATTATTACTCCACATGATGTGGAATCCTGCTGGCGGGGATGTGTAACAGTCTCGCAGGTCCAGCGAATTATATTCACAATTTTTTTTTCGCATGAAGGCCCTAAAGCACAAAGGGAAGAAAACAGTTACGTTTGAAACTTGCACATCAGAATCCATTTAACATACTTTGAAGGCACAATAAATCCTGATTTACTGACATTGTTGAATCCCTGCACTGTTTTATTTGATCTTCTGTGGCTCCAAAAGGGTAAAAAAAAAAAAGGCAGCGCCTCTCGTTTGGATACATTGCCTTTTACAGATAGGATACCTCAATGCACTAGAATTGACTTGTGTCTATATTTGCATAAATGGCACTCATCAAACTGAATTTACGACCAGGGCTTGACGCTTAGCATTTTTGTGCTTTGCAGTACTTATAATACATTATTCTTTATTCGTAAAGGAGCCACGGGAATGTTTTCTGCCAGACAGCATTAAACCTGTACTTTTTACGACTGGGAATGGTAGCGTTATCACATGCTCCTCCGGTTTCTTCATTCACGTTAGCTTCTTCATCTAACTCTAATTCTTCCTCGTCCTCGTCCACCATTTCGGCCTCGGTGCCTGGGTCCACAGCTCCTGGCTCTGTCGCCCTTTTAAAATAATCTCTAATGCGCTTCATAGTTTTCATTTGTTTGGCTTCGCCTCGTTACCATGGATACTCCCTCTGCCTTTAACGGCCTTCCGCAGCATGTCGGCAAGCACGCTCACTACGTGTAAATCGTGTATTTATTTTTTTTTCAGCTGAGGCTGCATTCAAGTGCACAACTGGCCATAACCTCCAAATGTCAGCACACATCATTAAACATTTATTGAACGGTAGAATTTGGTAGTTGCACACGTGCTACTAATTGCATTTCACAATTCGCACTGAACTATTTTTTACTAGCATTTGCGACGAGGTGCTCGCACTGTCGAGCCCTGCTTACGACTAAAGTCCAATGATGATCCTTACAGACGTCCCCAATCAGGACATGCCAGTCCACCACATCAAGCTGCAAGTGAGAATTTAAGATTCAAGATGTGTAATTGTAGTGAACACCTTTGAAAAACAACCATTATTCTCACCATTCTCATCCCCCTTGATGTCCTGTTCCATATAGCAGTCATTTCATATCAGTCGATAACCCTCACTCTCGATGGATTGTGTTTGGTAAGTAGTGTGAGGTAACCATTGATTATCTGCACAAATCATATTTAAATAATTAACTTGCATATCAAGGAAGGAAAATTTGAAACAACTCACAAACTCACCTCACACACCAATTCCCTCCCAGGTGCCAGGCTTTTGAGGTCTGCCGTATATAGCTGATAAGGCCTCACCTTGGCCCACAGAAGCTCGCCCTTGCACCTCCATATATGCTCGAGTGCTGAAAATATAAAACAATACAGTAATTTCAAAGCATATATAGTGTTATTATACCATGTGAGATTACTGAACAGAAAGTACCATTGTGGATAGGTCGACCCTCTGGTGACCCGGCTGCTTGAGGGGCACAGGTAACAGGCATTCGGGGACTGGCGAGGCTGGTGGGGGCTGGCGGGGCTGGTGGGGGCTGGCGAGGGCTGGCGAGGCTGGCGGGGGCTGGCGAGGGCTGGCGGGGCAAGCCAGAGGAGAGCCGCTACCTTTACGGAGCTTTGACGGGATTCTCTCCTCTGGCTCGATGTAATGAGCCAGCTGGTCAATGTTGGCCATAAGTTTGCAAGTTTTGCTGGCCAAACTCACATGTTTTCCTTGGATCTCAGTCACTGTGAATGGCCCCAGCATATCTGGAGCCATTTTGCCTCCCTTCCTCTGTTGCTCCCTGATGTTCTGTTTCAAAACAGTGGCTTTTAAGCATGTTCTGTTGGACATGTTTAAAAGTGTCAGGCTGGTCTTGAAGGCCACGAAACACCTCCTCCTTCTGGACCAGATTCTCCACTCTGTCTGTTGTCACCTAAATTATGAAAATGCCATATGGTGTTATATTCCAAGCCATTTATCAAAATTATGACCATAATCCCTTGACTTCATAAATATGAAACAAAAACTTATACACACTTACCTCATACTCCTGTGCCACCTCTGAAGGGTACCTGGCCTCCCTTCCAAACATCAGGTAGTATGGACTGTAGTTGGTGGTAAGGTGTTTCTTTGACCTCAGGCCAAACATCGTGGCCTGCAAGGTGTCCCACGTTTTTGGAGACTTGTAGGCCATCTTGTTCAGGGATCTGACAATGGTGCACATTGGTCAACAAAAAAGCAGCCATTTTGTCTCACCAATTACCTACCAATAAAACAATGTGCATCTTACCTCTGAATGGTGCCATTTAGTTTCTCCACCAATCCATTAGTTTGAGGGTGATATGGGGCACAGAAGGTCCTCTGAATCCCCAGTGATTCACATAGGTTGCGATTCAGCTTAAAATCGGTTTTGAAAATAATTCATGATCTGCTGTATACCTGAGTGAGATATAAATGTTTCTCATATCTTTACTTGGCTTTTGAACTCTGTGCCCTGATCTGTAAGCAGTCTCTGAGGTGCACCAAATTTGTATACAAAATCAAGAATACACTTGGTTACCTCCACTGCAGCCTTACTCTTTAGAGGGTAGGCCTCTGCCCACTTTGTGAAATAATCAACTATTACACAAATGTATTGATTACCATCCTCTGTAAGTGTCAACCTCACGAGGTCCCACAAGTTCCAGTGGCTCTGAAACCTGAAAACGGCATAGGATAAGTAGACATCTATACATGAAGTAGTTAGTGGGTAAGCACATTTTGCTGCATGTGAGGGTCAGTTGCACAAATAACCTCACTTGTATTGGATTATACTGCACTTTTTCTTTCAGACTGGCCCGCTTAGCCTGGCAGTCTGGACACTGGGCAACCTAAAGCCAAAAAATTTTCAAATGTCAATCATATGCCTTTGGTTTAAAAAAGACAGTGAGTGTTAATTCAATCCAATGTATTATTGCTTCAACTTGAAAGATTGTTTTTACAAAGTAGGCCTTAATGCAAAAAACTCACTGGCAAATTTGGGTGATCCCATTTACGTACCCATTTGCGGATGTCAGCCTCCATCCCAGGCCAGTAATACCTACTGATTATGGCGTGGTGGGTTTTCTCCACTCCACAGTGGGAGCCCAGCGGACTACAGTGCAGTTCATGGAAAATCAGACCCGCTTCTTCAGCCGACGTGACCACTTTTGCCAAATGCTCTTTTTTGTCTTGACGCCATCTACATATATAATAAACACAGCCATCTGGACAAAAACATCATCAAACATTGTAGTCTTAATACAACACAACAAATGTACTTATTGTAACTGATGGTACAACCATTCAATACTTACCCTTCAGTGCATATGTCGATGCTCTTCTCTTTATTGTGTATCTCTGATGCTTAGTCAGGCCCTACGGAAAAGAGCAATTAACTTTGTAGTCCATTATTTCCTTAACCATCATATTATCCATGTTTTCTTTCTTTTTGTTTACTATACTCCTTACTCCCAACACATATTCCATATCTGCATAGCCTTTTATATGTTTTTTTCTGAATTGTTTGCTGATGAGATGATTGGAACAGGCTTGCACTGATGCATGCTGATTTGTCATGAGGCCTATTCTGGGGAACAAAGCCATTATACTACCGAAGTCATTTAGATGGATTTCTCAGAAATCACATTTGGATGTAATATTTCGGTGTTCATATATCTAGTCAGATATTGTATGTTTTAAGTAACTGATTTTTACATTTTTAAACTTTTTTTTACAAATACATATTTTATATCCTGCTTTGTTAAACATTTGCAGGTTATCTGTCATCTTGAACTAGCCCTCATCATGTATGGGCTTTCTTTGTAGTAACCTCTGTGTGTGTGTGTGTGTGTGTGTGTGTGTGTGTGTGTGTGTGTGTGTGTGTGTGTGTGCGCGTGTGTGTGTGTGCGTGTGTGTATGTATATAGTATACACATATATACATGTACATATATGTATGTATATACACATATACACAGATATGTATGTCTGTGTATATATATATATATATATATATATATATATATATATATATATATATATATATATATAAACGTCCTTGGGTCACCTGGAAAGTGTGCTATCATTTGAATGTATTAAATTGAAGACAAAAAATAGCTATTTAAAAAACAAATATGGCTATTTTCATTGATTTTGGTATTGTCCAGTTGTATTTCAGTACTTTGGGCTTTTGTTGCGCACATTTAAAGTGGCTTCTAACTTTATCTTATCTTGCTGAAACTAACATAAATTGCTTATATTTAGTTGGGAAAATGTTTCGAACGTCAGGTTATTTTTAGCTTAGTGTTATGAGCTACCACAGTACAGTCACGGTGAAAAGACACTGCGGTCACAAGTTGATCGAGGCTCTTTCTGCGTCCAAACAGTGGCTGTGTGTATGCTGTGAAGAGTGAAATAGGTGATGAAGCCTATTGGAATTGTGGCTTCGCTGGTTAAATGAGATATATGCCGCGTTGCAGTTGTTTTCCCTCACTGAGTACGAGTTCGAGTCCAGTACCTCTTTTGTTTTTTTGTTGTTTTTTTTTTTCCATTTATTGTTTCAAAGAATTCCATATGTGATGCATGTTTACTCAAACAGACAGCAAAGACGGGTACTTGTATTTAATAAAGGTTTATCAGAGATAAACATTCACAGGAAAAGCAACTCTCCCTTTTCCTGTTTACGTCTTCAGTAACAACCAGCAACAACACAGCGACTGAGGGTTACACACACACTTACTCAAACAGGAGACCGAACACGTATCAGGTATGTTTAGTGCAGATAAAACAAAGAGGCATATCCGAGGACAGCTACGTGTTCTCTTCCCGTTTTCAACATCTGGTGTAGCTATGGCGACCACAGATGCATTCGGTTCACGGTTGCCAGTTAACATAGACGCGTGTTAATCCGAAACACCGGCTCTCATTCTCTCCTCTGCTCCTGGCTGTTCAGCAGCCTCAGCCTCTCTTCTCGCTCTCTCTTCTTCCAAAACCTGCAGCTCTTCTTCTGTGTGTTCTGGCTCAAATAAATACGGGTGTGGGTCTTGGTTGATTAAAAAGACGTCCTCATTGTCCATCACAAAGTCTGCCATGATCACACTTCGCTTCTTCACAAGTGTTGTTGACGGAAGTATCTGCAGTAAACGTGCGCTTTTGAAATCACTCCGCCGAGCAGCCGTGTCTGGAGTGTAAAGTCTGACTTTACCTCTAAAACAACTCTGTCTCGTATCGGTCCGTTATTATCTCATAGCGTGGTGAATGTGCAGGTCACAACTTGTCCACCACAGCGTTTTGGAGTTTTTTGGTTGTGTATTTGCTGAATTTGATGAGGGAAACCAAGAAATTCCATTAGCCTCCGTAGCGTAGCTGCGCCGCTCGGTACTCGGCTCCGCCGATCTAAAAGCAGCTTGGACCAAAATATTAAAGGTAACGAACCTACTGCTATGACTAGAGGGATCATGGCAATGGGCCAGTTTTCAAAAATGTTGAACTATCCCTTTAACGACATGACCTTTAAATGGATGGTGCATCATTAGAGTAAATTGCAATTAACTACTGCTCAATTCAAATATCAGTAATGTCATACAGCTCTGGAAAAACATTAGCAATTCTGCTATCTTTGTGTGGCGTTCGCTGCCCTCTACTGCCCTCATACTCACTCTTACGTACATACATACTCACTTTTACATATATACATACTTAACTTGGGTCTATATTCCTTCTCACATGCATATACAATACTGAGAGAATGCATATTTGTGAAAGTGCTCAGTATTAAAATATATGTATCTGCAAGTGAAGTATGAATATATGTCTAAGTGTAGTATGTAAGTATGTGCATGTGAAGTATGTAGTTTTGGCCTTAAGGGCTTCCCAACAAATAGGTAGCACTTTTACAATCTGAATTAAAAATATAATAAAATGTATTTCAACCAAAAACAACTTCAGTGTAATATGTGTGCAATTTAATGATTGTGCTTGCATTTATTTTTGTTGTTATTTTCAGAACATGATCAATGGATGAGGATGGTGTGTAATATGGTGTTCAATGTCAAGCAGCATTACCTCATCAACTTCACCCAGAACTTGACCAATATCGCTGTGAACTGAGACAACTCTTATTGTTATTTAAGTAAATGACATATACTAGTTGTATGTGTAGCAGTGTATTCAGTGTGTTAACAGGTGTATGTGTTCAAGCAGCCAGATGATAACTGTAATCAAAACCATCTCTCATTGTCTGACTGTATGCCCTCTGCAAGGCTGTCTGCAGCTATTTGTTTTTATAAAATGCCACACATGTCCCACATGTTTTAGCAGCTCCCAATTATTTTATATACCATAGTTCTTTCCCTCTCAACCGTGACAAAAACGTTTTTTAAGAAATTGATGTAACTTGTGTTTGATCATATTTGTTGTTCACTTGAAAAGTTTTATCTTTGATTGATGGAGTAATGCAGGTTTCTTATCAAAGGGATTGCTGTTATAATAACAGAGCAATGTGCTTACATATTCTTTTTACATTTATGTAAATGTTTGTACACTTGAATTAATAATAATCAAATGCAGAGACAGATATTTGTTACAATATGTTAGGGAGTAGTTACATTGATACAGTCTTACACTTACAGCCGGCCCTTTGAGCAACTATAATGCTAGTGTGGCCTGGGATGAAAATGAGTTTGACACCCCTGTTCTAGAATTTGTCTGAATCTGGGCCTTAGATTACAGGGGGAGCCACCATGGGTGACAAGGCCCAGTTTGGATTTAGCAGCCGGACATGAGAGTGAACACACAGAACTGGATCTGAACACAGCCTCCAAGACCGACCGAGGTCAGTTTGACAACAGGGGACAGCCTGGCCATGAATATGACTGTAGGGACAAAAAAACTAAACACATAAGTTTTTGAACTGATACAAGAGCAGTTTTCCATCAAGTGTATATGATTCTGCTCAATTAAAAACATAACAGACTCAACAGGCACATGCACACATAAGGCCCTGTTGTGCATAGCGATGTGAAAAAACGGCGGTATAAAAACGCCACAGTTATCTAACGTACGCATTTTGTACGTAATATGGTGTTGTGTGTTGAGCATATAAAGCCGCTCCTCTGTCGGCTGCGACTACCTTCTGTCTCTCACATATTAATAATCTAATATGACCGCTGTCTGTGTCGGCTGTTTATCTTGCCACAATTCTTCAGCTTCTTCAAGATATTGAGCTTATTTTGACTTTGCTGTTGTAAACATTGCTGTTCCTACTAACATTCCCAGTAGTAATTTCTTGGTTTTGTCACATTTTTAGATGTGTAGCCTGTATTTCTAGTTTGCACTTGCCCTCCAATAAATAGCCTAATAATAAACCAGTGTGTTATTGCTTTTTCAGAATTGCAGCTGATTTGCATGTCTTCTAAACCTCAGTATTATGATGATGTGAATAAACTCATGTTGACAATAATTTGTTGACACAAAAGAAATGGCAATTGCCTATCACTTACAGCGACACAGGATACACAGCTAAGTTGTTAGCTTTCTATAAGTACTTTGTTTATTAATTTTACATTAATTAATCTACATATTGTGTTATTAAGGAAAAAGAAATAGCGTACGTTGTGCACGCACACGTGCTGCCATTTTCAGACTTTGAGCCCCTGTCCCTTTATAATCATGTGCACGTCCCTGAGACTCAACAATGATCCTCCATTCTGCCACTTATTGCACTTGCACAACATTGCGTTTTCCATTTCAAACAGGATGTGGTCAGAATTCAGATAAGATAGATGATAATCACAAAATGAAACTAAGCAACATTCTGTATAAAAGGTTGGTCTTTGCAGCCCCAAGAGGGTCAGTCAGTTGACTTGCTGCCATCATGCAGGCCCTGCACAAATTTCTGCTCCTTCATGTTCTGACATATCTCGGACGAAATGGTAAGCTAATGGGATAATTTCATTAATTCCATTTAATGAGACATTTACCTAATTTTGATTTTAACTTATCTTTCAGCACTTGGAGCTAAAATCATAAATGGGGTAAAAGTCCAGGAGGACTCAATGCTGTTCATGGCCTCATTACAGACCACAGACGGACACATGTGTGGAGGCTCCCTCATCAGAGACAACTTTGTCCTCACTGCTGCGCACTGTGATGATGACAATGATGACGAGTGAGTTACATTTCATCTTCCAGAAGTTGTTTCTTTTTAAGTTAATGTAATAGGTGATAAAATCCCACATTATGTCAAAAACCATGTGTCTTTTTTCTTCTTTTCTTTGTTTTGTTGTTGGAAAAACAATCTGAGAAAATCTACTGACAACCTCTCAATTCTAACTTTTTGCAGTAGACTGGTGAGGGTTGTTTTGGGCACCCACAATCTCAGGAAGACTGGGACAGTGAGAACCATTGTGCAGAGATGCAAACACCCTGATTATCAGAATGACACAAATGACATCATGCTCCTGAAAGTAAGCATTTATTCTTCCTCCATTTGTCCCAGATGATGGTTGTGTGTTTACTGAAATTAGATGCACTTAAGCTTCCTTGTTTCTTTATTCCTGTGAGAGTAAATGTCAAAAGTGGCAACACACTAAATCAATTCAAATATCCCTGAAATTCTAGCCCCAAGACACAGCACTATCAAAGCTGTTTTATTGTAGAGTTGATTTTCATTTAAAAGACTCATCCACTCCAACTTCTAGTGATTGTTTAACTGAAGCCTAAAGAGGAGTAAAACCATGTTCAGACACATTTTACATTCTGGTTTTGTGTCTCCAGCTGTCTCAGAGTGTTTCAGTGGGTGGAACAATACAACGCATTCGACTTCCCCCTCCTAACATGAACCTACAACCCAACCAACTGTGCCATGTAGCTGGATGGGGAGAGACCGAAGCTGGTAGAGGTGTTGATGACCTGAGAGTGGTGGGTGTGTCTGTTGTTGACCAGGACGTCTGTAGACGCCAATGGGATGAAATTCCTGCCAATGTCATCTGTGCAGGTGGATATCGAACACTCAAAGGAGTCTGCTTTGTAAGTTTTCTGTCTGTTTCTGGAATGTTTATGAACACATTATGTATTTTTTTATCAAAATATCAAGATATTTCCATTTTACAGGCTGATTCTGGTGGTCCTCTGGTGTGCAACGGGGTCACTGCTGGTGTTGCATCTTACATAGGCGGGGAATGTTGGGACAAACGCTTTCCCAATGTCTATACCGACGTGTCCAAGTTCCGTCCCTGGATCGACCAGATTCTCAAGGAAAATGGTTGTTAAATACAACAACCTTACACAAAGCTTTGCTTCAGCATTACTTCATTGTATTTAGGAGGTGTAGTTATGTCTAAGCCGCTCTGTCAGTGTTTGCTCCTGAACGCAAAGCAAAATAAAAAAATAGTTTTAAATATTGTTTCCACTTTTCTTCATCTGAGGACACAAATGGCATTTATTTTATTTTATTTTATTACAGAAAGGCACATTATTAGAGCAGCAGCGTGTTGAAGAGATCATATCTATATATATCTATATATATATATATATATATATAGATATATACATATATCGATATATATATGTATATATATATATCGATATATATATGTATCTATCTATCTATCTATCTATCTATCTATCTATCTATATATATATATATATATATATATATATATTATATATTATATATATATATATATATATATATATATATATATATATATATATATATATATATATATATATATATATATATATATATATATATACATATAATTTTTCTTTTTTTAAACCTGCATAACTTTTGCTATTACCTGTACATTTCTGGCTTACAGCATCCTCTGTCAAACAATTCAAAGCAATGTCTGAGGGAGATGTGTCAAGTACATTCACACGGACGAACCTCAGTATTAAATTCATCCAAATAAAGTTAACTAAAAATCTGGTGCTTACAGGTCAAAATATAAACAGTTCACACTGTGGCAGTACCGACAGTAAAATGCTTACAGGCCAGCCCAACTTGCATAAAAATAAACAAAAAACAGGAAAATAGGGGAAATGCCTCTTCTGGGTAAAACTAACAAGCTAGCAGAGGTTAGATGCCCCGGACTATGTGCTGACACCCTATTTGTACTGTTGCTGAAGTTTGGTGCTGTTCTGAGCATTATTTGTGGCTTTTTGGTGGCGGTTTATATTTGGATCCATTTATTGCAGTGTATTGCTGTCGTGCGGTCGTTTCTAAGGTTGATAAAAGTCCGTAAATTAGCGGTCTGCTAACTTGATCTCTCGAGAGGGAGTCTAACACAGTTTCACGGTGATTTAGACCATGGATTAAACTTACACCGGAATATCCCTATTCTTATTATTAAGCCTTCGCCAAAAGCGTGTCATCACACCATGATTGGCTGGGAGGAAAAGGCCCCATGCTGCTTTCACTCCTCAATCAGGAGTCAGTCTCCCCACCTGTGCACAGGTGATCTGAATCCCTGCAATCAGTCATGAGGGAAAATCAGCACAAACAAAGAAAAATAGCAAGTCTCAAAAACAATTGGACTGCTACACTGCTACTGTCAAGATGAGGACAAGAAAACATAACATGATACAAACAATCAAGATAAAAAAAAAACACAGGAAATAAAAAAAGACTATAGAATAAAACCATGTGATATAAAAATGAGACGACCAACCAGTGATCAGCTGCTCCTGCCACCACCCTATCACAACATACGGAATGCTTCACTTTGCCCCTCTACCACACTCCACACACACACATACACATGCAGATACGCATGCATAGACAATTAGTACATCTGTGTACAGATCCTCATTGTCACCTCTCACTGCATATTTGCACTACTTATGTATATTTGTACTGACATGATATTGTATATTTGTATAGACAATATGATGCTGTATGCATTTTGTACATGGAGTTATTGAGGTATCAGCTCTGGTATGGCATTTTATTTTAACGTTATTATATTCTTTATATTTAGCTTCTAAACCTCATGTTTCATTGCCAACGGCTCTCGGACTTGACTTGTTTTTCAGACAATGTGGACTTTAACTACCCTTCATCCACAATGTTCACTACTATCAAAAAAATAAACAGCTTTCAATTCAACAACAAATCAAACACACAAACTCACTTTTTTCTCTGAGAAATGTGTTATTAACCATTTTCTTTGGTTATTGGCACATTTTTAGAAAATGTACTAACCAGGTAATATACAGATAAACAGAACAACAAAATGTGTAGATACAGCATGATAGTATTGACATCAAAGACATCTATGTGCTGTTCTGCAGAGGTATTTACTTAAGTTAGCATGCTAACTAGCTAGTCCCATGCCTGAAAACCAGTGGTCCAAAGCTCCTGTGCCTGGCTAGCTGCACAGCTAACTGAGCTAACAAGCAGTACCTGCAGTTTTGGAACAGAGTACAGTTATCATCAGTTAGCGGTTAGCCTGCTCTGGAGATATATTGCATATTTTTATTGGTAGAAAGAATTCAAGAATTCAACACATTTTCACATTACATTGCATCTTCAGCACAGGTGACTCGAAGGTAGCTACTGTCTTTCCGATGGTAAAACAGTAGATTTTACAGAGTTGACACCTGTCCTCCTTGAGCTCCACCCCTCCATTCACTATGTATTTCTGCATTAAGGGACTAATGATGTCATTTCTAGACGATCCTCAAAACTCTACTATGAACTCGAGTCTTTTGTCAATACAGTTGAGAGCCTTGGAAAATGTTGTGTTTTGTCTGGCCCAATTTCTGCTATGACCAAGAGCTCATAGTGTTTTAGTTGCCTTTTAGTTGCCAAAATATGGATGCAGAACTTCACAACTGCCACTGGACCAGGCTTCATAAGCAACTTTGACTATTTCTGGACTGAACAGGACCTGTTTAAAAGTGATGGGTTACATTTAAATAGGATGGGCACCAACAGGTTGATTCACAATCTCATCAACTTCACCAGTTCAGTCTAAAATGACACTTTCCCCAGATAGACCCTGCCCCGTGTCCTAACCTGGCATCCCATAACCCTGTCCTTGACAAGCTGGTGCTGGATCTGTCTCCTCCATTGACTCTCTCAACCATGTTAAATCCTATGTCAGCCCTATTTCTGTTGGTGCTGCTTCATCTGTCTACAATATTCCAGTCTTGGTTTCTCATCGAACTTAAAATCATAATACACAGATTTTACACAGTAACACTAATATATGTCATAAGTCTGCAACTCCTGACTCAGTTTTAACACCTGCATTTACTGTTAGTCCCATCACATCTGTTGGTTCCTCTCAGCCTCGAAGTTGTGATAAGGGTGTAAATAGTAACCATCTCACACCATTAACTAATCTCTGTTCTTCGAAAGCTTGCTGTAATCTAGAGCCAGGTTCGGATCGTAAGTCTGTCCCGGTAGCTCTGGAGTGTCAACTGGACTTTATTAAACAAAAAGGGGTGGGGGTTATTCACATGAATGTGCATAGTGTAGTATCAAAATTAGATTATGTTAAGGTTTGGGCTCAACAAACAAATGCTGATATCTTTGTTTTCTCTGAAACTTGGTTGTTTAAAGGAGAACTTCAGTCGATTTCAACATGCAGCTTTATCGCTCAAGCTACCCTTGACTTGCCAGTACCGAAAACGCGAACACTTTTGGTCCACCTCTTACAGGGCTCCTTGAACGGAGGGTTAGCATTGACAGCTAACAGCATGGGGGCAGAACCTCACACTGTGTTTTAAGCGTCTTAACATGCTCCAAATCTCACCCCAAAAGTTATGCAACATCAGCAGACACCTTACAACACAGCACTGTAGCGTTTATGACTCACAATGAATAAAAAAGTGGTTAATACAGTGTGTTTGTGCAAGCAGCCACATACCGGTTTGTTGACAATCCTGTCGTCCGGTAGACCATATTCCAGCATTTTCGTTTTTCTGTTCATAACGTACATGTTCATGTTACAGCCTGTCATGAGCCATTAGCCTTACAATAGCCTGTTATGAGTCTATTCGCTCTGCACCGAGAGCTAGCTTGTCTGCTCATGCTAATGGTTCTTGCAGAGAGGAGAGCAGAGCAGAGCAGAGAGTCCGTGATGATCGAAGCTGTTTCCGAAATAGTCACGATGGAGAGCTTGTCTGATGTCGAAGTGGAAGACATCGACGACGAACCTTTTGAATTCAACGTTAGACCATATTTGTTCAAACCGGAGTATACAGATGAGGAGTTACTTGCACTAGAGAATGAGAGAGCGGAGAGAGAGGCGCAGAGAGCGGAACAGGCAGTGGCGGCTTCACGGCCAAGGACATCGGTCTCTGCTCTCCTCTCTGCAAGAACCATTAGCATGAGCAGACATGCTGCGCGATAAAGCTGCATGTTGAAATCGACCGAAAGTTCTCCTTTAATATTATTGAGGATGAAGACACTGCAATTGATGGCTATAACGTTTTCAGGACTGACAGGGAAGGTTTCACAAGAAGAGGCGGTATCTCAATTTCTGTGAAAAAATGCCTCTCTGTCTCTGTTGTCAAGTCTAAGTCTAGGCCTAAATGTTCTGAATATTGAGCGCTAAATGCAGGGGCGAACCGTGCCTATCAGAACGGGGCCTTCTGTACCCCCCCCCCCCCCCCCCCCCCCCCCCCCAAGAAAAATCACTGACAAAAAATATGTGGCGTCCCTGGCCATTTTTAAGCTTTAGGCAAAATATTTTACTGCTCCATCTTCAAACTTGTGTTGTTCTAGTTATGCACACGGCCACATACACGCACAAAGCCACACACACGTACACACAGCCACGCACACGCACACACTATCGGGCGTCAGGTAGACAGTTACTTTATGAACAATCATTTAACAAGTGTGTGTAAACAAAATGCAACCAGTTCAACAAGATGCAACTGTAGCAAAACCAGCAATAAAAAAATCAATTCCACTCACCAATGACGTTCAATCAACAAGCACTCCCAGCAGAAGAGCCTCTTGTGTTGGACTGAGCCTGTAAGCCAAGTGTATCGTTCCCAGTTGCTAGCCTGAAAGTGGCACATAGCCTGCTTTTGCAGGTTGATTGAGCTCGAGGTGTTCAGGCATTGGGCGGCCTTTTTTAACAATGTCCATCTTTTCATAAAACGGTTGTCTTGAAAAGGGCACTGACAATAAATCTGCAACAATATCATCTCCACCTGTTGCCATTTTCAACGAAGGCTATCAATCACAAGTCGCTAGTTAAGCTAGGTCTCGTGCTACTGAGCATAGAGCAAGTGGGCCTTCTGACCATCCAATCAAAGGATGTGAAAATGCCGACGTCACTGGACGCCTGCTAGATTACCTCGGTGTTGCCAACTCAAAATCTGATTGGTTAAAGCAACAGTTTCATTGCCACTTACTTTAAGCTACAGACGCCAGCACTATCGATTTTGAAGGTGTCAAGGCAGATTTCTTTGACCCTGGCAACACATGATGGCTGAAATATGATTGGATAAAAGCTCTAACATGAACATACACTAGTGGAAGCAGCACAACCAAGAGAAAAGCTATTTAAATGAAGAGAATAGACTAATGGAAATACTTTAATACATATTCATGGAAAAAAATATATTAAAACATAACTCAGTGATTCTGAAGGTGTTTAGGCCAGCAGAGAAGGCCTTGCTGGCCCTGACAGCCCACCGCTGGCTAAATGTCTGTTAGGGAACACTGTAAATTGTGAAAATATATTTGTCATTGGGGCCTATTGTCCACCTTCTGCAAAAATCTGGTGCTATTGAAAAAATATTCAAATTAATATCTGCCCATGAAAAGTCAGAAATTCTGCTATCAGGCCATCTGACTTTTTAACAGCTGTGTCAAATACTTTGAAAAATCTATGTAACACTTTGAATTTAACACAGTTAATCACTGCTCCTACTAGGCCTAACACAAATAATCCTGAGCGTGGTTCTCTTTTAGACCTTATTTTAACTAAATGGCCTCATAAGTTTAAATCTAGTGGTGTTCTTCCACTTGATTTCAGGGATCACTGTCCCATTACCTGCATTAGGGACACTAGACTACAGAAATCTCAAGCTTCAATAATTAAAAAAAAATGTTTTAAACATTTTGTCGATCAAGCCTCATTTCTTCTTACATGACTTATATCTCAGTGACATCTCGTACTCTGCTTCTATCCCTCACCCTCAAGTGTGCCCCTTTAAGAAACTAAGAGTAAAAAATAGAAACAATCCTTGGTTCATCTCAGAGGTCTCAAAGATGCTAATGGTCAGAGATACTGCCTATAGCAGAGCCCGTGCCTTAGGCTTGAGATCTGATTGGCAGGATTTTCATCAGCTGTGCAATCAGTATTTGTTTTAATGCACATATTTGCATGACTCAATAACATTTTACGACACTTAACCTTTAACATATTTTGCATTCTGATCTAATGAAACATTAACAGACAACTACTAGTGAGTAGTAATAACAACCTTTAGCTGCTGATAATGAAAGAAATTTTACTTGACCACGTTTCATGATGACTTGTGTAAAAACACTGATGTTTAAATCTAAATGAGGAAACTGTGGTTTCTGTGGTTTGTCACAGAATTCAAACGAGTATGTCAGTAGGGTGTGTCAAGTCGAACCACATTGAGCAAAACTTGTCTCTTGTCTTTGTGTTTTAGAGTAGAGGCAATCCAAGAGTTTGTGTACAAGAAGGTGAATCCTGCTGTAGAACGATTGCGCAGCCAGACTTAATATCTACTTTGCAGATTCAGAAAGGAATACAAAGTAAACTAATAGTTGTAGAGAGGAATACTTCCACTTTTTTGTTTCTTGTTTTTGTATGGACAAATGAGATAACACATAATACATCAGTAAGGTTTTGAGGTGCTGCTAGGTGGATTTTGTCACCTTTTGGACAGAGTCAGGCTCACAGGGGACTTCTAGGAATGACTCATAGTTGACAGACATGTAGGCACTTGCTAACATAGAAACATCAGGCTGCAACGACCCCATGTACAACTCTCTCTTAAGGTAATGGTTCTGTTCTGTAACACAGCTGATAGAGAAGACTGCAGCTGTGGCATCTGATGATGCAGTGCCCACTAATGGTCAACAAGCAGAGAAACTATAACATGGCTCATCGAACTCTCTGCTGAGAATAAAGATGTGCTAACTAGACAGCATCAACTTGATCTTTACCTTATTATAGATTTGTAGAGAGAAAACACTGAATAATGTAGTCTGATCTGTATAATTCTGCAAACACTGGATATATTTCATATAACAAATGTAAATGTGTTACTTATTACATGCCAAAATCAAGTTTAAGAAAAATAGAGAACAGTATGAGTGTATTTTACTGCATTTTATATTACATATTGTCCTTATGAACAAATAGGGTCTAGCATATCACCAGAATAAGCACTAACTGTGACTGCTGTTCGCTTGTTAGCTCACATAGCCATGCAGCTAGCAGTCCAAACTTGGAGCTCAGACAACTGGGGCAGCAGGATTGCAGAAAAACTACAAAATAGATTTCTATGAGACTTCGATGGAGGATAAGTCTCGTCCTAGAATAGACACCATTACCTTTTGGTGCTGATCCGATTTAAGAGACAGATCCAGGAATTTTTTCTCACCTTTTTAAATCAGAGGCAGAGTGTTATTTGCTTCCCCATACTAGCATGTTTCCTCTAAAACTGTTCAGATAGGGACAGACTTGTTTAGAATATCAATTGCTATTTATAGAGGTCAATTAGAACAGCCAAAATAAAAGTAGTCATCAGTGCTAAATGGAAAATACACCCCCTGCCCTGCAGGTATAGTAGTCTCTGCCCAACCATGAGCTCCCATGAACACAGCCAACTAAAGGTATAATGTGTAGAACACGACCAGAATTCAAAGCTCCGAAAACACAAGGGGCAGCATATCACCAGATTAACCAACAACTGCACTTTGGTAGCTGTCCTTTGCTATAGTTAGCCACCATTAGTGAATTAGCTCATGGCTCAGTAAGTTCTGGAGCCAAAGGTCCTAGAGTTTGTCTGAACCTGGGCCTGAGATTACAGGGGGAGTAACACAGCCTCTAAGATCAAATGAAGTCAGTTTGACACCAGGGGACAGTCTGACCAAGACAGTGACTTTGGGGACACAGTGACTTTTTTTGAACTTATACAACAGCAGTTTTTAATCAAATGTATATTAATCTGGTCAATTAAAAACATTAACAGAACTCAGTAATGATCCTCCGTTATTACACTTGGGATTGATCTAGCTCATTAGTTTCATGACTGGGTTTGAGGTCAACGCAGGAAACAGTTTACTGATTAAAGTCAGTGCAAAAAGTTCAAAAATAACTCAAGTTGCAAAACATTGCATTTTCCACTGCACACATGGTTAGAAGTCCAGATAAAATAGATGATAATCACAAAATCAAATGTATAAAATGTTGGTCTTTGCACCACAAGAGGTCCAGTCAGTTGACTTGCTGCCATCATGCAGGTCCTGCACAAACTTCTGCTCCTTCATGTTTTGACATATCTCGGACGGAATGGTAAGCTGACAGAATATTTTAAATCTATTTAATGAGACATTTACCTAATTTTGGTTGAACTTATCTTTGCAGCACTTGGAGCTAAAATAATAGATGGGGTAGAAGTCCCGGAGGACGAGATGCAGTTTATGGCTTCAGTGCAGTCCAGAGATGGACATGTGTGTGGAGGCTCCCTGATCAGGGGCAGCTTTGTCCTCACTGCTGCGCACTGTGATGGTGATGATGATGATAAGTGAGTTTCATCTTCCAGGAGTTATTTCTTTTTAATTTAATGTAGTAAGTTATACAAGCCCACATTGTGTCTTTTTGCTTTGTTTTGTCATTGGCAAAACAACCTGAGAAAAATCTACTGACGACCTCTCAATTCTAACATTTTGCAGTAGACTGGTGAGGGTTGTTTTGGGCACCCACAATCTCAAGAAGACTGGGACAGTGAGAACCATTGCGCAGAGATGCAAACACCCTGATTATCATGATGAATCTATAGAAAATGACATCGTGCTCCTGAAAGTAAGCATATATTCTGTAAGTCATTTTGTCCCAGATGATGTGTTGTGTGCTCACTGTCAAATTAGCTTAAGCTTTGCTTGTTTTTAATTCCTATGAGGGTAAATGCCAAAAGTGACAAAAAACTAAATCAAATTCAAAGGTCCCTGAAATTCTAGCTAAGACACAGCACTATCAAAGCTGTTATATTGTATAGTTAACCTTCATTTAAAAGATTCATCAGCTCCAACTTCTAGTGATTGTTTAACTGAAGCCTGATGAAGAGTAAAACCATGTTCAGACACTGTTCATTTCTACATTCTGGATTGTGTCTACAGCTGTCTCAGAGTGTTCCAGTGGGTGGAACAATACGACGCATTCGACTTCCCCCTCCTGACATGAACCTACAACCCAACCAAAGGTGCCATGTAGCTGGATGGGGAGAGACCGAAGCTGGTAGAGGTGTTGATGACCTGAGAGTGGTGGGTGTATCGGTTGTTGACCAGAACGTCTGTAGACAGCAAGTTGATGGGATTTCTGCCAATGTCATCTGTGCAGGTGGATATCGAACACTCAAAAGTTTTCTGTATGTTTATGGACAGTTTATAAACACATTATGTATTTGTATTTGTATCAAGATATGTCCATTTTACAGGGTGATATTGGTGGTCCTCTGGTGTGCAACGGAACGGCTGCTGGTGTTGTATTTGCGATTGATGAAGATTGTAGTGACCCAAGTGTTCCCAATCTCTACACCGAAGTGTCAAAATTCCGACCCTGGATCAACCAGATTCTCAAGAAAAATGGTTGTTAAATGCAACAACCTCACACAATCATTGTATTTAGGAGGTGTAGTTATGTCTAAGTCGCTCAGTCAGTGTTTGCTTCTTAATGCAACGCAAAGTAAAAAAAATGTTTCAAACATTGTTTCCTCTTTTCTTCTTCTGAGGACACAAATGGCATTGTAGTTGTTTTTCCAGCAACATATCCACAAACTGTCTTTGGGTCAATTAGATGTAGGATCAGGCACGTGCACACATAAGGCCCAAAGGGTGCTTGAGCCCCTGCCCTTTTTACCTTGTATTAAAAAGTGCCCTTTTGGTGTGTTTTTTTAATGAATAAATAAATTCCTGTGGTGCAAAGGGATGTCAAAAAAACGGCGGTATAAAAACGCCACAGTTAAGCACCATACGCATTTCGTACATAATATGGTGTTGTGTGTGTGTTGAGCCTGTAAAGCCGCTTCTCTTTCAGCTGAAGCTTCGCTCTGTCTCTCTCTATGAACGGTCGCTACTTTCAAATTAAAAGCCCCCCGCTAAATTCAAATACTAATGGGGTGCAATGTAAAGCTCTTATTTTGAAGACAAAGAGGGAGCTGCCTCATCGAGCACTCCACCACGCACGTAGATGAGATGTGACAGTGGAGTGACTTGAAGCTTTGTGATTTATAAATCCATTAATATAACTTCCTTGTGGGGGCTAACAAGTTAGTGATGGGAATTCCGGCTCTTTGAAGAGAGCGGTTCTTATGGCTCGGCTCACTAAAAAGAGCCGGCTCTTTCGGCTCCCAAGTGGCTCCTCAGATTTTTTTGTTGCTGAAATTAATTTATCACCAAAAATAATGAAAAATGATGTGTAAAATGAATTACTATTGTAAAAAACATACATTATATCAAATTATTATTACTTATATAGCTTATTATACTCAACATGGAACAGAGTGCTACAAAAAGTACATAGCCTTTTGCACAAACTGTGTCATAGAGCTCTGGTTGTAGTTGGAGGTGGTTGTGGTGGTTTACTGTAGACACTGTAGACGCTGCAGCAGCAACAACAGTTGCAGTAGACAAACTGGAACCTTCATTAGCAGCAGGTTCACTTGCTTGTCTTTTTTCTTCCAACTGCACAGATGGATGTACAGTTCTAATGTGCCTGTGCAGGTTATTTGTAGAGTCTGCTCCATATGAGATTTTAACAGTGGATGTTTTGTCTCTCCCTCTCTCTCTCTCTCTCTGTCTCCCTCTCTCTCTCTCTCTCTCTGTAAGCCCCGCCCCTCCTGCTCAGTGCGGACACACAGACGGCACCACACATCATGTAGTTGACCAATCACGTTCAGCTTAAACAGAAAATAAAATAGAGGAAAAAACAAAAACCAAGGCGGCTCGTTCACTTTAAAGAGCCGGCTCTAAGAGCTGTTTCGTTCGCGACCGACACATCACTATAACAAGTCGCCTTCCACTTATTCAACGAGATTGAATATGAGTCATATTTCAGAAGAGTGTCCATTTGTGCTTGTTAAAGGAGAACTTCGGTCGATTTCAACATGCAGCTTTACCGCTCAAGCTACCCTTGACTTGCCAGTACCGAAAACGCGAACACTTTTGGTCCACCTCTTACAGGGCTCCTTGAGCGTAGAGTTAGCATTTTCAGCTAACAGCATTGGGGCAGAACTTTACACTGTGTTTTAAGCATCTTAACATGCTCCAAATCTCACCCCAAAAGTTATGCAACATCAGCAGATACCTTACAACACAGCACTGTAGCATTTATGACTCACAATGAATAAAAAAGTGGTTAAAACAATGTGTTTGTGCAAGCAGTTACATACCGGTTTGTTGACATCCCTGTCGTCCGGTAGACCAAACTAGTCGATCCATCGAGCATGCGCTTGCTCCCTCACTGGCAGCGACGGAATCTTGAATTTTACGGACAGAAACGTATCCCAGCATTTTTGTTTTTCTGTTCATAACATACATGTTCATGTTACAGCCTGTCATGAGCCATTAGCCTTACACTAGCCTGTTATGAGTCTATTCGCTCTGCACTGAGAGCTAGCTTGTCTGCTCATGCTAATGGTTCTTGCAGAGAGGAGAGGAGAGCAGAGCAGAGAGTTCATGTGACTTTAGTCAGAGAAGCAGGTCAGTGATGAACACTTGTTAACAGAGACATTATTACAGAAAGGCACATTATTAGAGAAGCAGCGTGTTTAATAGATTAAAAAACAATGATCTGACCTTTATGACTATTTTAACAACATCATTATTATAATTGAATTTACTGTTTAGCTCAGCGTGTCCTTGGCATGAAGCTATGTAACCTCAGCTAACCAGAGTGAAGGGCCTGTTACAACTTTGAACAGCTATGAGCTCCATGATAAAGAGTGGGTATGAAGAAATTTAAATAAAGAATAGAAACATCAACAAAAATCACATCTGGATCGGTGCATTGACTCTAATTCAATGATTAATGAGAATAAATTAATCCTACTACACAGTAAATCACCCACATTAGGACAAGACAATAGAACATCATGTTCACGCAAAAGAAAAAATTCCAATGGATTTCAGAGATATTCTTAAAAATAACATATGTGTATTTATTTAATGTGTTCAAGAGGACCCTTTAGTTATTGTGTGTACGTCTCTGGTCTACAGTATCCTGTGGTTCAGCTAGACTGTCACACAATTGAAAGCAATGATGGAAGTTTCTGTGTCAAGTAGATCCACACCAAACAGCCATGTTGTTGCATCTACATTAAATTCATCCAGAAAAAGTTTTCTTAATATTAAATGTTTATTCAACTTAGCATTCAAAAGCAGGGAGAGATACAGTGAATGCAAACACAAATACAGACATTAAAAGTCAACACTAACAAAGACAACAGAACAAAAAGGATAATTAAAGTAAATGCCTGTAAATTTATAGATACATGTGACATGAACTACAACAAAAGAAAAATCAATTAATGAACAATCAAATGCCAATCACTCATTTGGACCCCTAAAAGCTACTTTTGTGGAATAAAAATATTCATACACAAAGAAATAGAGGTGCAAAAAGGCTCAAAACAAAACAAAAACAGTAAATACAAAGTGCCATTACGGAAAGGGAAGAAGAACAGAGTCATGTCACATATGTCAAAGTTCCTTCCCTGGATCAGAGAGGTCTCAAACAAAGTTAACTCTGTTATGTGTAGCAACATAGTGAGGATCAAAACACAAGACACAACAAAGTTACATTGTGAGCCTCTAATGGCAAGTCCAACAGCCTCGGTCATAACAACAGTATTAAATACAAAATGTAAGGCAGAAATAAATGTTGAATAACGTCAAGTGAGGAAGAGGGAGAATGGATTTATGTGAAGCATATCAAAGTTCCTTCCCAGGACCGCAGATGGTCTCAGACAAAGTCACTTCTAACAAATCCAACTAAAGGTCTGGCATCAGTATACTTTTATTGCATTGTGGAGATATAAAATGGTATTTAGGTTCATAAAACAAATGCTTTAATTTCTTTTCGCAGTGTTCAGCTTCAACACAAACTCATGAGTCACTCCAAAAGGCATGTTTCTGTAGTAGCTGTACTTCATATTCTGTCCATTTACAAGTAGCAACAAGTATAATAACAACATATAATATGATATATATTCGATTTTTGAAAATGATACTTTCAATCCCTGACAGCTGAGAAACTCAGTTGTGTGTAAGAACAGATTTCGTCAAAGTCTGCAGAACATTTCAGTAGAAAGCCACATTGTTTCTTAAGAATTCTTTTGAACACAAACCTGTTGTAACACGCTGAAAAGGGGAAAGTAAAATAACACAAGATTTATTAAACCACAATTTTGTAAGGGTGTACTCTTTGTCAGTCATTCACGACTTAGACATGTGAGTGGTAGAAAGAGTACAGAAAATCTTCACTCAAGTACGACTTATAATAGCCAAATCTGATTATTGTGCACCATGAATCTTTCATTTTATGATAATAACATTGAGTGGTCTTGTTGGGCGTCAGACGTCAGTATACCTGATGTAATGCCAGCTTTAACGTTTTTATTAAACTGCAATTTTGTAAGGGTGTACTCTTTGTCGGTCATTAACGACTTTTTCTCCGGAGGACTTCATGAATCCAGACACGACGGCGGGTGGTTTTCCGGCGTTTCTGGGACTTGTACAGCAGGTACAGTGCAGCAACGGTGGTGATATCAGCCATGATAGACATGGAAAGACAGCTGGTTGAGAAATACCGGTTAACAAATGAGCGGGCAAGCGCGAATGACGCGAATGAAGCGAATAGTCCAAAATGATCATGCGGCGCGAATGAAGAGTCTGAAGCGAGCCGAGGAGAAACGAGGAGAATTACAAAATAAAACAGGAAATATTTCAACCAAAAACTCAAACCATGACAAATTAAAAAATCCTATCGGGGAATTTGGCTTCAGCACATTTGTATTGCGTTGTGGAGATTTAAAATGGGATTCAAATTAATAAAGTGCATTTCTTCTTTTTCCAATGTCCATGTGAGCTCAAAGCAAACTCAACAGTGTAACTGAAAGGCTGTTCTTTCCTGCTGAGTTTTCTGTTGTCAATGTACTTCATAGTCTGTCCCTCCAAAAGTGGCAACAGGTACACTTATCAAGGTTTAATACATTATGTTAAATGATACTTTCAATTCCACACAGTTGAAAAACTCTTCAGAACATTTCCTTACAAAAACAAGATTGTTTCTTAAGAATTATTTTGAACTCAAACCTGATGTAACACACTGAAAAGAGGAAAGTAAAAAAAAACACTTTGCAAGATTTATAAAAACCACAACTGAGTAAGAATGTTCTCTCTGCCAATCATTAATGACTTGAATATATTTGCGTTTTCGGGCAATTTGTAGTTTGCATTTAGCAGATACTTTTCTCCAAAAGCGACTTACAGTAATTCATACATACATACATACACTGATGGTGGTGGCTGCCATGCACGACCAGCACATCAGGAGCAGTTAAGGGTTCAATATCACTTCAACATTCAGACCAGGGGAATTGAACCATTCAATTGAATTGAATTCAGCATACTGTAGTGTCTTGTACTGGCACCTCTGGTCTAGGACAGCCTTCCACTTCACAGCAGTTCGACTGACACTATCACCGCCTCCAAGTTCTGTAAAAATGTGTTTCACTCCTACAGAATGGCCTGTCTTAACATCTGACATACTTTCTCATTTCTTTGAAAATCTCTTTGTGCCTTTTGTTTCAAACATGTTCTATGAATAAAACTTTTATATCATATAACTATTATTATTGTGGAGGTTCTGCTGAGCTTTAGTCAGTCTGTCAGTTTTTGGTCTTTATATGAAATGCAAAACTACTGATTCATTTAAATTCTTCATCCGAAGAAAGAAATGGTATTTAAAAACCTATATATTCCTTTCTTTCTAAAGTGTATACAGAAAACCTTTAAGGGAAACTTTTATTTAGAATTCCCACCTGAGTCTGTGTGTGTTTGAGGTTCTTGGATGTGTATTTGTTAAAGTGCAGATGTTGATATTGGCACGACTCAATAACATTTTCCGACACTTCACCTTTAACATATTTTGGATTCTGATCAAATAAAACATTAACAGACAACTAATGAGTACTAATAACAACCGTTAGCTGCTAATAATGTACGAATATTTAACTCGACCACGTTTTATAACGGCTTCTGTGAAAACACTGATGTTCAAATCTAAATGAGGAAACTGTGGTTTCTGTGGTTTGTCACAGAATACAAACGAATATATCAGCAGGGTGTGTTGAGTAGATCCACATGGAACAAAACTTGCCTGGTGTCTTTGTGTTTTAGAGTAGAGGCTAATCAAGTGTTTGTGTACAAGAAGGTGAATCCTGCTGTAAGGAATACGAGGTAAACTAAAAGTTGTAGAGAGGAATCCTTCCAAAAAACATTTATTTTTACAAAGTTTTACACTTTGGTTTATGTATTGATTACAACAAATGAGATAAAACATAGGGTAGACACGTGTGAGGTGGGGAATAAAACAGTAATACTGCAATAATAAGCAGAGGTGGATCTCATCATTAGATGTCGAGATTCAGTTCCCGTCGGTCAGTTCGGCAGGAAGAAACATTCGTATCCTTCATTTGTTTGTTCATTCAGTCACGTTTCCGGTACGTCGTTTAGCGGTGAATCATGGAATGCACAGTTCTCAGCTCCTCGTTCTCCAACGATCGTGCTAACGGTCAACATAACACTGTAGTTCAAGGCAAATACATAGCTGCAACTTCATGATTATGTGTACTTTTAAACAACACAACAGTTAACAGCTGAAGCATGCAAGCCAAGAATGAGTGACTGACTGAACGTGAACACCAGGAGAGGAATCAGTGAACGAGATGAACCAATATAGGAAGCCAGCGAGCTACGAACAAAATGAAATGTTTTTCTTTCATGGAAACGGTTGCTATGCTTTCCTGTTTCTCATTGGCTAAAATTCGACGACAGTATCCTAGACTCAGCATACGATTGGCTGGCCCTCAGTCCTCTTCATCACTCTGATAACTAAACAGTGAACAACACAGCGACTAGTCTGTGAGAACGAAAAAATGAATGAGAGAGAAGTGAAACGTGGGATCAGGTCAGTTCGTTAAAGAGTCGTTCCTTCGAACTGATTCGATTCACCGACACATCATTAATAATGAGCGAGGTGGACAGTATACTCAACATTATGAGTATTATGAATTTGCCAGTTTGAACAGGTGAGTTTGAGGTGGGATTTGAACAATGTTGTGGTTTTTGAGGTGCTGCCTGGGGGAATTTGGTCACCTTTTGGACAGAGTCAGGCTCACAGGGGACTTCTGGGAATGACTCATAGAAGACAGACATGTAGGCACTTGCTAGCATAGAAACATCAGGCTGCAACGACCCCATGTACAACTCTCTTTTAAGGTGATGGTTTTGTTCTGTAACACAGCTGACAGAGAAGACTGCAGCTGTGGCATCTGATGATGCAGCGCCCACTAATGGTCAACAAGCAGAGAAACTATAACATGGCCATGGGGCTGTCTGCTGAGTATAAAGACTTGCTAACTAGGCAGCATCAGCTTGCATTTGTACACAATAAATACTACATTTGTTGATTTACCTTATTATAGATTTGTAGAGGGAAAACAGTGAATAATGTAGTCAGATCGGTATAATGCTGCAAACACTGGATATATTGATTATAACAAATGTGAATGTGTTACTTATTACATGCCAAATTCAAGTTGAAAACAGAGTGTAAAAATAGTGTATTCTACTGCATATTATATTACATGTTTTTATTATGACAGCAATATTAAAGTATTGCTGCATGTGAATGTTCCTTCTCCCCTACACGTTCAAATTGCATTTGTTTCATAACCGTGAGAACACTAATGCTCATATCTGACAGTGGAAACTGTGGTTTTTATGGCTCACCTCGTCTGAAGATTACAAAGCAATGTCTCAGATGCCTGTGGCAAGTATTTCTACAAAGTGGCACAAACACTTTATTTGAATGGGTGTGCATAAGACACTGTCATAATGATGAATGAGTCTGAATGTTTTTTGACAAACAGATGGTAGCATATCACCAGAGAAAGCATTAACTATGGCTGCTGTTCGCTAGTTAGCTCAATTAGCCATGAAGCTAGCAGTCCGGACTTGGAGCTCAGACAACCACTGGAGTGTTGTTATTTACACCCCTAAGCACAGTAGTGATGGGAATTCCGGCTCTTTAAAGAGAGCCGGTTCTTATGGCTCGGCTCACTAAAAAGAGCCGGCTCTTTCGGCTCCCAAGTGGCTCCTCAGATTTTTGTGTTGCTTTAATTAATTTATTACCAAAAATAATGAAACATGGTGTGTAAAATGAATTACTAATGTACAAAACATACATTATATCAAATGTTTATTATTTATATGGCTTATTATACTCAACATGGAACAGAGTGCTACAAAAAATAAAATTTACAGTACATAGCCTTTTGCACAAACTGTGTCATAGAGCTCTGGTTGTAGGTGGAGGTGGTTGTGGTGGTGTTCTTAACACACTGTAGACGCTGCAGCAGCAACAACAGTTGCAGCAGACAAACTGGCACTTTCATTAGCAGCAGGTCCACTTGCTTGTCTTTTTTCTTCAAACTGCACTGATGAATGTACAGTTCTAATGTGCCTGTGCAGGTTATTTGTAGAGCCTGCTGCATGAGATTTTAACCTTCAATACTCCACACTCAATTTTACTGCGTTTCCTGCCGTCACTCACCTTTCCAACGTGTTGTCTCTGTAGCTCTGTCTCTCTCTCACTAAGCCCCGCCCCTCCTGCTCAGTTCGGACACACAGACGGCACCACACATCGTGTAGTTGACCAATCACGTGCGGCTTGAACAGAAAAAAAAGAGGAAAAAAAAAAAAAAAAAACGGCTCCGGCTCCCAGACAGGAGCCGGCTCCGATCGTTCACTTCAAAGAGCCGGCTCTAAGAGCCGTTTCGATCGCGACCGACACATCACTAGAGCACAGGAGCTTTGGATCTGGGTCAGGACTAGCTGGTTAGCCTGCTAACTTCCGGATATCTTTGCAAGACAATAAATAGATGTCCGGTTTGTCAAAAACTAACTAACTAAACTTAGAACAAAAACTACTGTGCAGATGTCCATGAGACTTTGATGGAGGCTGAGTCTTGTTCCAGAGTAGACACCATTAACTTTTGGTGCTGATCCGGATTGAGAGACAGATCCAGGACTTTTTTCTTACCTTCTTCATTGAAAGTGAAACTCTCGCCAGAAAACAACCGAGGCTTTATTTGCGATTGAATATGAGTCAAACCTTCGTGTAAAAGCATAATTACGATGAAAGAGGCACTTTTAAGATTTACCGTATTTGCGTTTTCGGCCACGTTCATTTTGAAACTTTGCTCGTAGCATCACCAGGGTCTCTACTCATGAACACGAGCATTGAGAACATTGTTTGTGTACACAGAGTTTATGAAAAAGAAGGTTTTTAAACTACTCACGTTAGCTGCTGCATCTCTGAACTGCTCCTCAAGCGTGCCTGTCAGGTGGCACTCGGGGATCGACTCTATTTGCCTGCCATGACGGCTGCGCGCCCGAGATGCAGCAGCTAACGTGAGTGCTCAATGCAGGGCCCTGACTGATGGCAGAGGCCACCATGCAAGGTCCCAACTGCACATCAGGAGCAATTTGGGGTTCAGTATCTTGCTCAAGAATACTTTGACATGCAGCTCAGCTCAGCTCAGAGCTGGGATTTGAACCAGTGACCTTCTGATCACTGACCTGCTCTACCCGCTAAGCTACAGCTGCCCCAAGCTTGCAAATTGAAAAGGTTTATTTTCTTGGTACTGTGGAGGTGGTAGACAGAATAACAGTTACAGAATAATCTAGCACCGGCGTTGTGGGGAGACCGGGATTAAGTGGTCACCCAGCGATGAGGTGATGAAGAGCAGGTGCGCCACTCCGCTGTTGTCGCCACACCTCTAACCACACACATGGAGGAAGAGCAGGTGAGGGAGAAAAGGGAGGGGGAAGAAGGCAGACAGGAGGAACATAGGAAACAGAACAAAATACAAACCGGCTGTCATCGCAGCATCATGACACCGTTGTTTTTTTGTTATTTATTTGTATGTAGGTATGTGAGAATGTTGTGTGCAGAACGTCAAGTGTCAAGCGTCATTTTGAGACGAAGCACAAGAAGACTTTCAAAGACCAAGCAGACAAAGCAGAGTCAATTAAACATGCTGTGTCGCTCACAGGACAGAAGCAAGCTATCGCATTGCGCATTGCATTGCAAAGCATGGGAAGCCGTTTACAGTTGGCAAATTTATTAAGGAGGCTATCCTCAGTTGCTCAGATGCTCTTTTTGAAAGCTTGCCAAATAGAGAAACAGCTAGAAGTGTTCAGCAGTACGTCTTTTAGTCCTGCTACTGCTACTTTCATGTCACTAACTCTGCCCGAACGTTCAGAAGGCCCATTCAAGCGAATGGAGCATTCTACAGTATTAAGAAGAGCCGTGTGATAAAAAATAATAAAACACTGTCTTGACAGTCCTCTAAACATCTTCAGTTGAGGCTGCCCAATGTTGTCCCACCATTAGATTTGCATTCTATCTGCCCTCTCATCTGTCCCCTGAAATGGTTGCCAGGTTTGTGCACAAGCTGACATTGCTAACGGTAGCTGGCATTGATAACGTTAAATTAATGGCTAGCTAATGTTGCTAATGTTTGCTAGCTAACATTAGGGTGTTACAATATGCTGAGCCCATGCTGTAGAACTCAGCCATTCTGATATTGTTTTCCACAAACTGGCAACAGAGATACCACATGATACCAACGATGGTATACTAGTGGCTGACAAAGCTCGTTAGAAGCTGGAACCAACTGTCCGAATTCTTACAAAGAGATTAAAAAAACAATAATTTTGGACCCAATAAACATTTTTAAATAATTTGTAATCGTAATAACATTAAGGAAAAATGATAGGCCTACTTTTTAGCTCTGTGGCTGTTTTAGTTTTTTTTTAAATGATTGCATGCAAATGTAATCAATATGACCTTTAATGAGCTCGAGTTTGATAACTGTGACTGTGAGAACATCAATGCTCAAATGTGCAGATCGAGCCTGTGGTTTCTGCTGCTTGTCAAGATACTTAAACAATTCCAAGAAACAGTTTTGGGTTGTGGGTTATGTCACTTATATCCAAACCAAAGAACATTGGTGGTCGGCTTTTGTTTTTCTCTGACTCAGTTTATCAAGCCAAAGAGCATTTGATGTGGATACATACCATAGTTATGAGCAAAATAAAGAAAAGGGAAAAAAGGAGGAGCAACATGGACCAAAATTAATTGGATAATAGGTTGGTTAATAGGATAAAACCGTTCTTCTGTAACATATATTTCGTTCTCATTTCATAAACACATACTTGTTTGGGGCAATATACACAGTCAGTTTAAACACATGTAAATTACTGATGAGTCATGATTCTCCTTTTTACCTCTAGCTGTCAGTCAATGATCACATGACTTTTGCTTTGGTTTCCTGTTCGTTTTTTGGTGCGACCTCGCAGTTGCAAAGGCAAAAAGCCCAGGGTCCCAGCTAAAAAGAAGATTCATAACAAAGAAAATGTTCAGGTCCTCCATTAAAAGTCCTGCGGTGAAGTTGTGTCCAGACAGTGAGGATGAGATTCAACCAAAATACAGAGGTTGACAGGGACTGTGCCAGGGAAAAATGTATATGTTGAATAGTTGGGTTAAACTCATTACATGCTGATTGAAATGTGTGAATGTGCTCCTGCCTGAATCACATGGTTTATATTTACCACAACATGACCGCGATGCTTCGTCTCTTTACTGGCCACATGAACTCGTAAGACAATTAAAAGCTGCACCAACCTCACAGAGGATGTGGCTAAAGAAGTCGAGATGAAGAGCACGAAAAACCACAGGGTCGCTTATCGATCCATCTACTTTTGGCCAATAAAATGGGGATCTTTGAGACCCCCAGAGACAACAGCTTGACTTGTCTGCTAGCATGATGCAAGCTCTGCACAAGCTTCTGCTCTGTCATCTTCTGGCATGTCTGGGACTTAACGGTAAGATAAACTACTCTGGTTAATAAGTCTTAGGTCTACAAATGCAGGGTCGTGTAGTAACGAGTTACAAGTAATGCACAGGAGTAGAATGTTTTTGTTTATTTGAAGAGAGAGTACTTTTCGAAAGTAAGTTCCAAGTGGACTTTTGACCCTGATGAATGGTGATGAAAAAAAACATAAAAAGAGGCAGCTTTATCTTGTCATGGTTCCTCAGGATGTGGTTGTTGTCAATAGAGATGCACCGATCGATCGGCAACCGATCGCAATCGGCCGATAATGCCCCTATCGGTTTTGATCGGAGTTCTCAAAATAGATCACATCAGGCCGATCAGATGACGTTGAAGTATAAAGACAGTGCATTAACTGCATGCTGGGAGGGAATTTCATGGCTGCCGTTGCCCCGCACTTTGGCCTTGATGCCCCGTGAAAAAAAAACTCAGCGTACGGCCACAGTGGCCTCTGTGCCCCGGGCCCGGTAAGCGTAGCGAGCTTGCCCTGAATTACAGCCACCTGAGTGCACAGTAGTCACTCACAGTAACTTCAGTGAGTCCGCGGTTCGCGCAGGTGGAGTCTCATCATCACGATGATCTCACGTGAAAGCCTCTCAAACAGCAGCAGCGTCTCAAAACAGAAGAACGAAACTTACAGCAGCGAGCGAGCGCAGCCGGTTTTGACATGATACGTAACTAACTTATGTGGTAGGATTTAGTCCGGTAAAGTTGGAAATATATTCACAGATTCGAACTTCCCGGATCAATAACTCATAAGTGAAACCTTGTTAAAACACAAACGACGACTCTTTTCTACCATAGTAAGGAAGACAACGAGCTACAACCGTATGTTAATTAAAACGAGCGGCTGGACATTAACTCTGGTCTGTATGATCAGCCGGCTGTGAGACGAGGGCGCAGGGACCGTCTACAAAGTGCAACACCGAAAAGAGAAACTACAAAAAATTCAATAACTTAACTATTATTCAGAGTGTAGTGTCACCAAAATCACTCCACACATCAGTGGTCTCCTGCTGGTTATTCTACATTTTTTTGTTTGGAAAAAATGTGCTTTGCCATAATTTTGGGGAATTTCTATCAGGAGAAATATTCAATAACACTAATATTCAGTGTGGTGTCACAAAAATCACCTCACCCTAACCCTACTTAACAAAAACTACTTTCTAATGTAACTTTAACTTGATTTTGGTATAAAAAAATGTTTTAATACACAATCCATGTCTTATTATAAATTAGGATGTTATGGTATCAGTCTGAAAGGTAAATCAACACATTTTACCCAGTGGCATTTGAGCCCTGTCATGTGACCTTGGTGCCCCTGAAAAAAAAAGTGAAGGCCAAATGGACTTGCCCCTAAAATGACAAAATTCCCACCCTGGCTGCATGCATTCCCACTAGTAAGCTACAGTTTCTCTATGTAAGCTGAGTCCAAGTTGTCTCTAAGAGAGTCTCTAGAGTGTGAAATATTGCACATTGCCTCAGCCTGCAATAAAACGGTGGTCAATTCATTATACTTTCTCATCTCCTAATTTTTATACTTAATAATACAATGTCAATGTTGTGTAAGAAGAATCATTAATTAAATATATGAAAGTTACACAAGACAACAATATAGAAACATTTATGGATTTGACGCTGTGATCGGTGATCGGCAATATCGGGATCGGCAGATACTGCTTTCGGTGATCGGTGATCGGCCCCAAAAATCCTGATCGGTGCATCTCTAGTTGTCAACTGTTGGGCCCTGTTCACCAGTACTGCACCACAGAGGCACCCAGTACTTACAAAAATACTTAGATAAACTTCTTTCGTCTTTTCGTAAAATGTTCCTATAAAGTTTCCATGGTAACCTCCTGTGAACTTTAAACACCAGTAGGAACCTGTGGGTATTGTGGGCTACATGTTCTTATTCACAAAATGAAATTACTCAGTTAACACCAGAGCATTACACTCTAAGCCCCCGGCTGTCTTATAAAGTGCTGCCCAACAGACTTTTAAAACCTCCTCTAACCTCTGCAAGCTCACTTAAGTCAGTTGCACACAGGTTATAATATAGTTAGCCGGCTAATGTAAGCTGTGTTACTAATTTAATATGTACCATTAATCTTTGATGTTATCATAATGACATTAACTTACCTTGTGGTCTGTTGGACATTTAAATAGACAGCTTCAAAGATCAGTTTACCTGATGTAATGCCAGCTTTACATTAAACATTAAAGTCACTTTCATATTAAGAACCAATTACATTCAGACTATATACAGAGTTGGAATGGAAAGTAACTTGTATTTTGAGTATTTTTTTAACCTGGTACTGTTACTGTCAAACCACATCAACCAAAACTTGTCTGGTGTCTTTGAGTTTTAGAGTAGAAGCAATCCAAGAGTGTGTGTACAAAAACATAAATCCTGCTGTAATTATATTGCACAACTAGACTTAATATCTACTTAGTGGATTTATAAAGGCATAAGAGGTGAGTTTGAAACTTTGGTTTTTTGTTTGGATACAACAAATGACATAAAAAAATGTATCAGTGGACTTCTGAGGTGCTGCTAGGTGGATCTTTTCATCTTTTGGACAAAGTCAGGCTCACAGGGGACTTCTGGGAATGACTCATAGTAGACAGACATGTAGGCACTTGCTAACATAGAAACATCAGGCTGCAACGACCCCATGTACAACTCTCTCTTAAGATAATGTTTTTGTTCTGTAACTCAGCTGATAGCGAAGACTGCAGCTGTGGCATCTGATGATGCAGCGCCCACTAATGGTCAATAAGCAGAGAAACTAACTTCTTTAAGAAAAATGTATGAGAGTATGAGTGTATTTTTACTGCATATTGTATTACATGTTGTTATTATAAACAAATGGGTAGCTTATCACCAGAGTTATTTGCTTCCACATATGTGGATGTTTCCTGTAAAACCGCTCAGGTAGGGAAAGACTTGTTGAGAATATTGATTGGAGTTTTAAATTAGCCAATTATAAAAGCTAAAATAAAAGTAGCCATGAGTATTAAATGAAAAATACGCCTCCCGCCCTGCAGCTAGGTATAGTAGTCTCTGCCCAACCATGAGCTCCCAGTGAACACAGCCAACTAAAGGTATAATTTGTAGAATACAGCCAGAATTCAAAGCTCCGAAAACACAAGGGGCAGCATATCACCAGATTAACCAACAACTGCACTTTGGTAGCTGTCCTTTGCTATAGTTAGCCACCATTAGTGAATTAGCTTATGGCTCAGTAAGTTCTGGAGCCAAAGGTCCAAGAGTTTGTCTGAACCTGGGCCTTAGATTACAGGGGAAGTCACCACGAGTGACAAGGCCCAGTTTGGATTTGGGAGCCTGACATTAGAATGAACACAGAGAACTGGATCTGAACGCAGCCTCCAAGATACACGAGGTCAGTTTGTCAACAGGGGACAGTCTGACCAAGACTATGACTTCAGGGGACAACAAAACAAAACAAATACATTTTTGAACAACAGCAGTTTTCATCAAATATGATTCTGGTCGATTAAAAACATTAACAGAATCTTCACACATGTTCTTAAATTATTGAATTAATTATTGAAAAGTCACTTAATCAATAGGCTGAATGTGTCTTAAATACAGAAAAGCAAAACAAGTGAGTGGTGAAGGACATGAATAGTAAGAAGCAAAGTAAGAGGAGGAAGAATTAATTTATGTCTTATACATTAAATGTTATACTGGTCAGGCACTGATCGCATAAAGTATACACTTCAGCTGATAAACAAGGTGTAGATGCAAAGATAACACAAGTTGCAAACGTTTGCATTTTTTATTGCACACAGGACATGGTTAGAAGACAAGGTAAAATAGATCATAATCACAAATGCAAATGAAGCAAAATTCTGTTTAAAAGGTTGGTCTTTGCAGCCCCAAGAGGCCATCATGCTGGCCCTGCACAAACTTCTGCTCCTTCATGTTCTGACATATCTCGGACGAAATGGTAAGCTGATAAAATTGCTCCTTAATGCAAAGCAAAATAAAAAAAATGTTGCCAACATTGTTTTCTCTTTCCTTCTTCTGAAGACACAAATGGCATTTTAATTGTTCTTCGTCCCTGGATCGACCAGATTCTTAAGGAAAATGGTTGTTAAATGTAACAACTTTACATAAAGCTATGCTGCAGCGTACCTTCATTGTGTTTAGGAGGTGTAGTTATGTCTAAGTCGCTCTGTCAGTGTTTGCTCCTTAACTCAAAGCTAAATTAAAAAAAAATAATAATCAAATCTTTTCTTCTTTTAAAATGGCATCTTTAGTTATTTCAGTAACATATCCACAAACTGTCTTTGGGTGAATTAGATGTAAGATACAGTAGAGCTACTGTAACTGGCTTGTGTCGGAAAATATACATTCATGTGACTTCAGTCAGAGAAGCAGGTCAGTGATGAACACTGTCTTGTTAACAGAGACTTTATTACAGAAAGGCACATTATTAGGGAAGCAGCTTTTTGAAAAGATTAAAAAACAGTGAACGTGTGAATGAACAGAGGAAGGAAAAGAGCTTTATAAAGATTTAAACAATATCATTATTATAATTGAATTTACTGTATAGCTCGACGTCTCCTTAGCATAAAGGTAAGTAAGCTAAACAGAGTGAAGGGCCTCTTATAATGTTGAACAGCTATGAGACGTTTAGATATATGATAAAAATAACAAAAATCACATCTCAGTTGGTGCATTGACTCTAATTCAATGATTAATGAGAATAAATAAATCCTACAGCAAAACACCTACATTAGGACAAGACAAAAGAGCATCATGCTCATTCAAAAATGAAAGGTTCCCAATGATGTTGTAGATATTTTTAAAAATAACATGTGTATATATTTAAAATAGGGCCTTTTAGTTACTGTGTGTATGTCTCTGGTCTACAGTAACCTGGGGTTCAGCTAGACTGTCACACAATTCAAAGCAAAGATGGAAGTTTCTGTGTGGAGATCCACACCAAAGAATGCATCTTTGTTAAATTCATCCAAATAAAGTTTACTTAATATTAAAATGTCAATTTAGTATTCAAAAGCAGGGAGAGATACACCGAAGGCCAAGAAAAACAAAATACAGACATTAAAAGTCAATGCTGACAAAGACAACAGAACAAAAAGGATGGTTAACATGATTGTGTTAGTACATTAATAGATGCATGTGACCTTAACAATAACAAGTAAAATCCAAATCTACAAAAAAAATGGATTAATAAACAATCAAATGCCTCATGTGGAACCTCTAAAAACTATGTGGAATAAAAATATTCATACACAGAGAAACAGGGTAGCATAAAAAGTGTCATTAATACAAAATGGAGGCAAATATAAAAGTTGAATGACATGAAGGAAAGAAGACAGATAGTGGAGACATGTCACGTATGTCAAAGTTCCTTCCCTGGATCAGAGAGGTGTTAAACAGTTAGTTAACTCTGGTACGTGCAGCAAAATCGTGAGGATCCAACACAAGACACAACAAACTTATATTGTGAGCCTCTAATGGCAAGTCCAACAGCCTCGGTCATAACAAAAATGTCCTTTCCATAAGTGTGTAAACAAATAGCCTGTAATACGTCTTTTATGTCTTTTATGGTCATTTTGTACTGTAACATGCAGCAAAGATAGTGAAGACGCAAACGCAAGACACTCAAGAGGCAGGCAGGGTAAAAAACATTGAGGTCAAGTACAAAAAATAAATGAACTACAAACCAAAGAAGCACAGAGAATATAGACAGGAACACAGGAGACAACATGGGGAAACAAAGCAGAGGAGAGAAAGAGAGAAAAGAGAGAATTACAAAATAAAACAGGAAATAATTCAACCAAAAACACAAACCAGGACTAACTAAAAAATCCTACAGGGAGTTTGGCTTCACCATACACTTATTTCATTGTAGAGATATAAAATGGGATTTAAATTAATAAAGTGCATTTCTTCTTTTTCGAATGTTCACTTGAGCTCAACACAAACTCAACAGTGTTCTTGAAAGGTTGTTCTTTCCCGCTGAGTTTTCTGTTGTCAATGTACTTCATCATCTGTCCCTCCAAAAGTGGCAATAAGTACACTCATCAACATTTAATACATTTATACATATATATATTTTAATCCAACACTGCTGAGAAAATCTGCAGAACACTTCACTAGAAAACCACATTGTTTCTTAAGAATTCTTTTGAACTCAAACCTGATGTAACACGCTGAGTAAGAACTTTCTCTCTGCCTATCATTAATGACTTGAATGTATTTGCTTTTCAGGCAATATGAACTTTAAAGGCATACTATGCAAGATTGATCCATTGCTGTTTGTAAAAACACAATTCAAAGGTGAAAGATACGTAGTGATAGGTTGAACCTCATTCCAAGATCATCAAAGACCGATGCTTTAGACATGAAAAAAAAATGGCATCTTCCTCAGTAGTTTTCAAAATTGTCGATGCCCAGAAACATCAAGTACTCAGAAAAATACTAAGAAAATAAGAAAATGCAGACTTTGTTCAACATACTCTACAGAGTTTTACCCACGTTACCCAGGTCAAATTGCTCATTTGGCTGGTTAATACTGATAGAGCGATAGCGATGACGGAAAGGTCAAAGGAAAACCAAAAACAAAGTCAAAGCTAGATGTCATCCTGCACCCAACATAGAAAAAAACAGTGAGGACTTCTCAGTGAACAACAGCTCTAGATGCTCACTGTATTTAGTGCTGTCTATACAAAATGGATACAATCTGACTGTTTTTCTCCAGCCTGCCGATGTGATGTTAACTCATTTTAATGTCTCTCCATTTTCTTCTCATGATTTTAGCACTTGGGAGTGAAATCAAAGGCGGGCATATTGCTCCACGGAACCAGTTGCTGTATATGGCCTCAGTGCAGACCAGAGAGGGACATTACTGTGGAGGCTCCCTCATCAGTGACAACTTTGTCCTCACTGCTGCACACTGTGCTAAACAGTGAGTTAAGTTTCATCTTCCTGAAATAGTTAATTTTCAGTTTAGAGTAATAAATTACATAAACTCACTTCTTTCAAAATAAAAGCATGATTTTTGGCTTTATTTTATTGTTGGCAAAACAACCTGAGAAAATCTACTGACAACCTCTCAATTCTAACTTTTTGCAGTCCACTGGTAAAGGTTGTTTTGGGCACCCACAATCTCAGAAACACTGGGACAGTGAGAACCATTGTGCAGAAATGCAAGCACCCTAATTATCAGCATCACAGAACCGGAAGTGACATCATGCTCCTCAAAGTAAGCATTTATTCTTAAAGCCCATTTGTCCCAAATGAGGTCTTGTATGTTTACAGTCAAATAAGACACATTTAAGCTTTTCTCTTTTTTTTTGTTCCTGTGAGTGTAAATGTCAAATTTGGCCGAAAGAAATGCCAAATTCAAATGTCCCTGAAATTCTAGCCAAGACACAGCACTATCAAAGCTGTTATATTGTAAAGTTAATTTTCATTTAATAGATTCATCCACTCCAACTTCTACTGATTGTTTTACTGAAGCCTGATGAAGAGTAAAACCATGTTCAGACACTGTTCGTTCCCACATTCTGGTTCTGTGTCTCCAGCTGTCTCAGAGTGTTCCAGTGGGTGGAACAATACAACGCATTCGACTTCCCCCTCCTAATATGAACCTCCGACCCGACCAAATGTGCCATGTAGCTGGATGGGGAGTGGCCGACACTGGTACACTCGTTGATGACCTGAGAGTGGTGGGTGTGTCTGTTGTCGACCAGAACGTCTGTAGACGGCAATGGAATGGGATTCCTGCCAATGTCATCTGTGCAGGTGGATATAAAACATCCAAAAGAGCCTGCCAGGTAAGTTTTCTATCTGTTTTTGGAAAGTTCAGGGACACATAACATTTTTTTGAATCAATATATCAAGATTTCCATTTTACAGGGTGATTCTGGAGGTCCTCTGGTGTGCAACGGGGTCGCTGCTGGTGTCGTATCTTTCGGCGATGAAGAGTGTAATGACCAACACTTTCCCAATGTCTACACAGACGTGTCCAAGTTCCGTCCCTGGATCGATCAGATTCTTAAGGAAAATGGTTGTTAAATACAACAACCTTGCACAAAGCCTTGCTTCAGCATACCTTCATTGTATTTAGGAGGTGTTGTTATGTCTAAGTCGCTCTGTCAGTGTTTGCTCCTTAACGCAAAGCAAAGTAAAAAATTGTTTCAAACATTGTTTTCTCCTTCTTTCTTTTGAAGACACAATTGGCATTTTAGTTGTTCTTCCAGTAACATATCCACAAACTGTCTTTGGGTGAATTAGATGTAGGATGTAGTAGAGCTACTGTAACTGGCTTGTGTTGAAAAATATTCATTCATGTGACTTTAGTCAGAGAAGCAGGTCAGTGATGAAAGATTTTACAGAAAGGCATATTATTAGAGAAGCAGCATGTTGAAGAGATTAAAAAACAATAAAAGTATGAATGAACAGACCAAAAAAAGTCCATTATGAAGATTTAAACAATATCATGATCATAATTGAATTTTCTGTTTATCTTGGCGTCTCCTTAGCATAAAGCTATGTAACCTCAGCAAAGTGAAGGGCCTGTTACAATGTCGAACAGCTATGATCTCTGTGATACAGGGTGGGTATGAAGTCATTTAAATAAATAAGAAAAACAACAAAAATCACATCTGAATTGTTGCATTGACGCTAATTTCAGTGATCAATGAGAATAAATGAATCCTACAGTAAATCACCTACTTTAGGACAAGGCTAAAGAGCATCATGTTCATTCAGGCAAAATAAAAGGTTCCCAATGATGTCATCGATATTCTTAAAAATAACATGTGTATCTATTTAAAACAGGGGCTTTTAGTTACTGTGTGTATGTCTCTGATCTACAGTAACCTTTACTTACTGTGTACATCTCTAGTCTACAGTATCCTGTAGTGCAGCTAGTCTGTCACACATTTCAAAGCAATGATGGAAGTTTCTGTGTCAAGTAGATCCACAGCAAAGAGCCATGTTGTTGCATCTACGTTAAATTCATCCAAATAAAGTTGACTTAATATTAAGTGTTTATTCAACTTAGTATTCAAAAGCAGGGAGAGATACAGTAAAGGCCAAGAAAAACAAAATACAGACATTAAGAGTCAACACTGACAAAGACAACAGAATAAAAAGGATAATTAACATGATTACCAGTACATTTATAGATGCATGTGACATGAACTACAACAAAAACATTGATAAATGAACAATCAAATGCCAATTACTCATGTGGAACCCTTAAAAGCTACGTGGAATAAACATATTTATATACAAAGCAACAGAGGTTAAAAAAGTCTCAGAAAAACAGTAAATACAGAAGTGTCATGAATACAAAATGGAAGCACAAATCAAAAGGTGAATGACATGAAGGGAAGAAGACAGAGAGTCATGTCACATATGTCAAAGATTCCTTCCGTGGATCAGAGAGCTCTTAAACAAAGTTAACTCTGTTACGTGCAGCAAAATAGTGAGGATCCAAACACAAGACACAACAAACTTATATTGTGAGCCTCTAATGGCAAGTCCAACAGCCTCGGTCATAACAAAAGTGTCCTTTCCATAAGGGTGTGAACAAATAGCCTGTATTTTACTTCCAAAGACCCTGTAATGGCAGAGTTCAGTCTTTAGAAAATGGAACAGACCTCCTTAAACTGCTCCACTAGAGACATACTCTCTGTCAAGACAAGCACAGAGAACACAGGCAGAAACACAGGAGATGACATAGGGAAACAGAGCCTAAAAGAGACAGAGAGAATTTATTTATTACAAAATAAAACTGAAAATAACTCAAACCACGACTAACTAAAAAAATCCAACGGGGAGTTTGGCTTCAGCGTATACTTTTATTGCGTTGTGGAGATATAAAATTGGATTTCAATCAATAAAACAAGTGCATTTCTTCTTTTTCCAATGTTCACTTTAGCTCAACACAAACCTAACAGTGTCACTGAAAGGGTTTTCTTTCCCACTGAGTTTTCTTTTGTCAATGTACTTAACTAATATTCTGTCCCTCCAGAAGTGGCAATAAGTACACTCATCAATGTTTAATAATTCTTTTAAATAATACTTTCAATCCCACACAGTTGAGAAACTCTGCAGAACATTTCACTAGAAAGCCACATTGTTTCTTAAGACTTCTTTTGAACTCAAACCTGATGTAACACGCTGAAAAGAGGAAAGTAAAAAAAACACTCTGCAAGATTTATTAAACCACAACTGACTAAGAATTGTCTCTCTGCCAATCATTAATGACTGGAATGTATTTGCTTTTCAGGCACTGTGGACTTTAATGGCATATTATGCAGCATTTATCCATTAATGTTAGTAAAAACACACACACGCACACACACACACACACACACAATAGTATGTTTTTGGCTGATTCAAAACAAATATGCACTCCAATATAGGCATAATAGTCACTACAACACTCAACGTCACATGGACCACGTAAGCAAGTCAGCAACAGACAGCAAAATTCAACAACACTAGCACTTAATAGAATAATGCTGTAGTGCCAAGACAGCTATTATTACAAATGAGAGTCACTTGTGTCAAACGGCAGTGCTTGGTGGTGTTCATATGTCTGCAACTTGTTGCATGTTGGTGCTCTACTGTAGAAATGATTCTGTACCTTCTGCCAACTGCTCTGCACTGGCTTCTCCTGAAGCACCAGTAGGACTGTCATCACCATCACCACCTTTGAATAGCAAACATATGCTTACAGTGTTTTTCCATACACTATAGTTCATACAGTAAGATAGTGTAGCCTATGTCTCACTTGATTTGCCCTTGTATTCATATACATAATAATGGAATGATTATATCCCATTTGTTGCACAAATAAACAATTTCAAAAACAGTAAATAAAAAAAAAGTTGCTTGTAAATCAGTGATTTTAAAATTCCAATCCTTATTTTAATTTCAAGGCCAGGGCCTAGTAGGCTACATATTTACACTGTGTAAAAGTGTACAGCCTCAAGGACCAAGAACAAGACAAGAACCAGTTTTTTTAACATAACTTACTTGCAGAAGCATCTTTTTTGTTAATGGCACCATGGATGGGGGGGGGGGGGCTGAATAAATTGGTCAATTTGAGGCATTTGGCCGCGTCATCCTCCAGCGCCTTTCTTTTTTTCTCTCTCTTTCCTCGGCACCGCCTTTTCTCTGTTTTTTTTACCCGGGTTGCGGTCCATCATCTAATCGTCGAAGCCTCGTCTCCTCTCCGGTCCGCTCACTACACACACACATACACCGCAGCAGGTACCAGACACACGTCACACACCCCCTCCTCCACACGCTGTCTGTGTGTCTGATACGGACTGTTGGGGCGGGTGTTAATCGAAACAAACCAATCGTCTTGTCCTCCTCACATGCTACTGGCCTGAGTGGCCTCTGATTGGCCTGGCCTGCCTCTCTGACTTAGAAAAAAAAGTCAGATAGCCGCGACGCCGGCTGACCGGCAGCCCGTTAAACAAATTAGAAAATTAAAAAAAATAAATAAAAAAAAGAGAGAGAGACACAGGCCAGCAGGCCAATCATAGGTTCTTCCTATGGCCAGTCCGGGCCTGATGCCCAGAAACATCAAGAACACAGAAAAATACTACGAAAATGAGAAAATACAGACTTTGGTCAACATACTCTGAAGAGCTTTTCCATTTGCTAAGTGGTCTAATGGAAGATGTCCAAAGAACTAAAGAAATAGATTTTTTTAAAAACGTGTAATGCAGGGGGAGGATTAACACTATGGCAACCAAAACATCTCTCTTAATTATAACATATAACTCATCTATAAAGCATTAATGAATGATTTGTTTGAACTTTTAATAAAGGGTGCCTCATTAGAAAGCTGAGGTATGTTACCCAGGTCAAACTGCCCATTGGCTGGCTGATACTGATAGAGCGATAGAGATGGAGACGAAGGCCAAAGGAAAACAAAAAAAACAAAGTCCAAGCTAGATGCCATCCTGCACCCAACACAGAAAAAACAAAGAGGACTTCTCAGGGAACAACAGCTCTAGATGCTCACTGTATTTAGTGCTGTCTATACAAAATGGATACAATATGAATAGTTATCACATGAACAAAAAAAGGAAAAATGTATAAAAGTGTCACACTGACAATGATGAGACCTACTAATCACATGATCAATGATGTTGCACAAACTTGCAAAATGAAATCGCAAAAAGGTTGTGGCCTGAAGTCAATATAAAGCAGATCAAACACTGTTGTATTAAAAGGGTCGACTTGACTGACAACCCATAAACAACAGGTTGAGTCTCCTGCCGCCATGATGCATGCTCTGCAGAAGTTTCTGCTCTTTCATGCTCTGACATGTTTTGGACGGAATGGTAAGTTGCTCAATCTGACTGTTTTTCTCCAGCCTGTCAGTGTGATGTTAACTCATTTTAATGTCTCTTCATTTTATTCTCATGTTTTCAGCACGTGGGAGTGAAATCATACACGGGCAAATTGCTCCACGAAACCAGATGTTGTATATGGGCTCAGTGTAGACCAGAGACAGACATGTGTGTGGAGGCTCCCTCATCAGCAAAAACTTTGTCCTCACTGCTGCGCACTGTGCTGATGGTAGAGAGTGAGTTACATTTTATTTTCAAGTTGTTTATTTCAATCTGAAGTTACATGAACTCACTTTTTCAAAAGAAATGTAAGACGTGTTTCTTTGTTTCAGTGTTGGCAAAACAACCTGAGAAAATCTACTGACAATCTCTCAATTCCAACTTTTTGCAGTCCACTGGTGAGGGTTGTTTTGGGCACCCATGATCTCAGTAAAACTGTGACAGTGAGAACCATTGTGCAGAGATGCAAACACCCTGATTATCGGCAGAAAACAACGGAAAATGACATCATGCTCCTCAAAGTAAGCATATATATTCTTTAAGCCCATTTGTCCCAGATGATGTGTCGTATGTTTACAGTCAAACTTATATGTCCCTGAAATTCTAACCAAGACACAGCACTATCAAAGCTGTTATAGTGTAGAGTTAACTTTCATTTAAAAGATCCATCAGCTCAAACTTCTAGTGATTGTTTGACTGAAGCCTGATGAACAGTAAAACCATGTTCAGACACTGTTCATATCTATATTCTGGTATTATGTCTCCAGCTGTCTCAGAGTGTTCCAGTGGGTGAAACAATACGACACATTCGACTCCCCCCTCCTAACATGAACCTACAACCCAACCAACTGTGCCGTGTAGCTGGCTGGGGAGTTACAGAAGTTGGTACAGGTGTTTATGACCTGAGAGTGGTGGGTGTGTCTGTCATCGACCAGAATGTCTGTAGACGCCAATGGTCTTGGATTCCTGCCAATGTCATCTGTGCAGGTAGTTATGGAACACTCAAAGGAGCCCGCTACGTAAATTTTCTGTCAATTTTTTGAAAGTTTATGAACACATTATATATTTTTTTGTATCAAAATATCAAGATATTTCCATTTTACAGGGTGATTCTGGTGGTCCTCTGGTGTGCAATGAGGTCGCTGCTGGTGTTGCATCCTACATAGGCTTACATAGGGGTTGTAGGGACGACCATTTCCCCAATGTCTACACAGACGTGTCCAAGTTCCGTCCCTGGATCGACCAGATTCTCAGTCGCAATGGTTGTTAAATGCAACAACCTCACACAAAGCATTGCTTCAGCATACCTTCATTGTATTTAGGAGGTGTAGTTATGTCTAAGTCGCTCTGTCAGTGTTTGCTCCTTAACGCAAAGCAAAATAAAAAAATGTTGCAAATATTGTTTTCTCTTTTAGGTAGTCCCCCCAGGAATCTGCAGAGAAAAAGTTTAAATTCCGTGGGGAGCAATTTTGATTCTGCGGAGAGCAATTCTTGATTCTGCGGCTTGAACGTTAAAATTCCCCAAACATTAAAAAAAACATACTTTCTTTTAAAAAACATACTTTTTTTAATGTACTAATGAATTAAGTATTCTCTTATGAAATTAATTGCAAAACCAGAACACTGCAAAACATTGTGGAACCTACTATTACTGGTTTTAAAATAATCAACATCAACATTTTCTTTGTCCCTGTTGGGCATATTTATTTGCAATATAAAAAGTGAAAAAACTTTTCACCAAACTATGGGAGAAGGTTTAGGAACTAGCAGTGAAACCAGTTCCTCTGAAGTTCTGGTGTCACTGCAGGAGAGCTGGTGTCAGTGAACACAGAACCAGACTGAGCTGCTCCTTAGAACATTTCTCTACACATTGAGTCAGCCTTCCTGCCGTGGAGTGATTGACAGCATGTGATTAACACGAGCTCGACAGCAGTCCAAATTGTGACTGTACATTCAGAGCTGCGACACGTTTGCTTGACGATGATTCAGGTGTTCTTCACTCACCTGGTGGATGGAAACTTGAGTATGTCGCTTCACTGCACGTTGATAATGAAGTTATTTTCATCATCAACGTGTACTTCTACTGTGAGTCTAGAGCCCAGTCTATCTGACAGTGACATCCAGCGGCCGGGATGAAAACTACATGCAAAATGTGATATTCTGCGGAGGGTCTTTGAATCCGCGGACGGCCGAGAAATATGGAGGACCAAACCTGACATAAGTATAAATAAATAAATAATTAAATAAATGCATAAATAAATACATAAATAAATAAATAAATGCATACATAAATACATAAATAAATACATAAATACATGCATAAATAAATGAATAAATAAATAAATGCTGAAATAAATGTATAAATAAATAAATAAAAGTATAAATACAAGAATAAACGCTTTTTATTTATTTATACATTTCTGTTCACCTACATTTATTTATTTCTGTATTTCTGTTCACCTACATTTATTTATTTCTGTATTTCTGTTCACCTACATATATTTATTTCTGTATTTCTGTGTCCATATGTAAATGAGGAGGTAGGAGGTCCTAACCTCAGTCAAGAGTATGATTGGTTACAGGAGTGTGCTCGATGAGAGTCTACTACTTCTGCCTTACTAGCAGCGCTGATTCCTGTACACTGTACAGGAAAGTTGCTGGCTACCAGCAAGCCCGCTCAGCTAACTGTTAGCTGCAGTTGTTGACATTTGTTCATGTAGCTCTGGTTTAGTTATGAATTTGACTGGCGTTCATTTTAACTTGCGAGGGTCCCAGGTGTGCTGGTGGTGTGGTTTGAGAATCCCGTCTGGAGAGAGAGGGGTCCTCAGCCATGTCCGCTAACAAGGAAAAACATTCTGCTCATCGCTCCAAGTCATGTATATGTGTATTCTAGACGAGCGCTACAGAGCACAAATCGTCCAAAAGTGCATGTTGTCGGTCTCATATCTTTGTCGTGAATGTCTGTACTCTCAAATAACTCATGGGTGGAACAGGCTGAGGCATTTGTTCACGCCGAGCGGCTCGAGAGCGGAGTGGAGACCCCTTTTAGCTCTTATGTTAGCTGTTAGCTGCTCGCTGTAGCGCAGCGTCCAGGCTACCTTGTGACACCGGTTACCATCAGGTATTTTTCATTCCGCACTGTTCAGATGGTCGCTTAAAGCCATCGTTCCGAGCCGTATACATCGTTATTAAGCTGAAACTAAATCGGTGTGAAAACTGTACACTGTCATACAGCCTGCTGGTCAAACAGTCTGCAGAGTACGTTGACATCCAGCCCGAGCTCAGCGTGAGGTCAATCAGCTGTGGCAAATCGTGAGACATCCAGATCAACCTGTGACACAAACACCAGTAGCGACAATAGTTAATAGGAAAGCCCAGACATGTATCTCACTCTCGGTGGTAACATGTATCAACAGTTAACCTGGACGCTATGCTCTTAGCGCTACAGCGAGCAGCTAAAAGCTAACTAGCAGCTAACTGCTAACAGCGGTGTCCACGCCGCTCTCGAGCCGCTCGTCGTGAACAAATGCTTAATACTGTTCCACACATGAGTTGTTTCAGAGTACAGAGATTCACGACAAAGATATGAGACCGACAACATGCACTTTTGGACGATTTGTGCTCTGTAGCGCTCGTCTAGCAGTGGTTTGCAAGTCGCAGCCCCGGCTTCTCCGTGTGGATAGAAGTGTTCATGCCACGTCAAAACGAATACACGTTTACATGACTTGGAGCGACGAGCAGAATGTTTTTCCTGGTTAGCGGACATGGCTCTCCAGACAGGATTCTCAAACCACACCACCAGCACATCTGGGACCCTCGCAAGTTAAAATGAACGCCAGTTAACCTGTCACACTGGTCGAGGCCATTAAGCTAACTGGAGCTGTTTTACAACGTTACAGAGAGCGAGGCTTGAGATCAGGAATCGTTTGCTTTTGTCTGGCTCTCCGATTTGACCAATCATGCTCTTGACTGAGGTTAGGACCTCCTACTTCCTCATTTACATATGGACACAGAAATACAGAAATAAATATATGTAGGTGAACAGAAATACAGAAATACAGAAATAAATAAATCTAGGTGAACAGAAATACAGAAATAAATACATGTAGGTGAACAGAAATGTATAAATAAATAAAAAGCATTTATTCTTTTATTTATACTTTTATTTATTTATTTATACATTTATTTCAGCATTTATTTATTTATTCATTTATTTAGGCATTTATTTATTCATGCATTTATTTATTTATACATTTATTTATTTATTTCAGCATTTATTTACGTATTTATTTATTTATTTATTTATTTATTTATGTATTTATTTATGCATTTATGCATTTATTTATTTATTTATTTATTTATACTTATGTCAGGTTTGGTCCTCCACAGTTGCTATGCTTTCCTGTTTCTCATTGGCTAAAATTCGACGACAGTATCCTAGACTCAGCATAAGATTGGCTGGCCCTCAGTCCTCTTCATCACTCTGATAACTAAACAGTGAACAACACAGCGACTAGTCTGTGAGAACGAAAACATGAATGAGAGAGAAGTGAAACGTGGGATCAGGTCAGTTCGTTAAAGAGTCGTTCCTTCGAACTGATTCGATTCACCGACACATCATTAATAATGAGCGAGGTGGACAGTATACTCAACATTATGAGTATTATGAATTGGCAAGTTTGAACAGGTGAGTTTGAGGTGGGATTTGAACAATGTTGTGGTTTTTGAGGTGCTGCTTGGGGGAATTTGGTCACCTTTTGGACAGAGTCAGGCTCACAGGGGACTTCTGGGAATGACTCATAGAAGACAGACATGTAGGCACTTGCTAGCATAGAAACATCAGCTGCAACGACCCCATGTACAACTCTCTCATAAGGTAATGGTTTTGTTCTGTAACACAGCTGACAGAGAAGACTGCAGCTGTGGCATCTGATGATGCAGCGCCCACTAATGGTCAACAAGTAGAGAAACTATAACATGGCCATGGGGCTGTCTGCTGAGTATAAAGACTTGCTAACTAGGCAGCATCAGCTTGCATTTGTACACAATAAATACTACATTTGTTGATTTACCTTATTATAGATTTGTAGAGAGAAAACACTGAATAATGTAGTCAGATCGGTATAATGCTGCAAACACTGGATATATTGATTATAACAAATGTGAATGTGTTACTTATTACATGCCAAATTCAAGTTGAAAACAGAGTGTAAAAATTAGTGTATTCTACTGCATATTATATTACATGTTTTTATTATGACAGCAATATTAAAGTATTGCTGCATGTGAATGTTCCTTCTCCCCTACACGTTCAAATTGCATTTGTTTCATAACCGTGAGAACACTAATGCTCATATCTGACAGTGGAAACTGTGGTTTTTATGGCTCACCTCGTCTGAAGATTACAAAGCAATGTCTCAGATGCCTGTGGCAAGTATTTCTACAAAGTGGCACAAACACTTTATTTGAATGGGTGTGCATAAGACACTGTCATAATGATGAATGAGTCTGAATGTTTTTTGACAAACAGATGGTAGCATATCACCAGAGAAAGCATTAACTATGGCTGCTGTTCGCTAGTTAGCTCAATTAGCCATGAAGCTAGCAGTCCGGACTTGGAGCTCAGACAACCACTCGAGTGTTGTTATTTACACCCCGAGCACAGTAGTGATGGGAATTCCGGCTCTTTAAAGAGAGCCGGCTCTTTCGGCTCCCAAGTGGCTCCTCAGAATTTTTTGTTGTTTTAATTAATTTATTACCAAAAATAATGAAATATGGTGTGTAAAATGAATTACTAATGTACAAAACATACATTATATCAAATGTTTATTATTTATATGGCTTATTATACTCAACATGGAACAGAGTGCTACAAAAAATAAAACGCTCCAGACACTTCAGACGCTTCATTCGCGCCGCGCCAGACGCTCCATTCGCGCCGCCGTCGCCTGAATCGTGTGTCATCGCGCCATTTACATTGATTTTCAATGTAGAGTTGCCGCTCCATTCGCGTCTATCGCGTTCGGTCTGAACGCCCCTTAAGAGCCGTTTCGTTCGCTACCGACACATCACTAGAGCACAGGAGCTTTGGATCTGGGTCAGGACTAGCTGGTTAGCCTGCCAACTTCTGGATATCTTTGCAAGACAATAAATAGATGTACGGTTTGTCAAAAACTAACTAACTAAACTTAAAACAAAAACTACTGTGCAGATGTCCATGAGACTTTGATGGAGGCTGAGTCTTGTCCCAGAGTAGACACCATTAACTTTTGGTGCTGATCCGGATTGAGAGACAGATCCAGGACTTTTTTCTTACCTTCTTCATTTAAAGTGAAACTCTCGCCAAAAAACAACCAAGGCTTTATTTGTGATTGAATATGAGTCAAACCTTCGTGTAAAAGAATAATTACGATGAAAGAGGCACTTTTAAGATTTACCGTATTTGCGTTTTCGGCCACGTTCATTTTGAAACTTTGCTCGTAGCATCACCAGGGTCTCTACTCATGAACACGAGCATTGAGAACATTGTTTGTGTACACAGAGTTTACGAAAAAGAAGGTTTTTAAACTACTCACATTAGCTGCTGCATCTCCGGCGCGTCCCTGTCATGGCAGGTAAAAAGTGTCGATCCCCGAGTGCGACCTGACAAGGAGGAGTAGTGGTGAACCGCTCCTCAGGCGTGCCTGTCAGGTGGCACTCGGGGATCGACACTATTTGCCTGCCATGACGGCTGCGCGCCGGAGATGCAGCAGCTAACGTGAGTGCTCATCGCAGGGCCCTGACTGATGGCAGAGGCCACCATGCAAGGTGCCAACTGCACATCAGGAGCAATTTGGGGTTCAGTATCTTGCTCAAGAATACTTTGACATGCAGCTCAGCTCAGCTCAGAGCTGGGATTTGAACCAGTGACCTTCTGATCACTGACCTGCTCTACCCGCTGAGCTACAGCTGCCCCAAGCTTGCAAATTGAAAAGGTTTATTTTCTTGGTACCGTGGAGGTGGTAGACAGAATAACAGTTACAGAATAATCTAGCACCGGCGTTGTGGGGAGACCGGGATTAAGTGGTCACCCAGCGATGAGGTGATGAAGAGCAGATGCGCCACTCCGCTGTTGTCGCCACACCTCTAACCACACACATGGAGAAAGAGCAGGTGAGGGAGAAAAGGGAGGGGGAAGAAGGCAGACAGGAGGAACATAGGAAACAGAACAAAATACAAACCGGCTGTCATCGCAGCATCATGACACCGTTGTTTTTTTGTTATTTATTTGTATATAGGTATGTGAGAATGTTGTGTGCAGAACGTCAAGTGTCAAGCGTCATTTTGAGACGAAGCACAAGAAGACTTTCAAAGACCAAGCAGACAAAGCAGAGTCAATTAAACATGCTGTGTCGCTCACAGCAAGCTATCGTATTGCGCATTGCATTGCAAAGCATGGGAAGCCGTTTACAGTTGGCAAATTTATTAAGGAGGCTATCCTCAGTTGCTCAGATGCTCTTTTTGAAAGCTTGCCAAATAAAGAAACAGCTAGAAGTGTTCAGCAGTACGTCTTTTAGTCCTGCTACTGCTACTTTCATGTCACTAACTCTGCCCAAACGTTCGGAAGGCTCATTCAAGCGAATGGAGCATTCTACAGTATTAAGAAGAGCCATGTGATAAAAAATAATAAAACACTGTCTTGACAGTCCTCTAAGCATCTTCAGTTGAGGCTGCCCAATGTTGTCCCACCATTAGATTTGCATTCTAATTGCCCTCTCATCTGTCCCCTGAAATGGTTGCCAGGTTTGTGCACAAGCTGACATTGCTAACGGTAGCTGGCATTGATAACGTTAAATTAATGGCTAGCTAATGTTGCTAATGTTTGCTAGCTAACATTAGGGTGTTACAATATGCAGAGCCCATGCTGTAGAACTCAGCCATTCTGATATTGTTTTCCACAAACTGGCAACAGAGATACCACATGATACCAACGATGGTATACTAGTGGCTGACAAAGCTCGTTAGAAGCTGGAACCAACTGTCCGAATTCTTTCAAAGAGATTAAAAAAACAATCATTTTGGACCCAATAAACATTTTTAAATAATTTGTAATCGTAATAACATTAAGGAAAAATGATAGGCCTACTTTTTAGCTCTGTGGCTGTTTTAGTTTTTTTTTTAAATGATTGCATGCAAATGTAATCAATATGACCTTTAATGAGCTCGAGTTTGATAACTGTGACTGTGAGAACATCAATGCTCAAATGTGCAGATCGAGCCTGTGGTTTCTGCGGCTTGTCAAGATACTTGAACAATTCCAAGAAACAGTTTTGGGTTGTGGGTTATTTTACTTACATCCAAACCAAAGAACATTGGTGGTCGGCTTTTGTTTTTCTCTGACTCAGTTTATCAAGCCAAAGAGCATTTGATGTGGATACATCCCATAGTTATGAGCAAAAAACAGAAAAGGGAAAAAAGGAGGAGCAACATGGACCAAAATTAATTGGATAATAGGTTGGTTAATAGGATAAAACCGTTCTTCTGTAACATATATTCCGTTCTCATTTCATAAACACACTTGTTTGGGCCAATATACACAGTCAGTTTAAACTCGTGTAAATTACTGATGAGTCATGATGCTCCTTTTTACTTCTAGCTGTCAGTTAATGATCACATGACTTTTGCTTTGGTTTCCTGTTCGTTTTTTGGTGCGACCTCGCAGTTGCAAAGGCAAAAAGCCCAGGGTCCCAGCTAAAAAGAAGATTCATAACAAAGAAAATTTTCAGGTCCTCCATTAAAAGTCCTGCAGTGAAGTTGTTTCCAGACACTGAGGATGAGATTCAATCAAAATACAGAGGTTGACAGGGACTGTGCCAGGGAAAAATGTATATGCTGAATAGTTGGGTTGAACTCATTACATGCTGATTGAAATGTGTGAATGTGCTCCTGCCTGAATCACATGGTTTATATTTACCACAACATGACCGCGATGCTTCGTCTCTTTACTGGCCACATGCACTCGTAAGACAATTAAAAGCTGCACCAACCTCACAGAGGATGTGGCTAAAGAAGTCGAGATGAAGAGCACGAAAAACCACAGGGTCGCTTATCGATCCATCTACTTTTGGCCTATAAAAGGGGGATCTTTGAGACCCCCAGAGACAACAGCTTGACTTCTCTGCTAGCATGATGCAAGCTCTGCACAAGCTTCTGCTCTGTCATCTTCTGGCATGTCTGGGACTTAACGGTAAGATAAACTACTCTGGTTATTAAGTCTAAGGTCTACAAATGCAGGGTCGTGTAGTAACGAGTTACAAGTAATGCACAGGAGTAGAATGTTTTTGTTTATTTGAAGAGAGAGTACTTTTCGAAAGTAAGTTCCAAGTGGACTTTTGACCCTGATGAATGGTGATGAAAAAAAACATAAAAAGAGGCAGCTTATAATATCTTTTCATGGTTCCTCAGGATGTGATTGTTGTCAACTGTTGGGCCCTGTTCACCAGTACTGCACCACAGAGGCACCCAGTACTGACAAAAATACTTAGATAAACTTCTTTCGTCTTTCGTAAAATGTTCCTATAAAGTTTCCATGGTAACCTCCTGTGAACTTTAAACACCAGTAGGAACCTGTGGGTATTGTGGGCTACATGTTCTTATTCACAAAATGAAATTACTCAGTTAACACCAGAGCATTACACTCTAAGCCCTGGCTGTCTTATAAAGTGCTGCCCAACAGACTTTTAAAACTTCCTCTAACCTCTGCAAGCTCACTTAAGTCAGTTGCACATACGACAGGTTATAATATAGTTAGCTGGCTAATGTAAGCTGTGTTACTAATTTAATATGTACCATTAATCTTTGATGTTATAATTATGACATTAACTTACCTTGTGGTCTGTTGGACATTTAAATAGACGGCTTCAAAGATCAGTTTACCTGATGTAATGCCAGCTTTACATTAAACATTAAAGTCACTTTCATATTAAGAACCAATTACATTCAGACTATATACAGAGTTGGAATGGAAAGTAACTTGTATTTTGAGTATTTTATTAACCTGGTACTGTTACTGTCAAACCACATCAACCAAAACTTGTCTGGTGTCTTTGAGTTTTAGAGTAGAAGCAATCCAAGAGTGTGTGTACAAAAACGTAAATCCTGCTGTAATTATATTGCACAACTAGACTTAATATCTACTTAGTGGATTTATAAAGGCATAAGAGGTGAGTTTGAAACTTTGGTTTTTTTGTTTGGATTACAACAAATGACATAAAAAATGTATCAGTGAACTTCTGAGGTGCTGCTAGGTGGATCTTTTCATCTTTTGGACAAAGTCAGGCTTACAGGGGACTTATGGGAATAACTCATAGTAGACAGACATGTAGGCACTTGCTAACATAGAAACATCAGGCTGCAATGACCCCATGTACAACTCTCTCTTAAGGTGATGTTTTTGTTCTGTAACTCAGCTGATAGAGAAGACTGCAGCTGTGGCATCTGATGATGCAGCGCCCACTAATGGTCAACAAGCAGAGAAACTAACTTCTTTAAGAAAAATGTATGAGAGTATGAGTGTATTTTTACTGCATATTATATTACATGTTGTTATCATAAACAAATGAGTAGCTTATCACCTGAGTTATTTGCTTCCACATACGTGGATGTTTCCCGTAAAACCGCTCAGGTAGGGACAGACTTGTTGAGAATATTGATTGGAGTTTTAAATTAGCCAATTATAAAAGCTAAAATAAAAGTAGCCATGAGTACTAAATGAAAAATATGCCTCCCGCCCTGCAGCTAGGTATAGTAGTCTCTGCACAACCATGAGCTCCCAGTGAACACAGCCAACTAAAGGTATAATTTGTAGAATACAGCCAGAATTCAAAGCTCCAAAAACACAAGGGGCAGCATATCACCAGATTAACCAACAACTGCACTTTGGTAGCTGTAATTGCTATAGTTAGCCACCATTAGTGAATTAGCTTATGGCTCAGTAAGTTCTGGAGCCAAAGGTCCAAGAGTTTGTCTGAACCTGGGCCTTAGATTACAGGGGAAGTCACCACGAGTGACAAGGCCCAGTTTGGATTTGGGAGCCTGACATTAGAATAAACACAGAGAACTGGATCTGAACGCAGCCTCCAAGATACACGAGGTCAGTTTGTCAACAGGGGACAGTCTGACCAAGACTATGACTTCAGGGGACAACAAAACAAAACAAATACATTTTTGAACAACAGCAGTTTTCATCAAATATGATTCTGGTCGATTAAAAACATTAACAGAATCTTCACACATGTTCTTAAATTATTGAATTAATTATTGAAAAGTCACTTAATCAATAGGCTGAATGTGTCCTAAATACAGAAAAGCAAAACAAGTGAGTGGTGAAGGACATGAATAGTAAGAAGCAAAGTAAGAGGAGGAAGAATTAATTTATGTCTTATACATTAAATGTTATACTGGTCAGGCACTGATCGCATAAAGTATACACTTCAGCTGATAAACAAGGTGTAGATGCAAAGATAACACAAGTTGCAAACGTTTGCATTTTTTATTGCACACAGGACATGGTTAGAAGACAAGGTAAAATAGATCATAATCAAAAATGCAAATGAAGCAAAATTCTGTTTAAAAGGTTAGTCTTTGCAGCCCCAAGAGGCCATCATGCTGACCCTGCACAAACTTCTGCTCCTTCATGTTCTGACATATCTCGGACGAAATGGTAAGCTGATAAAATTGCTCCTTAACGCAAAGCAAAATAAAAAAATGTTGCCAACATTGTTTTCTCTTTCCTTCTTCTGAAGACACAAATGGCATTTTAGTTGTTCTTCGTCCCTGGATCGACCAGATTCTTAAGGAAAATGGTTGTTAAATGTAACAACTTTACATAAAGCTTTGCTGCAGCAAACCTTCATTGTGTTTAGGAGGTGTAGTTATGTCTAAGTCGCTCTGTCAGTGTTTACTCCTTAACTCAAAGCTAAATTTAAAAAAATAATAATAATCAAATATTGTTTTCTCTTTTCTTCTTTTAAAATGGCATCTTTAGTTATTTCAGTAACATATCCACAAACTGTCTTTGGGTGAATTAGATGTAAGATGCAGTAGAGCTACTGTAACTGGCTTGTGTCGGAAAATATACATTCATGTGACTTCAGTCAGAGAAGCAGGTCAGTGATGAAACTTGTTAACAGAGACTTTATTACAGAAAGGCACATTATTAGGGAAGTAGCTTGTTGAAAAGATTAAAAAAACAGTGAACGTGTGAATGAACAGAGGAAAAAAGGAGTTTTATAAAGATTTAAACAACATCATTATTATAATTGAATTTACTGTATAGCTCGACGTCTCCTTAGCATAAAGATATGTAAGCTAAACAGAGTGAAAGGCCTCTTATAATGTTGAACAGCTATGAGCTCTGTGATACAGAGTGGGTATCAAGACATTTAGATATATAATAAAAATAACAAAAATCACATCTCAATCGGTGCATTGACTCTAATTCAATGATTAATGAGAATAAATGAATCTTACAAAACAGAACAGCCACATAAGGACAAGACAAAAGAGCATCATGCTCATTCAAAATGAGGCAAAATGAAAGGTTCCCAATGATGTTGTAGATATTTTTTAAAATAACATATGTGTATCTATTTAAAATAAGGCCTTTTAGTTACTGTGTGTATGTCTCTGGTCTACAGTAACCTGTGGTTCAGCTAGTCTGTCACACAATTCAAGAGTGCATCTTTGTTAAATTCATCCAAATGAAGTTTACTTAATATTAAAATGTCAATTTAGTATTCAAAAGCAGGGACAGATACACCGAAGGCCAAGAAAAACAAAATACAGACATTAAAAGTCAATGCTGACAAAGACAACAGAACAAAAAGGATGGTAAAACATGATTGTGTTAGTACATTAATAGATCCATGTGACCTTAACAATAACAAGTAAAATCCAAATCTACAAAAAAAATTGATTAATAAACAATCAAATACCAATCACTCATGTGGAACCTCTAAAAACTATGTGGAATAAAAATATTCATACACAGAGAAACAGGGTAGCATAAAAAGTGTCATTAATACAAAACGGAGGCAAATATAAAAGGTGAATGACATGAAGGAAAGAAGACAGATAGTGGAGTCATGTCACATATGTCAAAGATCCTTCCGTGGATCAGAGAGGTCTTAAACAAAGTTAACTCTGTTACGTGCAGCAAAATCGTGAGGATCCAACACAAGACACAACAAACTTATATTGTGAGCCTCTAATGGCAAGTCCAACAGCCTCAGTCATAACAAAAATGTCCTTTCCATAAGTGTGTAAACAAATAGCCTGTAATACGTCTTTTATGTCTTTTATGGTCAGCTCGTACTGTAACATGCAGCAAAGATAGTGAAGACGAAAACGCAAGACACTCAAGAGGCAGGCAGGGTAAAAAACAATGTACTTCATAGTCTGTCCCTCCAAAAGTGGCAATAAGTACACTCATCAGCATTTAAAACATTTTCAATTTAACACTGCTGAGAAACTCTGCAGAACACTTCACTAGAAAACCACATTGTTTCTGAAGAATTCTTTTGAACTCAAACCTGATGTAACGCTGAGTAAGAACTTTCTCTCTGCCTATCATTAATTACATGAATGTATTTGCTTTTCAGGCAATGTGGACTTTAAAGGCATATTATGCAAGACGGATCCATTGCTGTTAGTAAAAACACAATTCAAAGGTGAAAGATACGTAGTGGTCGGTTGAGCCTCATTCCCAGATCATCAAAGATCGATGCTTTAGGTTGGCGAGACATGACAAAAAATGTGCGTCTTTCTCAGTAACTTTTTAGAATTGTCCATGCCCAGAAACATCAAGAACACAGAAAAATACTAACAAAATAAGAAAATACAGACGTTGGTCAACATACTCTACAGAGCTTTACCCACGTTACCCAGGTCAAACTGCTCATTTGGCTGGTTTATACTGATAGAGTGATAACGATGGAGGAAAGGTCAAAGGAAAACCAAAAACAAAGTCAAAGCTAGATGTCATCCTGCACACAACATAGAAAAAAACAAATAGGACTTTTCGGTGAACAACAGCTCGAGATGCTCACTGTATTTAGTGCTGTCTGTACAAAATGGATACAATATGACTGACTATGATCTCCAGCCTGCCGATGTGATGTTCACTCATTTTACCGTCTCTCCATTTTCAACTCATGTTTTCAGCACTTGGGAGTGAAATCATACACGGGCATACTGCTCCACCAAAACAGATGCTGTATATGGCCTCAGTGCAGACCAGAAAGGGACATGTGTGCGGAGGCTCCCTCATCAGAAATAACTTTGTCCTCACTGCTGCGCACTGTGCTAATGGTAGAGAGTGAGTTACATTTTATCTTCCAGTTGTTTATTTTAATCTGAAGTTACATGAACTTACTTTTTCAAAAGAAATGTAAAATGTGTTGCTTTGTTTGAGTGCTGGCAAACAACCTGAGAAAATTTACTGACAACCTCTCAATTCTAACTTTTTGCAGTCCACTGGTGAGGGTTGTTTTGGGCACCCACAATCTCAAAAAGACTGGGACAGTGAGAAAAATTGAGCGGAGATGCAAACACCGTGATTATCGTAATGACACAGACGAAAATGACATCATGCTCCTCAAAGTAAGCATTTATTCTTTCAGCCAGTTTGTCCCAGATGACGTCTTGTATGTTTAGTCAAATTAGACACATTTAAGCTTTTCTTTTTTTTTTTTGTTCCTGTGAGGGTAAATGTCAAATTTGGCCAAAAGAAATGCCAAATTCAAATATCCCTGAAATTCTAGCCAAGACACAGCACTATCAAAGCTGTTATATTGTAAAGTTAATTTTCGTTTAATAGATTCATCAGCTCCAACTTCTAATGATTGTTTTACTGAAGCCTGATGAAGAGTAAAACCATGTTCAGATGCTGTTCATTTCTACATTCTGGTTTTCGTGTCTCCAGCTGTCTAAGAGTGTTCCGGTGGGTGGAACAATACAACGCATTCAACTCCCCCCTCCTAACATGAACCTACAACCCAACCAAAAGTGCAGTGTAGCTGGATGGGGTAGGACCGAACAAAGTGATCAGCACACTGTTACTGACCTGAGAGTGGTGGATGTGTCTGTTGTCGACCAGAACGACTGTAGACGGCAATGGTATAAATCTAAATTGAATCTTCCTGCCAGTGTCATCTGTGCAGGTGGATATAAAACACTCAAAGGAGCCTGCCAGGTAAGTTTTCTATCTGTTTTTGGAAAATTCAGGGACACATAACATATTTTTTTGAATCAAAATATCAAGATATTTCCATTTTACTAGGGTGATTCTGGAGGTCCTCTGGTGTGCAACGAGGTAGCTGCTGGTGTCGTATCTTTCGGCGATAAATATTGTCGTGACCCAGACCTTCCCAATATCTACACAGACGTGTCCAAGTTCCTTCCCTGGATCGACCAGATTGTCAGTCAGAATGGTTGTTAAATACAACAACCTTACACAAAGCTTTGCTTCAGCATACCTTCATTGTATTTAGGAGGTGTTGTTATGTCTAAGTCACTCTGTCAGTGTTTGCTCCTTAATGCAAAGCAAAGTAAAAAAATGTTTCAAACATTGTTTTCTCTTTTCTTCTTTTGAAGACACAAATGATATTTTAGTTGTTTTTTCCAGCAACATATCCACCAACTGTCTTTGGGTGAATTAGGTAGTCCCCCCAGGAATCTGCTGAGAAAAAGTTTAAATTCCGTGGGGAGCAATTTTGATTCTGCGGAGAGCAATTCTTGATTCCGCGGCTTGAACGTTAAAATTCCGCAAACATTAAAAAAAACATACTTTCTTTTAAAAAACATACTCTTTTTAATGTACTAATGAATTAAGTATTCTCTTGTGAAATTAATTGCAAAACCAGAACACTGCAAAACATTGTGGAACCTACTATTACTTTAAAATAATCAACATCAACATTTTCTTTGTCCCCATACTGTTGGGCATATTTATTTGCATTATAAAAAGTGCTAAACTTTTCACCAAACTATGGGTGAAGGTTTAGGAACTAGCAGTGAAACCAGTTCCTCTGAAGTTCTGGTGTCACTGCAGGAGACCTGGTGTCAGTAAACACAGAACCAGACTGAGCTGCTCGTCAGAACATTTCTCTACACATTGAGTCAGCCTTCCTGCGGTGGAGTGATTGACAGCATGTGATTAACACGAGCTCGACAGCAGTCCAAACTGTGACTGTACATTCAGAGCTGCGACACGTTTGCTTGACGATGATTCAGGTGTTCTTCACTCACCTGGTGGATGGAAACTTGAGTATGTCGCTTCACTGCACGTTGATAATGAAGTTATTTTCATCATCAACGTGAACTTCTACTGAGCCCAGTCTATCTGACAGCGACATCCAGCGGCCGGGATGAAAACTACATGCAAAATGTGATATTCCGCGGAGGGTCTTTGAATCCGCGGACGGCCGAGAAATCTGCGGTAAATTCCGCGATAGCGGAATCGCGGATTCCTGGGGGGACTAATTAGATGTAGGATGCAGTAGAGCTACTGTAACTGGCTTGTGTTGGAAAATATTCATTTATGTGACTTTAGTCAGAGAAGCAGGTCTGTGATTAACATTCGTTAACAGGGACTTTATTACAGAAAGGCACATTATTAGAGAAGCAGTGTGTGGAAGAGATTAAAAAACAGTGAACATTTGAATTAACCAAACCGAAGAAGGAACAGAGCTATTTAAACCTTTCAACAGTTATTATCATGACATCATAATTTAATCTTCTATATAGCTCAGTGCCTCTAATGTAACCTCGGCTCTCCAGAATGAAGGTCCTGCTACAATGTTAAGTAGCTGTGAGCTCCAGAATACAGTCTGGGGGAAAAGACCATGAAATAAATAATAGTAACAAGAAAAACAAACATATCAGTGCATTTACACTAATTCAATGATTAATGAGAATCAATTAAAAATGAAACAGTCCTCCTCGTGTAGAGTAAATCAACTACATCAGGACAAAGAACATCTTACAACATGTTCATTTAAACAAAAGAAAAATATTCTAAACTAAGTCACTGTTACATTAAAAACTTTTGCTATTACATTTCTGGTCTACAGCATCCTCTGGTTCAGTTAGTCTGTCACACAATTCAAAGCGATGTCTGAGGGAGATGTGTCAAGTAGATTTACACAGATGAGCCTTAGGGTTAAATTCATTTAAATGAAGTCAACTAAACATTTGGTGCTTTTAAAGGTCAAAATATAAACAGTACAAACTGTGGCGGTACTGGCAGTAAATTGCTTACAGGCCAGCCCAACCTACATAAAAATATAAACAAAAAACATGAAAAGCTGGCAAAAATGCCCAATAAACAAATGCCTCTTCCAGATAGCCTATAACTAGTACCTCCTACAAGCCCCAGGGGAAATAAAAAAGGTAAACCGAAGGTGAATAGGGGATTGGGGTTTTAAGGGGTTCCCAAATAAACAGTTTCCCCACTCAAAGTTGTGGCTGACAATAGATTAAATTTATAGAATAAAACAATGTGATATAAAAATAAGATGAAAGGGATAGAAAACCAGCCAACCAGTGATCCACTGCCCCTGCCAACAGCCTAACACACCTCAACATACGGGAAGCTTCACTCACAAGCTTCAAACTACACATGCATAGACAACTAGTACATGTATGTACAGATGCTGCAGATTGTCATCACCTCACACTGCATATTTGCACTGGTAATATATATTTGTACTGATATAATACTGTATATTGTATGTACAGTATGATGCTGTATGCACTGTGTACATGGAGTTTATTGAGGTATCAGCTGTGGTATGGTATTTTATTTTATAATTATAATATTCTTTGTATATTTAGCTTCTAAACCTCGCGTTATTTTGCCGACGGCTCTCAGACTCGAAGGAAAAGGGATAATGTATTATACTGGGAACCATTTTTTTTAACTGCGCATATGAAGATAAATGCTTTGACTTGACCCGTTTTTCAGACAACGTGGACTTTATCTACTCTTCATCCAAAATGTTCACCATTACCAAAAGAAGAAAATAACTTTCAGATCAACGGTAAACATTATTTTTACACATACGGCAATTTAAACCTTCAGTGCATTGTTTGCCTCAGTAGCTCCAAAGCCGTTGTAACTCTGGTTTCCTGATCTTGATCAAGACGTCGTTTCTTGATGCACCCTCTTTTGAAAGCCTGTTTTGAAAACCTGAAGCCACGTCTTTTGTAATCACTGCAACATCAACCCAGCAGCATGTTAGCAAACGCACTGAAGAAACAAAGACCACCAAATAAGCAAGACTTCTCTTCTTCAAAATAAAAAGACCAAGAGTGGAAGGTTGTGGATTTGACCAGAGACCGCCATGGCAATCAGCTTTGTACTGCTGCTGCTCTTTGTCCTGAAAGGTAGGCTACTGACATACAAGTTTACATTCACTAAGAAGCTCAAAAATCTTGGGAAAAAAATAGTCAGGAAGAAGGAAGATTTTGTGTTTCAGGAGCTGATGGTTCTCGCATCATTGGCGGCAGAGAAGCTGCCCCACACTCGCGCCCCTACATGGCTCTGCTGCAAGTCCGCGGTCGACTCAACTGTGGTGGATCCCTGGTGAGAGAGGACTTTGTGCTCACAGCCGCACACTGTCAGATACCTGTGTAAGAACTGACTATCAGACTGATATCTGCAGCTGTAATAACTACTTTGACAACTTTGAGCTATTTTTTTACCCACTTCATGACAATGTCTTCAGCAATCTGAGAGTCTGAGAGAGAACATGCCGACCTTTTCTCAGAGTACATAATTAACATAATTACCGTATTTTTGTGCATTCCCTGTCACAAGAATTTCCTTTGGGATTTAAAAAAGCACTTTCCTCTCCTTTGCTTTCCTTTCCTTTCCTTTCCTTCCTTTCTTTCGTCTTGTCTTTTCTTCTTTCAATTGTGATTTGTAGACCATACACGGTAGTACTTGGAGCTGATTCCCTGTCCGGTAATGAGTCTACAAGACAGGAGCTCAGCACCATCAGGTCCTTTCCACATCCCGACTATGATGGACATGCAAACGATATAATGCTCCTGAAGGTGAGGACAGTTTCAAACAGTGCTGTACAACTGCTGGAACAAAGGCGTAACACGTCAAGATTAAACAAGACATAATAAACCTTTTATTTTCCTTTTCTGACAACTAATCTCCTCGTCTCAGCTCAACCGCAGTGCTCAACTGACGGAAGCGGTGCAGCTGATCTCTCTGAAAAGGGGCCGGCTGAGTACATCCAGTAAGTGCATCACAGCCGGCTGGGGCGATGTGGGGGATAACAAGACCTTACCAGCCAGGCTTCAGGAGGTCAACGTGACCTCCCTGGCACAGCGGACCTGTCGTAGGAGATGGCGAGCTGTTCCCATCACCAGGTCGATGGTTTGTGGCGTTGGGGGCAGCGTCTTTCAAGGCTTCTGCTCGGTAAGAAAATACAACGGCTAGTCATTGATCAGGCACACAAACTGACCGTCGAAGGAGTGTCAGAAAGTCAGACACTCACATCGTTTCAACCTCTATGATGTGGGTATCACAGGCACATCCAGTTAATAAGCAAACCAGAAACTAATAGGATCTGAGATTGTCTTGTTAATAGAAAGATTGATTGCTTTTTGTTTCTTGCTGCAAAATTCCACAGTGTTTGTTCATATACTTTATGTTAGAATCTCATATTGTTTCTGTATAAGGGGGACTCAGGTGGGCCCTTGGTGTGTGACGGAGCTGCAGCAGGAGTCGTCTCCTTCTCTGGCCGGCGCTGCGGAGACCCCAGGACCCCTGATGTCTACACTCGCGTGTCCTCCTTCAGGGACTGGATTACAAGAGTGTTAAACAACAATTAGGCAAATTGGACTGAATGGTCGTGTGTTGCCTATTTAGGATGCACTTTTCAAGACAAGGCTCTCAATTATGTGCAAACATGTGGCGGCGTTGTGTTGTTCAATATCAGTGCTGTGCTTGCTGAAAAATGATAAATAAAGTCATAAATAATGTTTTTGTCACCCCACTTGTCACAGTTTGTTTTCTGTATTTGAACTTGGTTGGGCAGAACTCTTTTCATTGTGAAGTTTGAAAAAGGATGGTGAGCTGAAATGTAAAAAATGAAGGGGACACCGCCATCACACGATGAATAAAACCATGACTTCTGTAGTGAATACCACTGTTTATTTTATGGGTCAATGCTATGTTCAGCAGTGGGATGTTACTAAGTACATTTCATTTACTCAGGTGCTCTACTTAAATGGGATCTGTGTAACAATGTGTAGCTATTTACATGTCTTTTTCGGTTGCCTATACAAGCCTGTGGCCAATTTGTTTGAAATGTTTAATGCTGCATGACTTCTTTGTGAAGGACTTTCCGTGACAGTCCAAGGGTTGTGACTTTATGCAAGTACCTCGTCTCTGAGTAGCGGTAGCAAACTGTCTAGTTTAGAAACAGAGTCCGCTTTTATAAACGACCTGCTTCCAGCACAGCACAGATTTTCCTGAGAGCTGCTACGTACCAATTCAAAATATGCATCCTCTTATTTAGCATCTCACACACAAAACTCTTACTTCTGAATCTATTACAGTTGTCTGACAGCTTTAGTTACCACTTTTTACATTATTACAATTATTCATACATTTCCTCACCAGTGAAAACCTTATAACCTCCAGAAGTTGGTGAATTTAGTAGGATTAGATGTTTCCTTTCTAGATTTGAAAAAATGATCCTACTTTTTTCTTTTTTCTTTCTTGAATAAGACCCTCTTGGCATAGAGGAAAAATAAATTGTTACAAAGATGAAAACACATTTGTTTTTCCGAGATCATGAAAAGTTGATTCAAACTACCCAACAATTGACAAAGTTGTTCAAATAAGCACAGCCTTAAAAGTCTACAGCAGTACAATGCAAAATACACATTAATTCTATAATGATATCAATCTACAAAAAAAAAAAAAAAAAACTAAAATAGTTAAACACAATGAGTACTTTTATTTTTCATACCAAAAGAAAATTAGCTGATAACGCTTACATATTTTTTTACTCAATTAAGGTTTTGAATTCAGGACTTTTACTTGTGGCCGTGCATTTCAAAACATGGTATTACTACTTATACTTAAGTGAAGGATCTGAATACTTCTTCCACCACTGGCTCAAGCTGTATTGTACAACTTTATAATGTCATCATAATAACTTAATGTTAACCGGTGACAGTGCTGCATTACAGGGTCTGCTGAAGTTGTGTGAAGAAGGGAGGATTGCTGGATGCTGAAATACACTGTTGTTGTTCTGGTGTCAGTTGGGTTGCAACATCAGAGAAGGCAGGTGCCCAGATGGTATTCCCAATTATTTGCCTATACTCACTGACCCTGAATGCCAGGTCAATGGTAAATGGTAAATGTAACTAGCTCCCCTTCGGTCCCCAGGATGATGCTACTGATGTGCACTCACTCAGGCATTATTTCAAGATCATTTACAAATTTGCTCATCACTTATGCTGCCTTCAAGTGCTCCTAACTTGCGGGTTTTGAATCATGCAAATAGGTTGTGCATCCTTATGGCTGAGATTATAAATACTGAAATTAACTAAATCCCAAGGTTGTCACTGGTTTAACAGATATATTTAAATGTTAAAGGAAAAGTAATCATTGTGACATGATAATTATTTCATATTTCCACTACTATACTATAGCACTTCTAAAATGCTGTCTGTCACTTTAAGCTTAGGCAACACTTGCGTCACAGGAAATCCCGACCGTACTTGTGTGTGTGGGGGGCTGTGTGCCTTTTTCCATGTGAATCCTGCACTCTTTACACCTGAACTCCGCTATTTCCGAAAACCATCAAACGCAACATGCGACAGTTTTGCAACACCTGTTCAACTCCGGCCGTTAAAAGTCCCACATCATTGCTGCGAAAACACCAATTCCCACTCTGCACCGCGCGCGTGCACACGTCCTTCTCTGCGGCCATGGCAACCGAAGGCACGCTGGGAACTGGAGTCTCCCCTCCGCGTCGCCCATTTTCCACAGGTTTCGCGAGATTTACACAGGCGGGTTGGTGGTGTGTGGCAACATTTCTCAGCCAGACGAACTGAACCATACTGATATGCAATCTGCGTAAAGGTAATGACAATATGTTCCGAAGACAGAATTAAGGCGTTAACACGCAGTTGTTGTAGATGTTTGTTACCTGACACCAGGGACACCGACGAGCGGATGTAGCTAGCCGCCTCCACTCACAGTAACATCTGCATTGGGGTAGAGCTAGGACAAACGAGTGGTGCTGGTAACCTCCAGTGTGAGGTGTAGGTGTGTTGGATTCAGTCCAGGACAGGTGGCGTACGACACGGCTCACCCCCTCCTGTATTATATGTACCCTATTAGTGCTAATGTATATTACACTCAAAGTTAACCGGACAACGTTGGTTACATATTGCAGTTCGTCAGACATAGACATGGCTGACGTATTCTCTTGGAAGTTGTGTCACACATATGAAGTATTGGCTTTTTAATCCTCAAGTGACTGCTTACTAAATATGACATGCTACAGTCTCGCCTGAGTAGGAAACAGTGACCTCCATGTTGTGCAGTTGGACTAAAATACCCAGGAAGTTAGTCCATCATGTTAATCTATTGGCTGTTGGAGTTGTCAGTCTGAGCTGAGCAGGCTGCAGCCTGTCACAGGTCTCTTCAGACAGACCAGCCTCTCAGCTGAAGTAGAGGCCCTCCTCATGCTAAGTAGTTTACATTACATGTGAACTTTGACAGCTGTTCTGTTCGCTCACATCATAACTAAACATTACCCTGTCTTTCTCTTAATCAGTAGCCATTGAATTTCTGGAGGCATGTCCAAGAAAAGGGGCAGGTATGTAGAAACAAGGCTACTGTAAATGCCATCACATGATGCCATCAATGGTGGTTTTGAATGCAATGTGACAGTAAAGCATGCAGGGAAAAGTGGATGATTCAGGAATAAATGTTATGTTATGTTATGATCCAGTTGCAACCAAGGATCATTGTCATTATCGATTACTTTCACAACCATTCCATTGATAGTTTAGTCAAAAAAAAAATGTGAAGAATGCTCATCACAATGTCCAAGAGCCTAAAGTGATCTTTTTGTATAGTATTTCTTCATTTATTATCATAACAGATAGGAGATCCATACTTTTTAGAAGCTGGAAGCAACAAAAGTTTGACATTTTTGCTTCAAAAATGACTGAAGCGATCAATCAGAAATCTAAATAATTGGCAATTAATTTTCTTTCTTTGGATATATCAAGTTGCTGTTGCAGCTCTAGTTTATATTTGACTTACGCCGGGAGTTAATGATTGGAATTCATATTATGTTCTGAATAAGATAATCAGCTGCATAAAAAAAAAAGTTTTGATGGTAGTGATGTTGCATTGGTTATTAGAATTGGCCTCAGGTCATCCTACAGTAATTTTTTTTAAATGTCTGAAATGCATTTCATATGTGATCATTACGTAGCCTGATATCATCGAGCCTTTTGTATATGTGTAAGGTGCATACTTTGATTTAAACCCTCACCACAGACACAGTATCTTCCTCCTGTTTTACCAGAAAGCGGAGTAGCGGGGAGCTGAGTGACATGTTGACCCCGGACCCCAACAGCATTCTGGGAGTCCGCATTCAGCATAACTGGCGCGAGAAAGGGAACCAGAGCAAATGGAAGGGAACAGTACTCGACCGGCTTAGTGTGAACCCTTCTCTTTTCATGGTGAAGTATGACGGCTTTGACTGCGTCTACGGCATCGAGCTGTTCAAGGACGAGAGGGTGTCGAACCTGCAGGTGCTGTCGGAAAAAGTTGGTGAGTTATTTAGCCTCCTTTGTTATCTGCGACAGCCAGTTTGCAACTGTTGGGTTACAGGCTTCCGTGATTCTCACTTTTACATTGTTTCTCCTGTTGTGACCGTGTCTTCACAGTAAACAATAAGATCAAGATACCTCCAGGGGCGGAGGAGCTGGTGGGCAAAGCTGTGGAGCACCTGTTTGAAAAGGAGGATGGAGAGAAGAACGAGTGGAGAGGCATGGTCCTCTCCAGAGCTCCAATCATGACCAACTGGTACTATATCACTTATGAAAAGGACCCCGTTCTTTATATGTATCAGCTGTGGGACGACTACGCTGACGGAGACCTCAGGATTCTGCCTGAAGCAGGTACTGGTCATTTGGATAGAACGAAGACAGATTGATTATTCACAAAGCTGTATTAAGTTCTTGTTAATCTTAATTTTCTAAAGGCTTTATAGATAGAATCAGGAGAAACGGTAATGTGACGTTAAATCATGTTTCCAACTCAACTCATTTGACATGGATAGCATGTGAGCTCACCAGCAGCTACAGTGATCTGTATTTATTACAAGTCTTCCTGTGTTTGAACTCCTTTTAATAAAGCAGGCAAATTGCAAGTTTTTGCACAAGAACTTCTTGCAGCCATGGACACAGACACTCTAGATGTTAGTTTTAAAAAGTAAAAGTTTAAGTGGGGTTAAACTAGACGTGGTTTTTTTGAGTCCCAGGCACACCAAACTGACATCGCAGACCCAGAAGCAACAAAGGCTGACTGTTCCATCGCCTCATGTCACTTGGTTTACTTCCAAAAAGCTAGACTTCACTACACCACAAAGACTACAGCTTGAATATTTTGCGTCTGTGAAAAAGGAAATAACTCCCTGAAACAGCAGGTGGCGATAATCTGTAGGAAGACTCAGGACTGCAGATATACATAATGTATTTATATCATTTTCACACATCTCTTGCTGATATAGACATGTTCTAATCAAGAATATGTCTGGTTAAAAGTTGCAAATGACAGTTGTTTCCCATCTCACGCACTCATTTGTTTAGCTGAACGGCCAGTCAGAGGGAGTTCTCCCAACAACGGGCTCCGCCAACGATTCAAGATTCTTAGTTGGCCAAAAAGATGTCTACAAGGGTCGACCAGTGACAACAGTGCAGGAAACACTGCAACAACTAGGGCTGACCGATAGCCCTGACATTGGCTGACAGTTTGATGTCAGCCTGGTGTGTCAGGGCCCTTAGGGGGAGATTAGATATTGCAAAAAGTTGTGAAAAGTGCACTGAGGACAGCTAAAACTCTTGACAGTGGTTTCATTATAGTTTCTGGCTAATGGGTATGATCGGACGTGCACAAAATACTGCTTCTAATGTGAGAATATTCAAGTTTGTATCACACATAAACTTCACAGCAACATATCAAGTCAAATTCAGATTGTGTCAAAGATTATAATTATGATCATATTTAAAAAACCTCAGAATAATGAGGCATTATGCAAGATGTTACCAGTCAAAACTGGTGGTTTCAGTAGTCTGTTAGAGCCTTGTATCATTGTTATTTTCAATTTACAGATCAGATCTTAAAGAGCCATGCACATATTAAGGTGTAAAACAATAACGTGTGTCTGACATGTTTTTTGCGGAAAAAAAGGGTTTTATTTATTAATTACCACATTAATATCCGTAAAAGGGCACCTACTCTAGAATACATGAATAATATATATACTATATAAGAATTACTGTAAAGTCCAGTCACGGTGTATGTGAGCAGTGAATGAAGACACATTTTACACTTTGAGCAATTAATATGACAACTCTGCACATACATCATTCTACACAGTAAATCTCAAATATTAATTGTAGGAAGAAGAAAAAAATCTTATTTTGGACTGAAGGGATAGATAGATGGATGGATTAATCCCTGAGGTGAAATGATAGCATTAGCATAGCATTGGGTACATTCCACTACAAGGGCAAATATAGAAACAATCAACTATCTCTAACTGAATAAATGCCTACAATTGAGAAAATAGGGCCGGATAAATAATTGTTCTGTATACTTGAGTGGATTCTGAGTGGAGGCACACTTCATTATTCCTGAGATAAAGAGTAATGTAATAAGTGGCGAAATGAGATAGACCATATAAAATAATAACACAGAACCTCTTGAACCAGATCAGTACTCCTCAGAAAGCCAGATTCAACATTATTTCATACCCACTCTGTGATATTTTAAGTAGGTGGTGTTTTATACAATGTAATTGTAATGTCCCAATGTTTCACTCTTCAGAAAACAAGCACCTGTTGCCTGCAGACAGGAAGCCCGGAGAGGAGACGGAGAGTCTGGTGGGGAAACAAGTGGAGTATGTTACTGACAAGGGTGTGAAGAGAACGGGCCTGGTCATCTACCAGGTCCCAGCCAAGCCCTCTGTCTACTATATTAAATATGATGATGACTTTCATATCCATGTCTATGACCTGGTCAAAACCACCTAGAGAGATATCGGACACTTTATCTCACTCTCCAGCCTCCGTCCATCTGCTTCTGTTCCACTCATTGTTATAATCTTGTTATACAAAGCCATGGCAGGGTTGAATAGTTAATATGCTTTAATGTTCGGAATAAAGTGCAATCTGTGTTTCATACGCACAGCAGAACTGTAGCACCGCTATGCTTGGCTATTTCCAGGAGAGGGAGTCACCTTGTTTTATCGTTGCTGCTCTACTTTACACTTTAAGTTTGGACAGTCCAAGATTGTGCTGGCCAACAGCTGCAGAGTGCAGCTGTTACTGCATTTGGATTTTTGTCCCTGAGAGACTCACTGCTTTGTCCTTAAAGTAATTATCTTAATTAAAAGCCAGTGTGTTCTAAAAGAAGCTGCTCAAAATTTCCTTTTGGAGCCATTTTTTCGGGGGGGATTATCTAAATAGCTAATAAGCAGGAAATACACATTGTTTGGAAGATATGTTTTCCACAGAGGCATTTGCTGAATTAAATGGGCAGATAGAGTCATGTATTATATTTAATTAATGTGAGCACTGGAAGAGATGAATTGAAGCAGCATTGTCAAATCTACCAAATGGGCCCTTTTATTTTCAAGAGCCTTTTAGATGTATTATTATCATGTGGAATTTTACGCCTGCACTTTTGCACCTGTTTAGCATTGCATCAGATCAGATTCTTTGTGCTGGTGATGAAGATGCAGTTAGCTAAATTCTCATCACAATTTGATCCCACACAAGTCATAAAGTGCCTTCCGGCTTGTCATTCTGCAATATTGTACATACTCTGTCTCCAACTATCTACACTCTTAATGAATTATTGCGTGTGAAGGCTGCCCTTGGGTTTTCGTTCAAAAGTGGTAACGCAGACAACTCGAGGAAAGTTTCGCAAACCATCAGTTTATAGTAGTGCAGTGTTTTGCTCTTAATGCGGTATGAAAATGTTCTATAAGTATAACACACAGCATCCTATGTTGTATAAATCTCACTGTTGATATTGTGGGGAGCACTTTATTGTATAAAGTTTACATGTTATGGTACGTTTCATAGTTTCCCCCAAATTGCTTTTTTCCTTAAGAGCATACGTGGCAAAATAAATGCTTTATATCACATGCATGACAAAAAAAAGAAAAAAAAATAGCTGCAATACAGATGACAGTGTAAAATGCCTTGTAATGTTGCCTGTCGCGATAACGCTCATTTATACAAGTATCTCATCAAAACGCCACCAGCTTTTGGTGAAAGGTTCATTAATATATTACAAACTGAATATTAAACAGGTATAATCAACTGACAAAGCAGTTTGTTCACAGTAACTAATTAATTCTGGTTCTAGTCTTTATAACTCTGTCTGACATGTATGCTTGCACTATGGTATCGGTATTTTCATCCCAACTTAGTCACCATGTACCGGTTGCTGAATTTTTCTTCTTCGAGCTATTCAGCGTGTCCCTTATAAACTACTCAATCAGTAAAAATATGCTATTATTACTATTATTTTTAGCTGTAAAAACTCTGCATGCATCATCCGACAGTGTCTGGAGATTTTCAAGCCTTATTTTGACGGTAGAGAAGTGACAGTGTGTGGCAGAATCAGTACCATTTGTTTAACCAACATGAAAACAAAATAAGAAAAAAAAAAGTTTAATACTGTACATCACCGCTTGGGGTGCTGTGGAGTGTGTTTCTATGTTGTGTACAGTGGAATTACAAATGGCTGTGTGCGCACTTCTTCATGTTTTCAGTCACCTCTTCCTGTTCTGAAGTTGTAGCAGCATCAACAGGCCATTGGTATTCTGTCATAAGTATTAAAGATTTTTGCACATTTGTTTGGTCTTTTTCTTTGAACACGCGCACACACACAAACAGTTTATATTTTGCCTTAATAAATCAAACTACAGACTGGCCGTGTTTTAAGATTGATGTATTATTAAGTCACAAACTGCATATATACTACAAACATTCTCTTCATAACATTTGGGTGGTTTGAGAACAAAGGGGCTTTAAATATTGTATATCAGACAGTGTTGACATGTGGTGGTTCACACCAAATCAAACAACTTTTAAAATACATTTTGCTTCCTAGCATTATGTACAACAACTCCCCAGCCAATGCCACTATTATTTAGAGAACCACAGTACCCAATGAGGAGACTACACTCCTTGCAGCCAAATTTCACAACTTCTTTTCATCTGACAATTTTCTCTTATGTTGGGCGTTACATCTTTCTCGTAGGCGGCGACAACTTTTGAAGAAGTAATGTCAATTAAGTGCAAAACTCAAAAAGATTTATAAATGCCAGGTTGACCACAGAGTTCCTGTTCACTTGGTGAGGTCTTTCAGGTACTGCAAACCCTGATTTGTGTAATCGCTTGCTCTTGTTGGAGCCTCGGAAAGAGACGAAATCGTCCATCGCACTCCTACAATGAAAAAAAAAAAACATCAATGGATTAGGTTTAATACTTAAAAAATCCTGTATATAGAGTCATAATAGTGATGAAGAAGTAGAATATGGCCCTAATGGAATGCTTGAAATATATTGTATCTAACAAAGGACATTTCAGAATTGTTATGCCCTCACAAAAAGACAGGTTTTCATTCAGTTCTTACCAGAGTTCCACGACTCAACAGGAGAGAATTCAATGTGTGGCATGGTTGGAAGCTGAGCCTAAGGAGAGGGGGAGGTCTGTTAGTTTGACACAGATTTTGCAAGGCTTTGTTTTTTAAGAATATTATATTGTATTTACACTCAACATCTTGCAGCTGAATAGTGCACCAGTGGTAATAGCGTGGTAATAGAGTCACTCCAGAATTACACCAGAACAGGTATATGAATCATATGATGAAAATCAGTGGGCTCTCTCATAGAAATTATTTACTGACACCTGGTCATTGACTAGTATTAACTACAATATCTAATTTTTACTGCATTTCTTTCATTAAAGACACAATTGGCAAAATGAGACACTGAATAAACCAAAGCTGCATAATTTCTGTCCCACATAAATGACATTTCACCGAAAAATTGTATTCTCTTTCTTAATCTACCAAAGATTAAAAAGTCCACCAGTATTTGCACTCAGATTTGAAGCTGATGTACTGCCTGTTTCTACTGAAATGGGTCCCTATGCTGTTTTGACAAAGACAGATTTGTTCAGTTTGTGATCAGGGAGAAATAATGAAAAAGCACATTTTGTTTTTTACTGGCCAGTGTATCTGAAAGCTGTTGAGCTGTGTCTTCCAGTCCTATTAGGAAACAGGCCATGAATGGCAGGACACTTGAATTAAATTCTGTTAATGTAATCATTATTGTATAAATAATCAAAAGCATCATCACGGACCTACTGTAGGCACATTTGTAAGGAAACGATAGACACAAATGTGCCTGACATATTCTCCTTCCTTATGTTGCATTGTCATGCCTGCTAGCCTTCATCCAGGGCTGCCTGGATCAGAACTATGTTTAAGCAATGCATCTTATCTTTAAGTTACCTCCAGGCCAAAGTACTTCATCCATTCCTCTATGGCGGGGGGTATTGCAGCCTTGGCCTTCCCCAGGGCCTCTGAGCCCTGCTCACTGCTTCCCAACAGACCGGAATCACAGGCAACGTACAGAGCTCCTCCTGCAATGGTCACCTTGGTGGCCAGTCTGACAATGAAATAACAGAGACAGTCAGGCAATGAACCATGTTTACCCACCCCTGAATCCATTGCTGAAAACATATTACGATTACTGAACTAACGTTATACTACTTAACAAGTGTCCTCTGATGCAAAGACATGATCACTTACAGTAGGTTAGCTTGGATCTTTAGTGGGCTGTTTACATTACATTAGCCAACGTTATTTAACTGAGGAAATTCGTTTAACCTGAGCCGACGTCCAAATCTAACAGATTTTGAATTACCATGTTGCTGCAGATTTCTTCAGTAAACTAAATGTTCAACCACGACGTAAAGTTGTGTTAAAAATGCCAACTGGAGTGCTCTCGGGTACACTGACAGTTAGCTGAGCTAACGTAGCGACAGTTGGCTAACTGGCTAATCGTGCAGCTAGCACCAACAGCAGGTTGTTATTTAAAGGGAATTGCAAATTAAAATAAAAATACTGACTTCACTACGGGCAAAATCCTTGCCGCCATGGTCCACAGCGTGTAGTTTCCTTTTACGTGCTGGTATTTTAAGTACGTAGAGTGCGTGAGTTGGGGTTCAGGCTGTCTAGCTAGCTCCACTGAAGGACAACCCTGCTCGATCCATGTACACGAGAGTTGTGTCAATAAAGTTGCGCGTTCAAAAACGTAGTGCCTGCGTCATTTAGGAACGTCTTTTTCTTCGTTTCTTTTTTTTCTTTTTGTCTTTTTAAGGCACACATTTATAATTGTCGCCATGTAAATCCATTTTTTATGTAATTATTTAAAAAATAAAAACAATTTAAAAAAATCAGCTATTGAATGAGTGCTCTCATACCGATAGATTGAACTTGTTATGCGAGAAGAAGGCCGAGATCGATAAACCTGTTGTGTAATCAACGCACCCCGCTCATACATGTAAAGAGATAGAGAGGAGGGGTTACGTTATATAATTGGAATGCTGTTTCCTCATATCTCCGTGACAGGCTGTCCTGGGCGCACTCCTAATCACTCAGTGCATAGGATGTACTAGCAATAACATTACAACATGAGAACTCCAGCAAAAATCATTTTAGGTAGTTTATTTGTTGCCTACCTAGCTGTCAAGTGGACCGCACCAAGTTTTAATGCAGGTAAGAGAGCTCCTGCAGGATAAAGTGTTGTAGGTTGTGCCACTGTGAAGTGCAGATACTTGTACCTCTGTAGCTGTTCACATCAAGTTCTTTATTTTGAATGTTTGCTCGCTGAAATAGCAGCAGACGCGCACGTAGGTCGTCGACAACGCGATGACAGATATACAGGTGGTAGTGTCGTAAGTGGGAACGGTGTGGCACATGATCTGTGCTTCAGTGAGATAATAAGAAGAAAAGAAACACGTGCAATCTTAAAAGAGGATAGCCCAATAAAGAGTGTTAATGTCAAATGATACTGTAATGTGGTGAAGTATGCAAAATAACATCAGTGTGTCTATTTGATGCATTAGGCATTTATGTTTTCAAATGAACAGTTGTGAAAATATCTCATTACTGTGTTTTATCCTTATAATAAATATAAGTACATGCAAGCATAATTGTAGCCCGAATCTGGAAGGTCTGGTCTTGAGTTATGCAGCAACACACGGGGCCAGATAGAAGAATATGTAACGTTTATAGGTGCAAAATGAGTGCTTTTATTTCATCATCAAGTCCATCTACAGATAGTTGACATAATCAGACAATATTGGAAAATATAATGTACATTAGGTTAGACGTTACACAGGAGGTACCATTACTTTGCAACACCAATTCGACAGACAAAAGATAAGATTAGATAACATCAAAGGGCTCATAGAACTGTGGGGACAAAGTCAAACTTTTTTCATATTTCATTTCATTCATTTCGAGAGTTGTTGGATAATAAAGGAATGAAACTGAAAGTTAACTTTTTCATTATACATTAACTATCTCCTTGGTATGAGACCATTTCATACTGTACTAGAAGAAGCCAAATATATATATATTTTTTTAATATTGCACTGACAGATCAAACATTATTTGTGTCACGCATAGAAGCCACAAATACGGGCATGGAGGGAGCTGAGCAACCAAGTACATTCTAAAGAAAGGATAAATAAAGATAACATAGCCGATAACAGATGGAAAAAAATGGACTGAAAACTGCAAATATGTGAACTACAACTACAACTACAATGGTCCCCGGGGAAATCTGTCTTATTTTAAAGATGAGGAAGGGGAATTATGGAGATAACGTACTACATGGTTAATTTTTTCTACTTTTTCACAATGAGCTTTTCATCTGTTGTTTAATCTATTACTACTTATCTAGTTATAATTCTTAATTTTTATAATTCTTCTCTTTGTTATGATTATGATTATTTTCCTGACTTTTTTTAAATGCTTAAAATGATTTAAATCTGATTCATATCTGATGACTTACATTATGGTGCGTTCAGTGTCTGTTTTGTCAGTATCTGCTGAAATCGGGAAAAACGAACGATGTAATGATTTAAAGTACTTTTGAAGAAGGATATGATGACGAAATGATTTCATGGGAACTGTTCATTTTGTATCTAAATCCAGCTAATTGAGATAAATTCAGATAGGATTATCTGATAAGCAGCCATCAAGACCATAAACCATAATTGATATATTGCTGAAATGTGGCACAGGAGATTGTGTAAGTGAGATACTGTAGTTACAGTACAAAGTTAATTCTTTACCACCCTACACACACACACACGCGCGCGCGTAACGTGCAATGAAATGCAAGTTTTAGTCCCTTTGTGCTACTCACAAAACAAAAATGTGACACACTGATAAATAAAAAGCAGGTCATAAACGTGTAGTATCCTTTGGGCTCTGTGCAGACACCTCGCCTCACTAATATCACCGCTGCTAGATGGTACCAGTAATGTTAATAAGCTGTCTATGTCCTGGGCCAAGCACGAACCATGTCAATAGACCATATTCACATGCCTGCCATTTTCTCCTGACAACACACTTAGGATGGGAGGCTCAAATGTTGTACTGTTTTTGGTTTTTTTTTCAGGTTGCAACTCATATAAACATTTCCCCACTTTCATATTGACCAGGAAATATTAAGATGATGGATAGTGAAAAGTGGAGGGAGACCCTTTTTTTAAGATAAAACAATAACAGATCTGATAACCTGTTACCTACCATTAGTCAACAGCTAGCATTAGCATCAAACCACTTCCTAGCTATGACATTAAGGCGCAGCTGACAATAATCCTAAAATATCAATACACATCTAGGACACATTTATTTATTTAAGCTGGAAGGGAAACACACTGCGTGTAATGACACGGTAATGTTAGATGGAAGTAGGTGAATGCTAACGTTAGCTAATGTGTTATCAAGCACATTAATTTACCTTGAAATATATGGCCCGGTGTGCCTCCAGGTTCTCATCATCCATCATCTCTTCAGCTGGGGATCATTCAGGATGTGGTAAATTGATCATTTGTCAGATTCCCTACATCTAGATGACTTGCGACCTGAACCACAGCAGTATAACAGTATCCTCGTATTTGAGCTTCCCGGCATAATGGCTGCTGTGTGAATAATTTGTGTTGTTTCCAGTCAAAATGCTTTTTTTTCTGTGACTCCTCTGCAAAAGAACTTGGCACAAGAATTTTGCCTTCTTAAGTTTTGTATATCTCCCTCCTTTCATTTCATCATGTGCACGGTCTGGACTTAAATGTGGACCGTGCCTTGTGGTGCTGGACATGCTTCCTGCTCTGCATCGCCACAAAACGTGTATAATGATGAGGAAAGTTTAATGCTCCCCTGGGGGAAAAGACGCACAAACTTGAGCGAGGAATTGCTGATAATCTTTTGCTCGTGACGGAGGCCTTACTAGAGAGATAATGCGTCATTTATCCATATTGTGAGGAGGCTGTGTACAGCTGAGGCTTCACAAGTAATGAAATTATTTGGTTTGAGTCTGTTGGTTAGTGGTCATGTAATAGGATGGCTTTCAACAACTGCAGCATTATAAAGCGGCTGTCACGGCTTATTTTTTAGCTTGATAAAGATAATGTTTTCACATTTTATGGCTGCATTTTACATATGGACTATGTCTGATTCACTCTATAGACATACTGTTCAAAGGTTGAATATCTAGGAAGTGTTTTATCTGCCCATGGACTTCAAAGGTTTCCTTGAAGAGTTAGGTTAAATCATAAACACAATACCGGACCATTTTATCACCGTGTGCAAAGAGGGAACGGAGGATTTAATGGCTGTTTGTATTTTGTACCAGCTCCTTCGACCTCAGGGTCAAAGGTCGGGTATACATAAGAGTCAGTAAGTCATAAGCAAAGAGGTTAAATTTGGATAACACATCGAGAACACTGATTAGGTTATCTTCTTGTGGCAAAGGTCTTGATGCTGATTCAAGCAGAATCAGGGACTGTGGTTTCATAGTTAAAAAATAACAGTTGTGCGTGAACAAATTCCGCTTCAAAACTTTAAGCAACATCATTCTAAATCCTCCACAAAACTGCTGTTGAAGTACATGAGTAAGCATTTTTTTTTTCTGTGTCCCTCAGAATCTCTCAGAGGCGCCAGGGTGCTGGTGACTGGGGCCAGCACAGGTATTGGCGAACAAATGGCGTATCACTATGCCAGCTTTGGAGCCCAGATAGTAATTACAGCCCGGAGAGAGAAAGTGTTACAGCAGGTCAGTGAACCTGAAAAACGTAAAAATGGTCTCAAAGCTCAACCTGGCGTTCTCTTACTCTCTCTTCTGCAGCTGCATGAGACGGTTAATGCACTCACTTTGATCTTTGCTTCACAGGTGGCGGAGAAGTGCCTGAGTCTGGGAGCCCAGAGAGCTCTCTACATAGCAGCAGACATGGGCAACGAGTCAGACCCGGACAAAGTGATAGATTTTGCTCTGGAAAAGCTCGGAGGGCTGGATTATGTGGTTCTCAACCACATTGGCCCGAGCCCCTTCAGCATGTGGGAGGGAGATGTGGAGCACACCAGGTGGCTGATGAAGGTAGTGCAGCATTTAGGTTTAGGCCTATCATCAACACATTACCTGAGGGTGATGCACTGATCTCTCTCTCACTCTCCTTCTGTGTGTGTGTGTGTGTGTTTGTGTGTGTGTGTGTGTGTGTGTGTGTGTGTGCTTTCAAGGTCAATTTCTTCAGCTATATTCAGATGGCCTGGAAAGCTATGGCCTCCCTTGAACAAAATAAAGGATCACTGGTGATTGTTTCATCGCTCTTAGGTTGGTTTAACACACATATAGAAACATAATACTGTAAACATGACGATGACAGCAAACTCTTAAACATATATGTATATACTGTATACATTAACACTTGCAAATGTATTCACTCACTCATTATGTGACAAATGATAGGTGTTTGACTTAGTTTCCGATAGAGAAATCATAAAAATGCAACGTTACAGACTGCAGCCCAAGATTCGAATACAGAAAAGATGCCTCGGATAATTCATAATTATTCATTCCTCAGTGAATTTTCTGTTTCGGTGCAGTAGTGACACACAGATTATCTGGGCCGAAATTCAGCATTTTTATCCAATTCTCTGTATCAGTGTTTTCTGACTGCCGATAAGACAAACGAATTTTAAAATGTGCTACTTTGGCTCTGATGAAACATCTGATTGGTGACACATCACAATTAACAGCCCATTAACAATAGAATTTTAAAAAGTAATTAATACCTAAATTTAGCAAATAAATGCAGTTAAACTTGAAGGGTAGCAGAAAACAGAAATACTCAAGTAAAGCAGCTCAAAATTGTACTTAAGAACAGTACTCGAGTAAATTGTACTTTTGTTCATCGCTGGTTGTTCTAAATTTTGACATTTTCATTTTTCCTGCAAATAAATATCTGTCCGCTTGATTTCTAATAATCAGTATCTGCCCTGAAAAGGCCATATCAGTCGAAAAACACATTTCTAGAGTTACTTTATTGTAAAAAAAAATAATAATAATAATGCCTTTTTAACATATTATGCAGCAAGTGTTTGATTACCACATGCCACATTTGAGGGATCTTTTCAAAAGCAATGAGTGTAAATCAGCTGACATATCTGTCGGGTATCATCAGGCTTTATTATGGCCGTCTTTTTATAGCACTTGAGCTGTCAGTCACTTGTGTTCTTTATAATGTTCCAAGAAATATTGGCTAAACAATAGAGTGAAAGTAACGTTGGAAAATCTGACTCTTAACTGATGCTTCACAGGTAAAATGCCCAGTCCCTTCGTGGCACCGTATAGCTCAACGAAATTTGCCTTGAATGGTTTCTTCGGGGCCCTCCGTCATGAGCTGGCTATGAAGAAGAGCAATGTGTCCATCTCTATATGTACACTGGGGCTGATTGATACAGAATCAGCCATGGAGAAAGTCAGGTGAGTCAATGATGCAGTTAATTATTTAACCAAAAATACTCAGTGATACTCTCAAATTGAAATTCTGCAACATATTGGGCAAATGTATTTTTTAAAACTGCCGTTCAAAGTAGTTAAGAGTGTTTTTTTTCTGTCTCCTAGGGATGTTACAAACGTACCAGCCTACCCTGCTACAGATGCAGCCTTGAACATCATCATGACAGGAGCGACGAGACAGCATGAGCTCTTCTACCCTTGGTTCACCCACGGCCTGGCTCTTACCGAAGACTGGTTCCCCTCTCTCACAGACTATTTTGTCCAGAACTCCTACAACTACAGCCCATGAAAAACAATCAGCTGTAGTACCATTGTGCATGCTGTAATCATGCATTTATACAGTCTGGGTATGATGATGCTGTGGATGTTAATGTATTCCACTATCCAAATTTAGCCTTCAAATTTTAGTACCTAAACACATTTTGCCCTTATATTTAACTTTCCAGTTGTTGTTTTTTTTGTTTTGTTTTTTCCCTTACAGACAAATGGATCAGGTGACTATAAATAACAAACTGAACCTTGTCCTCCTGTCCTCATTTTGCTTTTGGGTGAGGTCCAGTTAAAAAAAACAAAATGCCCACATGGGAGAAAAGCCTGTGGTTTTTTTTTTGTTTCATATTGGCCTACCTTGAAAAGCTTAAAGGTTCATCTTTTTATTTTGGTTTATTACTGGAAAAGTTTTTTGGTGCTTTAGTGCTCAAAGAACGCGTCAGTTTACTCATTCTGACCAGAGCTGCAGCACACTAGTTTTTCAACCAGCACCAGTGGCTGTGCCGAGTCAAGCTGAGCTGCTCCGGAGTAGAATCTAAGCCGTGGTGATGTCTCACGACTGCAGCTAACCTGTTACCATCCCCATCTCCCCTTAAAATGTATCTTAAACTCATGTCTGAGCAAGAAACCTGAAGGAAGGATGTTTTTTTAAAGTTTGTGTCTGTTTTAAAAGCTCTCAGTACTTTTTTAGCTTCTAATTGAATCACTTCAGTTTCTCTCGTCCTGTCGGTACTTTCAGACACCTGCTGTGCTTTACTGTTTCATGGTGTTTACTTTCAGCAGTTTCAGGAGTCATGGTTAGTTACTATTGGTGAAAAGACAACGTTTCCTGTAATGCTGCTTCAAAATAAAAGCTTTTAGGTGACTAAATAACGGGAGGTTTCATTGTGAAGAAGCTAAAGTAAATTAAACGTATTTGTAACTGAATTAGCAGAGCCACTTTGTTCAGTAACTAAGACAAACCAACAAGCAGGTTGCCCAGTTGTGACGGAAATGACTGCCACGTCATGTCAAACCGAGTAGAGCCAGGCCGGTAGATGTGATGGAAAAACTCTGATTAGCGCCTGAATACCCAGTCTGTTCTGATTGGTCAGCTCACACATGCCTGATTCACTACCCCAGCAGCTGTGCTAAATCAATGTTTACATGCCTAGCTAGCTGCTGGGCATACATTATGTTTGACATAGTGTGATGTCACAGAATAAAAGGTAAGAAGAATGTTGAGGCATTTTTAGGAGTACTGTTTTGTTTGCTGCTGTGACGGGGTAGAGCCGGCTTCTTGATATCGGAAGGTCGCTGGTGTGATTCCCCTGGTCTGCATGCTGAAGTGTCTTTGGGCAAGATACTGAATCCCAAAATGCTCCTGATGTGCTAGTTGGCACCTTGCATGGCAGCCACCGCCGTCAGTGTATGAATGTATGTATGAATTACTGTAAGTCGCTTTGGACAAAATGCCCCAAAAAGTCTGTTGGTGAGGACATTGAACTTTTAAGATCCAATCCAATCCACTTTATTTGTATAGCACATTTTAAAGAACAACAAAGTTACCAAAGTGCTGCACAACAGATACAAAACAGTAAAATAAAGCTAAAACACTGAAGATGTACAAGAACTGATATGACACACTGAAGAAAAGAAGAGAAAAAAAGAAGGAAAAAAATTCAAAGCATAGTAGGTCTCTGTAAAAGGGGGATACCAGTATCTGCACAGTACAGCTTTAGTGCCATTAGGTGCAAATAATCAAATGCACCATGCAGCAGTGGTGGTGTGGTGGTTAGAAAATGAACTTTTGGACATTACTGTAATTCTGTGGTAAAAGTGAGAGACGTCAGGTGAAAGAAGACAACAAATGAAGGACCTTTGATTCCTCTTTAACATTGTATTACTCTTGTTTGTAAAAAAAGTTTGTTTTGAGGCGGTATTTCTGCCCTTATTATGAAGTGTCAGGAAAGAATTCAATAAAACACACTACGGAGTCATCTGAAAATATGTAAAAAATAGAAACACACAACATGCAGTGCTGCATTGCTAATTTAGAGCTATGCATTGTGACACATACAGTGCAGAAAGACTTTACACATTGTTATACTTACTATACAGCAGTAATCAACTTGTGGCCCGTGGGCCAAATATGGCCCTCAAACAACCTCATTCCAGCCCTTTGATCGTTTTGTTAGTAGTCTAATTTGTTAGTCATATCTGTTGCTAAGCACACAAAAAAATAACCCAGGCTGTTTAGGACAGAGGGAATTTTCCTGTACTGTTTTTTTAGACGTAATGTTTTTTTTTTTTCTATTATTAGTGAAAAGTAAACAAAGTGGAGAAAAGAAGTACCTTGTTTTAACACATTGGAATATTTACAGGTCAGACAAGGGGAGTGTGTGATGTCAGGCGCCTTGGCAATTGACTTTTTAGAAAATACGTTCCGTCTTAAAAAGTATTTGAACAGGCCTGTACCAATATAATGGTACTAATAGTACAGTAATAGTGTAGCGAGTACACAGACTAACCGTATCGATGAGTCGATCTATAATGTATGTTATGATATTATGATATTTCCATGGATAAGACAAAGAGATGAAAAAAGGGGTGAGAACACCAAAGAGGCTACCATCCATAAACTGACTACAGCATAGAACTATCATCAACTCTGCATTTACTGATTACTAACACATTATATTAAACCTTGAACATCCAGAAAGTGTTTTAAAAGCTGATTTTCTAATGAAAACATTAAATCATACAGGTTTGTAAGTACTCTGAATGTAGTACTGTCCATGTCCACATGAGGGCAGTAGTGCCAAAGTTGTGTAGCCATGTTACTTCAGCCTATCTTCACTAACCAGTGGAGTCCATCCCTCCTTGCTAGCAGGTCAGCATGTTTTTCAACAGTGGTTTGGCTTTTTGGGTTTGAATTACTTTTATCTTAAATGCTGAAGTCTTTGGTTGACAAAAGAATGGATGAGGTAGTGATTGAACCGTCTGAATTTTCCTAAACCTCTATCACCATATCAATCCTCACCCTCCCTGTTCCTCTTCCTGTCTTCACTGTTCTCCTCCCCTTGATTCCCCTCCATCTCCATTCTCCTCTATTTCATTGAGTCCCTTCTCTCCAAAGCCGGCCACAGTAGGCGTTGCAGACTTCCTACGGAGCAGGACTTTCTCACTGGGTTCTTTTGTGTCTTTGTTCATCGTGCCCCCCAAAAGCACAGCAGGCTTCCTGTGAAGCTGTTGGCTCAATCCATCCTGGTGGTCTTTATTGTAATACACCCCAGAGGTTGTACCCTGCTGATAGAGTGGTTTTCTACTGTATACCCAGAGTGAAATGTCGTGGTCAAAAACAAGTGCCTCGCTAAAAGCGGTTTGAAAAGTTGAGAAACAAAAACAAGAGCGTAGAAAAATGACTTCCCCAGAGCGAGTCCAAGTGGCCTCGAGTCTGCACTGTAAAGGTTTGCACACTTCTCTTGGCCTTTGTGGTTTCTCGATTGATATGACGGATGGGAAGACATCATTGGAATACATGTTCTCTGTGTCCTTATCGCCATGCACATATCACTTGACATGATTTGAGAGGATTGTGGCGATGGTATAATCTCCCTGCAGATGCGGTAGAAAGAAAAAAAACTCCTTCTGTCTCTGTCTGTCTCTCTCTCTCTCTATCACACACACACACACACACACACACACACACACACACACACACACACACACACTCACACAAATATGAAGGGGCCTCCCGGGGAGGAGAGCAGGCATGGCCTGGGAGAACAGCCAGAAACACCTGCAACAGATTAGTGTTCCTAATGCTAGGTAATAAATCCTCTCACCCTTCTCAAGCATCTCCATCTCCACCAAGCATTGATCTCATAGGCTGAGGAGCATCCACCCACATCACTCAAACACAAAATAGTCCCAAACACTTAAACCTTGATGCATTTGTGGGTGTACCTAATTTAGTCTTCATCAGTTTGCATCCACTGCAAATTAAACTGCGCTTACATAATCGCTGTCCTGTTGGTTCAGTATCTTGCAGGTTTTTCCTCAGGGTTTTAGACTGAGCTCTGCGTCAAGATCAAACACTTTCATTATGATTACAAACAGCCAAGGCCAAGACATAAGTTGTGGCTGGCTGCTTTACTGACTGTAAAACTTGAAAGGTGTCAGAGCAACTTGCCAATTTGGACTCACAGAGGTTTGTAATGGAGGTTGGATTCTGCTTTAATATCCGTGATACTGCTTATTATTTCATCTCTGTGTCGACAGATAAAGTAAGACAATCTGTCCATGTGCTACAGTAGTGAAATCAAATGACATGTAAAGTAAGTCTATAATCTCTTTCCAGATAGCATAAAGCATGTCCTTGGTTTTATAATTGCGCATGGTGTTTGCCGATGCAGCAGAAATGTCACGTTGCAGACCATAAATAGTCACCTATCCATGGCAATAGTGTGGTGCACCTCGGCCATCATACATCAGCCCCGATTTATGATTCTTTCTCGTCCTGCTTCTCTGAGCACAAAGGACGGCGCTCCACAAGTCTCCGTCCGGCTTCATCCATCAGCTGCTCTGAGCGCAACAGAAAGAAGGGCCTTGATGTACAGTCACATGCATCGTGTCGTTCATGTTCACTGGCCTGTTGGTGTCGTGTGTGTGTGTGTGTGTGTGTGATATTTAACACCAACTGCCTTAGGAATGAGTGACCAACTGGTGAGAATGGGACTAAGGAGCCTCCAGTGTGAAGGTGGAGGTGTTTACTGCGGGAGAAACTGTGATCAAGAGGTGACGCACAGAAGTGGAAGATGGAAGAAGCAATTGAAATCAATTAGAGAGGAAATGCACACAAAAGACATCTGATTTTAAAAACACACTGTAATTTTAGTGATCACTAAACTGTGCTGTTTTTAGTTGAGACCGACGCTGATACCAATATTTAAAACTTAAAGGATTCCGATATAGATACTTCAACCGATATACAGGCATTTACACAGTTGTCAATAGAGGCACACCAATTACATATGATCAGTGTGGGTTTTTTTTTGTCCTATTGCCCATAAAGTAAATTGATTTAAAAATGCGATACATTTGGCTCTGACGCAGCATCCTTTCTGTTTGTAATCACCACGAGTCTCACTCAACGTCCTGTCCACAACACTGTCTGATTGGCTACATGCTACAAGTAACAGCCTATCAACACTGAATTATACTGCATCTGCAAAGTAAGAGATAAGCTATCAAATGAATATGAAGAAGTGGAAATATAAAGTAGCAGAAAATGAAAAATGCTCAAGTACCTCAAAATTGTACTTAAGTATTGTACCAGAGTGAATTGCAGTTTGGTTCCTTTAGTGATTTGTTATTCTCAACTCAAAATGTATATCGGTTCTAAATATCAGTTGTCATCCTGCTTGATTATTAATTACCCGGGTCGGTTGCGGACCTGGAAAGACATATTGGCCGAACCCTCATTATCAAGCACTTGTGATAAAGATATGTGACAGACTTTGTCTAGAGCAACATTTCTATGCTATATTTTTCTGTATTATAATCTCTAAAAATTGATGCATATCGGACAACATACATACCGATACCGACAAATCTGTGACAGGCCAATATACTAACTACTAACTCCCTTGAGTCTCCACTGGTTACCTGGTTACTGGTCCCTGCAAAGAGTCTCCAACACTTAGCCATTTAACGTTCTCACACGATCATTATGCTAAGCTAAGCTAAGCTACAACTTCAAGCTAATTTAAAATACAGACATGAGATCGGGGTGTCAAAAGGACAGTTTAATCTTACATCAAAAATAAATATTTTTATGTATTACACATGTTTGTAGGGCCATTCATCCTTCTAGATAGTTTTGAGTTGCTGAGTTTTGGAGATGTTTGCCATAAAGAAGTCTGCTTTTCCTCCATATTGTAGAATCAGATGTGGCGCTTGGAAAGCTAGATGAAAACACATTTGAAAAACTCCCAGAAACTGAAGAAATCACGACTGAATCACTCCAGGTATAGAGACCTTGTCGTGAGGGGTTTGGTGTGAGAACTACTTTCTTTCTACCGACCTGCAACCGCAAACTGTGTCACAGCACAGTCGGAAGCGTGCATCGAATCATGTACGAGAGGCTAGCACACTAGCTAACAAAGCTAGCCAACACTGCGACTCAGCCCAGTAGAACGCCTTTAAAGTTCACATCCCGCAATGTCGCTAACTTGGTTTAACTTGGTGGAAAGAAAAGATCATTGCTTCTCTTTAGAGAGGAATTGGGATTTGGAAATATGAATTACTTTGGCGTAGTAATGAAGCATATGTGTAAGTATACTAGCTTGCAACAAAAAGTTGCTGAACGCTAGTACGCTTGTCCTGTTACTGATAGAAGATACCCATAAATATTTACCCAGGCAATCTGTGGTGTCAACATCATCTAAAATCAGGTTTCCTTCAGTTGTCGGCTCATTGGGTTGAACCCGGCCGTCGATCGGCGCAGTTGTGTGAGCCGATTAATTATGAAAAGAATGTTAATCTTCCTGAACACCGAGCTTGTGCATGACCTCTGAAAAGTTTTCACAAAACATTGAGCTATGATAACAAAAGGAGAGAGTGAGCACGAGAGACAGACAGAGAGAGAGAGAGAGAGAGTGGGTCGGGGGGGACAAGATGAAAACCTATGAAAGGGAGCGTCAGTGTGAATAAAAACTGTGGGTGTGAGAGGTGGCTGAGGTGGCCCTGTGACCCCTGACCTGCTTCCCCCAGGTCCATTCAGAGCGGCACAATGGTTGACACCTGTGTCCTTTCAGTGCTGGCACTATTATTATTTACATCAGTCAGTGGGAGAGAGAGGGAAAGACAGAAAGAGGCCAGAGGTGCTGTGAAGCAGAGTGCACCAGCCTCATGCCAACAACACCCCCGCTTCCCCGCTCTCTTTCAAAGACAGGTGCCTTCCTATCTCTCTCTCTCTCTCTCTCTCTCTCTCCCCCTCTCACTCTCTTGCTCGCTGTCAATCTCTTCCTCTTTAATTATTTCAGATAACTCCAAACACATCGGCGGAAGTGGAGGGATCCACAATGAGGAGAGTCGTGGTGTTTTTACATCCTCTACCTAATGGCGCGCTCCTCCGTATCACCCTTAACACAGAGCAAAGGGGATAAAAGGTTGAAATGTCAATGCAAAAGGTTAATGGCAGAAACCCACTTTTTAGCTCAGACTAAAAATGGCTGCCGCAGTTCATTCTAGCACCTGTGGGAGCGAGTGAGACGAATTCGACCCAATTAAAAGCCGTCAGTTTTCCCGTGCTAACATCAAAAAGCAGCGGCTAGCACGACCCAAACCCTCTCAGTCGCGCCTGGAGTGCTTAAAAACAGCGCGCTGCGTGATCCGAGCGCATGTGTGAGTTTAATGACGCTCGCGGGACAATCCTTTCGTTATGTTCTTGTCATTTATCCCTCTCTCGCCGATCAGGCCGGTGGGGAGAGTCACAGGGAGCATGGGTGGCAGGCTCGGGGTTACATGAATTCTTCTTTTTTTTTTTCTTCTTTTTTTTTTTCATTGGGTGAGAGAAAGCCCAATTAACAAAGGATAAGAAGTGAACCGAAAACACCCTCAACAAGGCCCAACAAACCTGCAAGAACAAGAGCTCTCTCTCTCTCTCTCTCTCTCTCTCTGTCTCTTTCTCTCTCTGTCTCTCTCTCTCTCTCTCTCTCTCACCCCCCTCTGCTACCACTCCTCTCCCCCACCGCCTCCCCCCCTCTTGCTCGCTCACTCTCCCTTCCACTTCCCTCACAAAAGGAAGGCTCAGAGCTTACAAAGTGCCAATTAACACTGAATGTTTGCCCCTCGCACCTCCCTCTCTGAACTGCTGACAGCTCTGGTGTTTGGGTTAATACCAAAGGCCTGCAAAGAATTATAATTCTCCTCCTTGCCCCATCCCCCCTTCTCTCCCTCTCCTATCCTTTTATTTTGTTTCCAATGGGGTGGTTTTACAGTTCAATGCACAGTCAAAGGGTGATATAAAATGACTTTCCAAAGAATTTCATTTGGGGAGAAGTGGGGCTGTATTACGTTGGGGCAGGACCAAGGATAGGAGGGCCGGGGGTTGGATGGAGGGTGGGGGGGATGGGACCCTGGTGGGGCAGAGAAAGAGAGACAACCATAAATAAGAAGTTAAAGACAGAGAAAAGATTTGAATCAAAATATTTGCCCTGTGTGCCGGTCAGTCTTTTGTCCCGTGAAATAATAATTCGCTCCAATTTCTGTCACTAAAGATGACATTACTACGGGTTTCTCCTTCCTCCAGGATTTGTTTGCTCTTTCTTCTTATGTCATCGGGACATTTTATGCAAATAAAAAAAAAAAAGAATAAATAAAGCATTACCCTAGTGAACACACACGCATACATGCATGCACACACCCTCTCTCTCTCTCCCACTGGAACTGTAGGTCCCACTTGAGATGAAGATAGCAGCGAGGGTCATTTATCACAGGCAGGGCTGATGGCTGTGCTGTGCTTGTTTTTCTCCCTCGTGAACTCCGATAAATCAGCCTACTGAATAAAAGAGCGGCCAATGAGAAGAGGTGAGAGGGTTAAACTCTGGGAGAAACAGAGACCACTAGACTCTTTAAGGGAGCTTCTGCCTGCACTCAATTCCCTGCTCAAGCGAGGCCCGCCTCGACAAATTCATGACCTCCTGGGACCAGGTCCCTCTTCTCTTTCTTTACTTTGGGCTGAGGTGCCCCCGTTGAAATGAGCGATTCTTGGGGACGGAGCGAAGCTTGAACTGGATATGGCTTATTTGGGATCCTGTGCGATCAATTGAACTGAGCCACTGAACACAAAACTCATCTTAAGCTTTATCTTCAGTCTGATCATCTGCCTGAAGAGATCAGGTTGGGCTGAAGAAAGATTTTTAAATTCTGACAGTGCCTGAAAGTTACAAATTGAGAGAGGTTACAGTCAACTGTAAGTTATATTGAATTTAGCTATTCAACCCAAAATGTTATCTTTTCCTTAACACAACCAAGTGGTATTTGTGCCTAAACCTAACCAAACAGTGACCAACAATGTATGGAAATACGGTTCTGTAGGATTGAGTCCTAAAACCCAGAAATCAGTTAGCATTTTTACATTTCTGGTTTCCTCGTCTCAAAGTCTTAGTTTTAAATAAAGCAAATGTATGTTTATTATTATTGCAACATTCCCAAATAATGACAGATCCTGTCCAGAATATTCTCCTGAATACTAAAAAAGTTTCTGAATGCTCAAAAACAACGCTGACAGTATAACATTGCAATCTCAAGCCCTCTCTGCATCAGCTGTCTGCTTGGCCAGCAAGTGGTGTCTGAGACTCGACATAATCCGTTGGTAACTTTTCTTTATCCGTTTCTGATCAAGGATATTTGTTTCTGCTTGCCATGCACAGCCTTACTGCTGCATCGCTTCCTGATTTGACACGAATGTGTGTGCGTTAATCAAGCATCCAAAAAATGAACAGCGGTAGGAGGAATATTGTCTGTCTTTACAACCAGATATTAGTTGTAAACAATTGCTCCTACTTTACAATTTGTCGACTGATTAAGAAATGTGTATAGTAACTATAAGACGCTCATTGTTGGTGACGTTTGCAACGGCAGTGAAGTCTGTTCATAGCCTAACATTCATACTTCAAAAAATCCCAGCGGTGAGGATTATCTTGCTGAGGAAAACATGTATGTATCACATGCTTGTGTTACACCACGCTGTAAGAGTCCAAAAAGTCAAGAAAAGTTTGTCAGCAAGCTTTATTTTGAAAGTGTAACTGGACGGAACATTACACGTATTATTGTTAACCAGACTGCAGAGACCCTTACCCAGTGGCGGTTCTAGAACCAGTTTTAATAGGGGGGCCAGGTTGGGGCCAGCTTTTTTGTTAGGGGGCACATACAACCCGGAAAAAAGGATAAATCCCTCATTCAGACAAAGCAGTGTTTACAATTTCAGCAATTGTGATTGGGTAGTAAACTGCTGAGACACTTTATTTCTGCCTTTCCCTTCAGAACAAAATCATTGCAAGAAATCTGTCATTGTATTATTGATGCAGACTCCCTGTCAGGGGGGCCACAGGGGGGTCCAGACTCAGAGTTACGGGGGCACTGGCCCTGTTGACGCTAGAGGGGAAGGTAGATCATCAGATTGTTAAGCTAGAGTTGGAAGTGAGAAGATGTTAAGCAAAGGTAGGTAACTTCTGAAAGAAATTGCAAAGAACAGTTGCTCTATTTAAAATACACTGAGGGGTATTTCGGCTACAGCTCTTCTCTGGTATAACCATTAGCATATGGTGGCTAATGTCAGCATTGATTTAGGCGAGATGTGGCTCTTCTCTTAGCATTAGCAGGGCATATATTTACTCCATTTGTGCTGCTGTTAAACTTTCTTTTATAAAGGTTTGAGCAATTAACATGATCACATAATAAGCACCAATGGCAACAGTGGCTTTGTTTAGAAAAAGGACATAAGCTACCCTCCATTATTGTATTTCAGGAGACCATCCGTTAGCCCTACAATGGAGGGTGAGTGGTACTTGTGGTGTGGAACCAAGCCAGACTGGCTTTATTTACATTCAAGAAAGGGGAGCTGAGCAGAGAGCTGACATGACCTGACACGGTTCATGGTTCCACCAGCGAGAGCAGACTGGGCCTCCACCTCAAACCCTGAGACCCCGGGGTCAAAATGCTCTGCAGCCTCTCTGGGATGAAGGCGAGTGGAGGAGGCATGTGACTCCTGCCACTGCTTGAAATACTGAATTCTGGGATTTAGTCAAGATAAAGCGAGCGCTAAATGGGAACTTTTAACGTGGGGCCGATAGATGAAGAATTCACGTGGGAGGGGAAAAAAAACAGTATGTATGCGCAAGGAATCAGATTTCCACATTTTCCAGACATATGATCGAGCTACAGTATATCATTTTTATCTGAAGATTTATTCAGGAACAGGTGCTCCTCCTCTGGCTGAACTGGTCAGGCAGCGTAGGAGCACTCAGTTTCCTCTCTGTAACATCTGATTCACATGAACTATAATTCCTGCTTGCCAAATGACAGATCCAAAGGTCAGTGATGTGGCTGTGTCAAATGAGGGTCGTGAGAACAGCAGAAAGGAGCACGTGCCTCGAATTAGATGAATGTCAAAATTCAATTCTGCCTCTTTCTCAAGAGCAGACACATGTGAGAGGACTCACTCGCAGGTCTCTCTCTCTCTGAAAACAGGATTTCCTCTCTCCTTCATTTCAACATTCTTCTCTTTTTCCCCCTCAATCTTGCATCCCTTATTCCTCCCGAACCGGGAGGAATTTCCCTCGATGGGACCGCGATGTGAGTTCTGTGTGACCCCGTCGGCGCTGAGCAGAGCGCAGCAGACCGGCCACGGGGGCCCAAAGCCCTGTGGGACCCAGATCTGGCTCGGAATCCAGGACCGTTCTGCACCACATTGGATATGGGGCTGTAACTCACCCTCTGTCTGTGGTTTGGGATGGTGTGGAGGTAGGGGTGAAATGCAGGTCAGCCATGGAAAAGCTTGCTTTATTGTCTGTCTCGGAGAATGAAGGATAGAGGGAAGAGAGGGAGAGAGAGAGAGAGAGAGAGAGAGAGAGAGAGATGGTAGGAGGTGAGGGTGGATGAGAGAGGAGGGAGGCTGGGCAAGAGGGGAGAAGAAGAGGGAGACGAGGAATGTATTCAGCAATCAGATAGGAGAAGAGGTTTTGACGTGTAGGTAGATGGAGGAAAAAATGTATAAGGTCCGAAGGTAGCGAGGTGGAAACCTCTAATTCCACCAGTCAGTCTCCCTCATATGTGATTTTCAGCTTTTTCCACGTGGCTCGAAGACAGTTTCCCCTGAGCAGAACGGCTATCTTTAAAGCCGGCTCAATACTCCCGGTGCAGTACTTTTATCAAACGGTAGATCAAAAGCAATGCTCCCAGTATGTATGTGCTCTTGACTATAAGTAAAGGGCTTATGAAAGTTGTACTGAGTGCACTTGACAGTTTGGAAGTGCTGCACAGGAAAGCACTGATAGGGGCAGTCGCACACAATAGCAGAGAATATGAACCTTTCAAACACACGAGCAGAGTTTCACTAAGTTATCGGATGATTTCTACCAGATCTGGGGTGTCGGAGTTCTCTGCCGAAAGTGATTGATGAGTGCTCTGTAATTGTCCATTGTGAGGAGATGTCAGAGAAAGGCGGCGTGTCACCTCGCAGTGAGAGTAAAAGAGTCGGCAAATGGAAGTGATTACATCTAATATTCTCCATCTGGGAGTGATTGCCTCAGAAGACGAGTTTCAAAGAGGAGAGCACGGCGGGGAGAAAAGAAAGAGGCAACAGTAATTTGCACAGGATTTACAAATCTTCTGAATCGAATTTGGGAATCTATGTGCACATCTTGTTCTATTCCCCCCAAAGACAATCGCTCATGAAAGCACACACACGCCTGCATGCATAAACAACTCGCGCTATTCCACCGCGCAGTATTTACGCCCGCAAGACGGCTCGCGGCGCAAACCTCCCAGAGAATATAGTTGTAATATTCACTGCGGCATGTTTTCCGAGGCTCTCACATCAATACTCAATATATCTCGCTTGTCTGTCTGTGAGCAATCACAAACCACCCAAGAAATCGTTGCCAGTGTGTCAGAGTTGAGCCGGAGCCAGGTCAGAAGTGATCAAAGACTGCTGAGGAGCGAGAGAGGCGGGGGTGAGGGGGAGAGCGAGAGGGTTATCTGGTCCCAATTACATTCAATCATGGGAAATTGGCAAAGTGCAAAGCGAGGGAGATCTTCATGATGAGAGCAGGAGGCCAGATGAGCCGAGGTGGTCCGCCGACGTTTCTGACTTCACAGAAAGGAAGGGAAAATGAAGATTGGGACTCTAGAAGAGGTTTTTATCCCCCTTTTTTAAATTTGAGTATTTTATTTTTGTTGTTGTTGTTGTTGTTATGGGTTACAATGACATTTGACTTTACTGCTTTTTTTATTTCTCATTCAGAATTTTAAAGCGAAACTCTCGCCAAAAAGCAACCGAGGCTTTATTTGGGATTGAATATGAGTCAAACCTTCGTGTGAAAGCATAATTACGCCGAAAGATGTACTTTTAAGATTTACCGTAGTTTCGGTTTTGGGCACGTTAATTTTGAACGGGAGTGCATGGGGCAAGACAAGCTAGCATCAAAATCGCTATCGCTAAAGAAGGTTTTTGAACTACTCACGTTAGCTGCTGCATCTCCTGCGCGTCACCGTCATGGCCTGCCTGTCAGGTCGCACTCGGGGATCAACACTTTTTGTCTGGCATGACGGCGACGCGCAGGAGCGCAGCAGCTAACGTGAGTAGTTCAAAAACCTTCTTTTTCATAAACTCTGTGTACACAAACAATGTTCTCAATGCTCTCGTTCATGAGTAGAGACCTTAGTGATGCTACGAGCAAAGTTTCATGTTGTGTCGAGCCTCCTTAGTGTTCTAAAAATAGTGATTTTGATGCTAGCATGTCTTGCCCCATGCACTCCCGTCCCGTTCAAAATTAACGTGCCCAAAACCGAAACTACGGTAAATCTTAAAAGTGCCTCTATTGTCGTAATTATGCTTTCACACGAAGGTTTGACTCATATTCAATCCCAAATAAAGCCTCGGTTGCTTTTTGGCGAGAGTTTCGCTTTGAGGTGTAAAATAAAACGAATGGCATGAACACAGTGAAAGGATTGTCTTGCCCGTGTCGAACACAACAAAAATCACACAATTGCATGCACCATTTACATTTAGCAGACACTGCCATGCAAGGCGCCGACCAGCACATCAGGAGCAGTTTGGCATTCAGCATTTTGCCCAAAGACACTTCGACCTGCAGACCAGGGGAATCAAACCAGCTACCATAGGATAACAAGACGCTGGCTCTACCATTGAGCCACAGCCGCCCACGTCATGCCATTTTACAAACTATCGAGACTTAGCTACGCACTGAAAAGGGAGCAGTACACTAAAATGTTATCTAACAGCATGTCATTTCTGCCACTGGGGTGTCATAATTAATAAAAAACAAAACAAAGACATACAGAAAGTAACTTGGGACCATGGGAGTTGTCGCCTTCATTGTCAAAGTCGAATCAGACAACTTTTCTACTTTGCCCTTCAACTTTCGGCGCCTTTTTTTTTTTAGCAAACACACTATTAGCGACATGGCTACCGCTCGCAGACTGGGTGCTGTCCAAAGCAACAAACAACCCGTAAGAATCTCCAGTTCATAGTGTGTTAAATACACAGTTCTATTAATAAGTAGTGGTGATGAGGGGAAACACATGTCAGCGGGGGAACAAACTTCGACACTACACCAGTGCTCTCCATAGAGCGAATGCCCCATCCATTCACACTTGTTTGAGCTTTTTTGTTTTGTTGTCTATCACTCTCCTTCCTCCACCCCTTCTGTGCCTCCCTCCGTCAGCAGGGTTCTTTTTCGTTTGCAGTGTCATTCCAGTTGTTTCACCATTACTTGGGGGACAGCGACCGGGGAAAACAATGCCTCTTCCTGTTTTGGTTGGGCAATGGCGGACGCGCTTCCTTTGTGCCGTAATTGGGCCCTTTATTTTTTTTGGGAGGCTGAAGAGCAAAGCGAAAGCAAGTTTATAATGAACAAATCTACACAAGGTTGGTTGGATTTTTCTTCAGCCGTTTACTTCCAGATGATTAGTAGAAGCTAGAAAGTTGACGGTTGCCTGTTTAAACAATCACCGCTGCTGATGAAATTCTCTGATCCGGCGTAAATCTTCACCAATGAGATAAAGTTTAATTGATCCTAACAGAATAATGTTTTCAATAAATAAGCAGGGTGCAAGGCCTATCATAACATCAGGTTTTAAACTGGTGCACAAGGACAAATATGAGCGATTTCATGTCAACCATTACGTTAAACTCTTGTGTTTCTTGTCGCATTTGCTCTCTGATCGCCAGCCTACCGAGTAATCAGTAATGTAATCCACTTTTCAGTTCAGCTGTTGTAAACACTTTGTCCCTTTCACTGCATTCAAAATATTCTGCTAACTCTCTGTAAACTTCCGTCGCTTAATTGTTTAATGGGCCAACAATGAGCACGATCAGTACTTTCGAGGATTTAAATACTGAGCCGTTGATAATGTGCGACAATCTAATGATAAGTTAAGAAAACTCTCAAAGATGATCCAGCTCAAACAAAGGCTTGTCTTTGTATACAAAGGAATTGAACGGACCACATTTCCCCACCTAATGAATGCAGATAAAGTGAGAGGAGATAACCAAACAGGCATAACAAAAGGGATTTCTCTCACTGAGGCTTTCACTCTGATTTGTCAAGTGCTTCCGTCTCCCCTCCGATTGGTCGGGAGCGCTCACCCAAGAATGCCAACAAAAAAAGTGACCCTCCAGTGAGCACCTCCTCCCTCAAAGCCCTCCATCCCCCACCCTCCCTCCTGATCTGTGTCCCCTCACCCATCCCCCCTTCCTTCTAACCCGCTCCCCCTCTAGCCCTCTACCACCCCTCTCTCTCTCGCTCTCTCCCAGTTGCCTCACGGCTTGCTGTGACCCATCTTGCACCTCCCGAAGCCCACAACAGACGCTTGGTGTGTGAAGAAGGTCAGGAGTTCAGGCTTGGCTGAGGCTCCATCCCTCCCTCTGCACAGAGGAGGCCTGCCCTGCGGGTTTATAATTATCTGCCGTTGGCATTCAGCACAGGTTCAAGCACAGTGCAAGCGCTGGCACCAGCGTGGGGGGATGCGCTTGGCTACACACTTGGTGATTAGTTGTCCCTAATTGTCAGTTCCTTGTTCCTTTTTACCTTTCTCTCCCCCTCCTCTACTCTCTCTTCCCCCCCTCACCAGTTAGAACATCTTTACATAAAACTCAGCGCTTGGTTTATTGTCCCAAAAATGTACTCGGCTGTGCTTCATTATTCTCCGGATCGGTCTTACAACATTTTCTATAATTCATCTCACAAAAAGAAAAAAAAGAAGAGAAAGAAAAGTCCTCTATCTGCCATCTGGACATGAGGTTCCTTCTCACGGATTCACGTGTGCAGCACGTCTGCAATCGAGTGACAAGAACACGCAGAGCCTGTCCATCAACACGGCACCAAGTTTTCCTCCTCACAGGTAAACTCAAACAGCCGAACAGCCTTTATTCTTGACTCAGTGGGGATGAATAACGGGCGCTGTTTTACATTCCATTGATTTTTATGATAAATGTAAACGTGTAAGTGACTTATTCAAGGTTGTCCTCAAAGTCGGATTGGCTGCTGGGACGACACACTGGAGAGCAGAGCCTTCTGACGGCAGATGCGAGAAAGCACGCCGTAAAAAATCCTTCCAAGAGAAAACACGGGGAGGACTAAAGTTATACAGCTTCCACAGATGGTTTGTAAAGGCCACAGTCGCTGACATGGGAAAACCAGGTGGCCTTGAAGCCGTCATCCTCTTGTCTAAATGTGTTTACGTCTTTGACCAGAAAGAGCCCTCTTCATGCCCACCTTGAACTTGTGGTGTTTTCGTCCAAAAACTGAGCAGGGACATGGGCTTTTCACGCTCTAATCTCTTACTGTAACCTGAATTTATTTTAAAGAATAATCCTTCTCGCTCAAACGTTGTGAAACATATTTTACCTTGTGGTTCACTGCAGATTTTTGGCCCCATTTTTTGAAGAGCAACTGAGTCAGTTTCAAAGGTGAGTGTGTGCTTTCCATCAGGCATTTATATTGGCACTGACAGGCGGTGTGATAAATGACACTGGATAAATCCATTCCTCAATGCCGTCAGAGATGTCTCCGCGCCATTAGTCACTCACACTAGAGATCTCTGCAAGAGTCCATCATTGCTGCTCTGAGAAACACATCTGCAGACCTTGAGACAGACCCTGAAATGGGCTGACAACTGAACCAATACTGTTGGGGGGAAAAAGAAAGAGAGGAACAGCAGTCAAACAGATGTGGGGCCTGGATAGCTGCCAAGCAGCGCCCCGTCATCCTACAGCAGACCCTTCATCTCAATACGAGTGAGGCAGAAAGAGAGAGAGATGTGGAAAACAGCAGGGAGTAGGAGGAGGGAAAGGGGGACATGGATAGATTTTGTACAAAGGCCCCATGACTATTCCTCCATCTGAGAACATCCTCCGAAGCTCTTGGCATCATTACACCGTGACTGCACACCCACAGTTCAATCAGCGGTGCCAGCTGATGTTGAGGAGAAAAAAAACAAATTGAATTTGAAATAATTTATTGTGCAAACACCTCAGTGAACACAGCACCTTGACTGGCCTATTATTCTTTGACATTTCAGTGGAAAGTAGAACTGGTCCTTTGAGGCTTCCATAAAAATCTATATTTAACACACGCACAGATGGTTGGAATAAAACCCACATTTGCCCCTCTTCCCCTCTGTTTCTGGTGCGAGGAAGAAGTTGAGATTTTTGCCAATTTCCAAGAGCTATGTGAGATGAGACATGGACTTTTGACAGGTGTTTGTTTGAATATCAAACAGAGCTGTGGAGGCCTGCAGATGGCGGGCAGATTGCATTCCAGACAGGGGCTTCAGTCTGGGGCCGGGGCAGCGGGGGGAGAGCCCATCTTTGCTCCCTGATAGTTCTCCAGAAGACTGGACCTACAATCCTCTCATCTGCATGACTGTTATCATCATCATCATCATCATCGTGGCCTTCACCACTGGAGAGACGTCTGCTGACAGGCTGTCCAGTCTGTACGAGCGCAGCACTTTGTTTTTCCATGAGCTGTGTGCAGAGACACACAAACAAAGACTATAGTGTAGTGACCGAAGTTTGTTTTTGTGTATGTGACAATATAAATTGTGAACCAAAACTTTGTAGAATGTGGATGTACTTAATTATGTAACCGCATACTGTTTAAGAAGCAATGATAATTCAGAGAGAGATCTCGGTTACATGAAGTGCTCAACTCTTAGTTGTGGCTGTAGACAATGTTTAGTGTGTGACTACATACAGGTTAGAGTCAGAGGTATACAATTTACAATATCTTAGAGACAGCTCAGGTCAAGTCTAGAATTATTATCCAAACCATCAGCTGTAAACATTCATCACTGTTTACAGACTGACTTCCTGGTTCAACTTTGACCTATACTTGTGAACTCACAAACGCCTCTGTGCAGCGAGAGATTATCACTGATGTTTCGGGGCGTGTCCAATTGTCCAAAGTGGTATTCTTTAAGGGTAAAAGTGGTTACATATGTTTTGCCCTGTTAGATTTCATCATAGGGATGTTGCTACACTACCATTTGCACTTTCTTCAACGGCGGCTTACTGTGGAAATACGATTAATACAACAGCAGTGTGATTTAGAAGACATAACTGATGTGGCAGGGGATGTATTGAAGAGGCCTTCCCCTGAAGTAGGTCTGCACCTTACAAATTAACGATTAATTGTTTAATAGTAAATTCCAAAACCCAGCTCGGTATCTTTAAATGTCTTCTTATGCCAAACCAACAGTCTAAAACCCAAAGACTCTCCATTGACTACGCTCAACTCACTCACCTGTCCTAGTATGACTGACAACTATGTAGTTTCGGGTAAAAAAAAAAATCAATCTAACTCAGAAAGGTAGTACTTACAATGTTAATAAGGTAACTTAGCAACTTACTTGCCTACTTAGAAGGGTCTTGCTTGCATAAGCGGAGTAAAACAGTATGAAGTTGTGTTTGAAAATCAATACAGACAGATAGATAGATAGATAGATAGATAGATAGATAGATAGATAGATAGATAGATAGATAGATAGATAGATAGATAGATAGATAGATTATCATTGAATTCCCCACCTGGTTTGCTGGCTAACAGACTGATTTGCTCGAGAAAATAAAATGAGACTGGGAGAAAGGTATGAATAGCTGGCGAGGTGCGAGTCGGTGAGTCAACAGACAGCGGGCGCTGCCAAAAAAGTTCCATGTGGTGCAGGCTGATGCAGAGCCCAGCAAGTCAGGTTGTTTGTTCTAGCCCGTGTGCTCTGCTTCTTGTCACTGAATTTCTCTCACAGATCTTAATTGTAAGCTCTTATAAGCAGATAAAGTGCTGTTTGTTTCAGGCCTGTCACAGTAGACATGTGGGCAGAAGGAGCACAGTTCAGCGTTGAGTCGTGGAATTACTAAAGAAGAGGTGAGAGGCCCCGAAGAAAAACGGCTCGGAACCGTTCCTGTACACCGATTCCTGAAGTACATGGCCAACATCAACAGGAGCCAGGCCACAGCTCGGTACTCCTGCCCACGCATGCATCACCCATTTGGGTCTCATTACATAACCTCTCTACAGAACAACTGGTTGAATGTGGTTCTGTTCCTTCTACAGGTTTTCTTCTAGCTCTGCAGCTGCATCTCTGTTCCCCTTTCATGCGAGTTCTTCCGAGTTCCATGAAAAGGCTAGGAACTGAACCAGCAAGAATAAACCCCTGAAGGGAAAGTCAAAAAATTCCCCTAGGTTCTATTTTTTAGTAGTATTTTTTGTTTAATAGAGTTTTTTTTTTTTTTTGTTCAAAAGCAATTCAAGACCATCTGCACTTTTAAGAAAAAAAAAACAAAAAAAAAAGAAAGTCCACAATGTGTACCAGATGTGTTTTTGGGCTCCACAGCCAAGTCTCCATCAGCAGCCTGCACTCTCCTTCCCCTGAGGGTGGCAGGCCGGCAGCATGCATAATGCCTGAGCTGTTTCGTGCAACAGGTAGCCTCAATTTCCACATTCACCCCCACAGCTTTGTAGAAAAGGGGCATTCTGTGGATCTCTCACCGTGAACAAACCCACAAGGGAGGAGAAGAGAGTCAGCTCCATTGTGACCGTCCCCATGCTGCTATCTACTGTAACAATGACCTGAGGATGAATGCACGGCCTCCAACCCCCCGCCCCCAGCCCCCAGCCCCCCCACCCTCCACTGACCCCCGACCAATGCCGAGGTAAAGACGTGAGGTTATTTTCTTAACCCTGACACAAGACAAATAGGACTCCCAGGGAAGGGATCCGGGACCAAATTTGTCTTTTAATTCTAAAAAGATTGCCAAGAAGGGGGATATGCAGGCTGGAATGTTTGACTCCCATCTTTCCAAGAGTTAGGGGGGGGTTGGACGCCAGTAGAGCAGAACTGAGGACTTAGTGGCTTTTTTTTACAAGGAGGCTTCTCTCTTTAAGTCAGACAACTTCAATCAAGTTCCCTGAGAATTGTTCCTCCTATAAACACGGAAAGCTTTCATTGTACTTTCACTCTGACAGAAACCACATGACATGGGTAATTGTTAAAAGCCAATAAAATAGCCCACATGCTAATACTGGCCTGACATTATGACAACACACTGTGACCACATACTGCATAGGAACTGATACTAGTGACTCCTGCCGCCCCTCTGTAACTCAGTCCACAGCGAGACTTCCTGCTAATCAAATCTCAAGTGTTCAGTTTAGTGCCAGGGAGGCCAACAAGATGGCAGCTCCCGAAGCCTCACCCAGTCTGTGGTTCGTTAAGCGTACTTACCTACAAAAAAAGAAAAGAAAAAAAAGAGTTCAAGGTGAGGAAAGCCCCTCAAACAAACACAAACTTTGAACAAAGGAGGGATGGAGGAATCTGTGCTGAAAGAATGTGGCTCCTCTTTCAACTGTTGGTATGCTCGCGGCACCTCCTGTCAAGAGAAGAAAAATCCCAGGAAGAAACAAACTGAAGAAATGCAAAACAATCCCAACCTCCTGCCGCCTGCCGATTGATTGATTAGGACTTGTCGCATTTCTCTTCTTTTCAAGGGGCTGAGGGCATTGAAAGCGTTAGTTTAGACATCTTGGTTGTTTCACATAAAGACTTAACAGTTTAAGATTAAATTTCAATTTATTTACATGTTTATTCCTCTGTATAGTAAATTGTTGCTGTTAGTGGCGGACTCCGCCACTCCTGGGCTGGTTTTACAGTGTTTTCACATGTATGAGGCATTAACCAAACAGTGCATGTGTCTAAACATGCAACTCTGCTTCTAATTTGATGTCACTGAAATCACTGTCCTGAGGCTGTACCAGAGCTGTTTTCAGTTACTGTTAATGTTAACCAAACATTACCGTTGCTAGCTCACATTAAAAGAAGCATTTTCATTGGCTTTTATTTTGAAGCAGTCACAGGAAATGCATGTTTGTGTCCACACGATTAAGATAATCATGGTCATTCTTAAAAAATGACAGCAGTACTTTTTTGGGCTCAGTTGTTTCTTTTTTGCAAGGGAGTAATGGAAGAAGAGAGAGATGCCACAGTGAGCTGCCAGATGAAGAGTTGCCAGCTAATCAGGAAGGTAACAAACTATACTGTGTGCTGCTGTTGAATGGAAAACCACTCACACCGTGTGCAGCGTGACATCAGTCTGCTTATACAATCATTATTGCTTTTGCTTTTACAATGTGAGATTGTGCGACCAACTCTTTTAACTGATACAAAGTTGCTCTATGGTTGTAGTTGAAGTACAGAGGTCAATGACCCCCAGGAGGTCCTCAGAGTTATGATATTTCCTCAGTTATGTATCACCAAGTTAATGGTATTTTAAATGTTATCATTTTCATTTAGGTGATTGTTGAGTCTCATCCCCATGGCGTCAAATTCTGATGCTTGCATTGGGCAGCTCGGGTCGGACGACAAACCAGGCGGTCAGTATTTGACAAGCTGGGATGAGACTCAGCAATCACCTCTCTCTCTCCAGGAAGTTACATTTTGTTGCTTTAATTTGTCCCAAAATACACATTAACATGAATCCAACATATTATTAGCAAATGTTTTGAGTTTGAGGCTAAAGGTCTAACTTAAGCCTTCTTAGAGCTGCTGCTGATTTGTTTATACATGGCGGTATAGTCTGCACAACACGTTACTATACGCAACAGAATGTTATACAATATGTGCACTTGGGGTTCCTTACTCCATCCGTCTACCAGCTAAGGTGGCCATATCTTACAAACTGCCCCTTTAAGAGAATTCGTAGATATGTAGTTGTTTCATTCTGAATCAAAACTTTTTTCTTTCTTTTCTTAAGGATGACAAAAGCTCAATAGTGTTTTTCGAATCCTGGAAAAATTCCATCCGCGACCCACACAAAGCTGCTTGTTGGCCTGTTTATTCTTCCCCTCTTGTTTTGCTTTCCTCCTCTCAAGCTGCAAGTCTTTAGTCAGAGCTTTGCTTTGACAGGTGAAGATCAGCCGGAGTCATCGCTATTGGCAACCATGTGGGATTGGAGGGGAGAGGTGGCCGCGGGGTCAGCGGCAGCGGAGTTATTCTATACCTATGCAATAACACACCCGGCGGGGGCAGAGTTCACAACATGCCTTTATCCTCTTCCTGCTAACACACAGCAGCCCTATTTTAGATTTAACTCGAGGCAACAACAGGAGAACCAGCTCTTATTTACTACTGCTGTTGATTCTGCTCTCCTGTCGACAAGGAATGATGAATAGCGTCAATACATGAGTAATACCTGCTGTGTTAGTTTTCCTTTCAAGCGTGCCATTACTAGAAGACAACTATCCTGTATCCCACATCCTGTTTTCTGATGAATGGCCAGAGAGGAGAAGTTGAGCACTATTGACTTCCGCTGCAGACACTTAATGGCAAAAAAAAAAAAAAAAAAAAAAACAGCGGTCAGAACGATTAAGCAGCAATCACATTTGTAATTATGATAATGTCAATTGAGCTTGTCAAGGATGAATAATTTCAGGGGAGACAGTAAAATGTACCTAACAAGGCTTTTCTCAGCGGTAAACACGGGGCTTTTAAAACCGTAATTAGCCCTTTAATGTCTAACACATGGCCTACAAGCCATCCATGGGCCCAACTTCCCTTCCTCTCAACCACTTTCCCCTTCTCTCTGTAGGACACACTTTTCACATAGCTGGAAATCTAACCACACAAATAGGACGCTCTCCCAGTGGGGTGGGGGGCGCAGTTCAGCAATTGCGGGACAAATTGTTTTTTTCCTGTGCTTAAAATAGACAAACAGGAGATGCAAAATAATATTCTTACTGGGGTCTGTGTTTGGCTGCCTGCACTGACATTAATGCAACACATTTTTCTGACTATTATGTTCTTTTTGGGGGCTCAGCAGCAACCTAAACACCAATGGAAAATTCCCACCTACACCTCTAAAAAAGTTCCAGGTCAAAGGAAAAGACAAGATGTGAAACCAACGAATGCCCACCACCGCACCAGCCCTCTCCCTCCCACAGCCACCCCCTATGCATCCTCTCTACACACCCACCCAAAGTGTTCAAGAATTCCCCCTTGAGAGACAGACACAGATAATTGGTCACAGATTTTTGTTGGCAGGACACAAAGGGACCTCCTATTCACCCCTGCGCAGCTGTCTACTTCCCATTCTCCCATCTCTGCTCCCCACAAGTTGCGTCCCCTCCAACGATTTCCCCACCACCACTGCCGCCACCGCCACCGCCACCACCACTATCCGACAGGAGCTGAGCTGCTCCTCGTCCCCAAAACACAGCCTCTTTCACTGCCACAATAAAGCCATCAGGACACATGCCCCTCATGACCCCGACCCAGAGCCCTCTATCTAGCCTCCTTACGCCTCAAGGCCTCAGTGACATCTGCAAGACCTTTGGATCTGTTACTAGTTCTCTTTGATAAGAGCTGTTCCACTCATTAGGGATCCACTGGATTTGATTAATGCACCTGTAGAGTGCAAAGGTGTTTGTTGTGAGTTAATGTAAACCCTTTTTTAATCTGGGTTTGTGGGACAGTTACAGTGTAATGTCTCCCCACGCATGTTGGTTGTTGGTGAACATGTTGAATACCTACTTCTATGTGCAACTACTTTTATGGTGACCAAGCCTGAGACCAAAGTACCTCCACTATCAGATCATGACAGCTCATGAACCTAAAGCGATCATCTCACATTAGAATTCTTGAATCACTGTAACAGATTATTATTAAACCCTCAGTACGACCCATTTTAATGCGTAGACGGTCTAATTTCAAAGGAGACAACAGTCTAATGGGAGCTTATCTCTCCCACAGAAAACACTGCTCCTGAAACGCCTCGTCAGTAGTCCCGCCTTTTATTCTTTGACTTTGTGACATCACACTTCATCACCATGTCACACATTGGGTTAATTTATGCCTTGCGGGTAGTTTGGAGGGTACAAATTAATTTAGCACATGCTGCTTTGGTTTTCTTATCAGCAGTGATGGCTCAGGCATGTGGAAACTGACCAATCAGAGCAGACTGGGCATTCAGGAGGGCGGGCCTTAAAGAGAAAGCAGCTAAAACAGAGTGTTTCAGACAGAGGGGGGAAAACAGTGTTGCAGAACTAGACAGTATGAAAAAACTGATGTGTCTTTTGAGCATTAAAGCATGTAGACTTATTCTAGTAGTAACCTAAAATAAAGTTATGAACCCGAAAAATGAGCATAAGTGTCTCCTTTAAACTTTTCACTTTACGTACTGTTGAGTAGTTCAATCTATAACAATGTACCATGTTTCATCCTCAGGTCATTTTTCTATTTTTTACGTAAAATCTTTAACCTAAAGCTAGTAACTATAGTTGCAAAAAAAAACTCTTTATGTTTATGACTCTCTACTAATGATGGTCCTAAAAGAACATCAGAACAAAATCACATACAGTAACCATTGAACAATATGGCAATGGTATTACATTTTGCTGCACGGACAGGAGAAATGTGTTCATACAGGAAACAAAGGAAAGCAGAGCAACACGTTTCACCTTCAGCTTCCTGTACTTTCTCCCTCTTCTAGCATAATGGATTGCACGTGTTGGAGTTGCCGTTGTGCCGAATACTAAAAAGGACTAAAACAGACACAAGAAAGGGGAAAAAAACATAGCCCAAATAAGAAATCACATGGTGTTGAAAGAGAAAAAGAGAAAAGAGAAAAATAAGGAGGAACAGTGAGGGTTCAATTTGGAGGGGAAGAAAGAGAATAAGGTGATTACAATTCCAGTCACAACCGGCACAGCAGTTTGTGCAGTGATCCTAGATTTCTCGAGCAACCGAGCAAAGCTGTTCCCAAGGGGCTCATGGGAAGGCATAGGTCAACCACCCCTTTCCTGACTCACCACATGTTAAAGGAATTCAGCAGTGCATTGTGGGATATGACACCGGTAACCCCCACAACTAAGTTTTCCAAATTACTAACACACACACTCTCAAACCTGTCTGCCACTTCAGCATCGGAAAAATGACAAACGTTGATCTAAATTGTGCGATGTCATAATACGAGTGGATTAAAAACCCATGCCCTGAGTCATGGAGACAGTTGTTATTTTTATTTTGTTGAACTCGCTAACGGATGACTTACAACCGCAAGTCAAATTGTGGGGGTATTTAACATCTATTTATCACAATGCTCCGTGCCTTACTGCTCGAAAAACAATCCTTATCTGTTTACCAAATGGAGACAGTACAAGCTTTTGTGGCAGAAACCAAAGATAAGGCAGACAAACAAGATTGTTCTATTGGAGAGGCAAATGTTTGTAATTCAGTTTAACATTCCAGCATGCAGCTGGAGGATTTAATTCATTTATCACATTCCTCCTTCTCTTCTCTTCTCTTCTCTTCTCTTCTCTTCTCTTCTCTTCTCTTCTCTTCTCTTCTTGTATCTTCTCTTCTCTTTTCTTATCTTCTCTTTCTACTTCCCTAATGAAACTAATTACAGGTTATTAGTAATCATACCTTAAAAGTTATGAGCTGTAACTATCTGCTCTGCCGGAAATTGAGTTAGAGAGATAATGAACGAAAACCAAGCCTTTGGACTACTCATTGTGAAAGTTTAGAGACCTAAACAGAATTCAACGAGAAGACAGTAATTAGAAATTCATGTCAAACAAACTGCGACAATAAACAGTTTTACTGACTGCTGATAGAATGATTACGGTAACGTTCAGATCATTACAATTACAGTAACAAATATGTTCGAAAAAGTGTCTTTTTTAAACGTCATAAACATCTTGACAGCCACAGCAAGCTGTGTCCATTTATGGGGCTTTCTTGGAGCGGTTTGTAGCGCTGTAGAGTCTGGAGACCTGATGGGGTGGGGGTAAACGATTGAGCTGATGGACATCTGTCAGCCAGCCAGCCACACAAGAAACAAACCTGCAGGACTAGCAAAAAAGAGAGGGAAAGAGAGGAGGGAAGGGAAGAGAGAGAAAAAAAGGAATAAACTGTACTCTGATTACCTTAAGTGAATTTGTTTTGTAATAATAATAATATTAATAATAATAAATCCTCTTCCAAACCATCAGCCTGTTCACAGGCTCATTTGGGCAGATAGGAGCATCTAAGCCCGCCCTATAGCCTACAAAAGCCAATGAATGATCATGTAGTCAAGTGACCCACCCTCTCTTCTTTCTCCTCGGCCCTGCATCAACTACATGCCAGCCTCCAGATGACTAATGCACATTGTAGCTAATAAGATTACAAACCCAGGTATAAATAGTTTATGTCACTTTTCAAAGCTTTTAACTTGGAAATTATGAAAACTTAGTAATTGAATGCGTTTTGACTATTGTATAACCCCAAGTTAGTGTAAATAAAGAAATAAAGAACTTTACTGTACTGTACTACTACTACTACTAACGTGTTGCTCTGCTCTGAATTTGTCTTATTATTGCAGTTCAGAGGATCATGCTGATCAGACATGTCCAAACTATTCCACAAAGGGCCGGTGTGGCTGCAGGTTTTCTTTTCAACCAAGCTGCAGCACACCTGACCTGACTCATTTAATCAACTGATCTCAGTCTTCAGAAAGTTGATTGGTTGGAACAAAAACCTGCAGCCACACTGGCCCTTTGTGGAATAGTTTGGACATGCCTGATGTACATAGTTGGTGTAAAAACCAAGAAGAAGTTCACGTAGGTAGGAGAAATTTGAGATAGGTCTATAATTCGCAAGGTCAGTAATGTTAAGCAAGTCATCCAGCCTGTGCCTGGCTTCCTCTGCCCGATTCCCTGCAAGCCCATAGGGACTATTTGGAGCCACAACAGGCCTGAGGGAGGGAGGGCTCGGCCACAGGTGGCATCCAGCAGCTGCCGTGGGCCTGTATACTCAAACACACAGCCTGCTCTAATGCACATTCTCTGAACACACTCCTTCACACACACATGTCATCAAACAGTACATAAGTGCGTATAGTGCATGCCAACATAATTGTGTCAAAGGGAGTCTCATAGATAGAACCACAGGTATGCAAATGCATGGTACAGCATGCACACACACATACTGTATAGGGCCCATGATATAAGGAACCAGTCATCCGTACATACTGACAGACACACCCAGACACACGCAGATATTCTCCACAAACGTAATCCACTGCTGAGCCAAATGATGCATACTGAGCACACACACTTACACCAGGCTGTTGTTTAAGATTTTCTACCCGCATCTGGTGTGCATGCATGGCAGCGCAAAGTTTGTCTGTCGATCAAAAACCAAGGGGAAAAAAAAATGATTCCCTCATGACACAACGGTACAAACACGCAGACAAATGCGAACGCCACACATAAGTCGGATCAGCCACAACCAGGCACACACTCGAACATGAAAATGTAAAGGGGAAAAAAGTACCTCTGTCTTTTGCAAAAAAAAAAAGAAAAGTGTGCAGTATGCTCATGTGCAGCCATTCTCACACCCACACAGATTCCTTTAAGCAAACTGCAATGCTGCTGTCCATCTTTCAGCTGTAATGCTAGACACACACCCCAAGGAGGGAAAACCCACGACTTTACACTTTTACTGGCTGGAATCGACTCGATTTTCTGCGTTATGACAGACTGCAACCGCAAAACCCGACACGTCTCTCTATCTGGCAATTTCAGTTCTGATCAAAAGTCGAGCCCACACATACTGAATTTTACTCACTTTTCATTGGCGTGATGTCAAAACAATAAATTTCAACAAGGGTTTAATTATATGGAGATACATTTCCCATTGGTTAGTACGGAATATAGAGTGTGCTGTGTTGAAATATGGAGCGGCTGAGTAGTCCAACATTCCTTTTTCCTTAAGCATAAGCAAAACTCACTCTGTTATGCAAGCCACAACAACAAACTCTAATAAATCTAGTAAACTTTCCTAGCGAGACTACCCAGACGAACAACGCCAGCAATTTATCCCAGATTCCAGAGCAACGAGGCAACAAATTAAAACAGGCATTAGTGGTGAATTTGAGCTCTCTTACGGAGAAACAAGACACATGACTGACAGCAATGTTATGCAAACCTTTCCCACAATTGTCCCTTTCATTGGTCCCACGAATCAGACTTGTTCCAAAAGTCTGACTCAAGGAAAGGGGACAGTTAGGTCTCAGTGGGTGGGATTCTTTAAAAAAAATACATGCAGTCAAAAAAAGTTAACATGGTGACAAAACAACCAGGAATTCCCGTATGACACAACAACAAAGATGCAGCTGTACGGGAGCATCCAACCACCTCCACATGTTTACTTATTAGCATCTAAGAGTGTCATATGTCTTCTCACAGCGCCCTAAACTGAATCAGCTCTTGTCTGATGCTCCTGGTATGCTTGGTTGTTTTGCAGCGAGGCCTTCGTGATCACCACCCGCAGCCAAAAATGCCGCTGAAAGTCTCATCAGAGTACAATTCCTCAGCTCTGTCAGTGAATTGCCTGCTTGCATGCAACTGCATGCGAGGGCACCAAAGCCATTTTCTTTAGATTATTCTGATGATGTCATGAGGGGGCCTGGCTGGGTTCACATGATCCTCTTCCCAGGTGAGGGTCGGGGACTGTGTTGTTTGTGCAGCTTTTTCCGATACAGCAGAGGTGCATGGTTGTACCCCCTCGTTCTCCAATCCCTTGAGCTGACACATTTCATGGCTGCTGTAAAGACGAGACACTGCCCTCGATTTTCCCATGAAAGAGGCCTAAATAAGGTAAAGGCAACAGAGGAGGCTTTCTTTCCCAGTGTTGAGCAAAATGTGAGTATTATTAGTCGACTTAAAAGCGTACTGCACCGATATAGCGCTGTGCTCATGTAAGACTTAAAGGCTATAGTCCTTATAAACCCACGCATTTTTCTTCCTTCCTTCGGCGCCTTTATTAGTCACAATGCAACTCAACCGCAAACAGCTCAGTTACAGGTTCAAGGTGTGTTATGCTAGTAAGCTGCCAGCCTAAAGCTCACATGAGTGCAGTAAAATTGACCCTGAAAGTTTTTTAGTATTTACTAAGTTGAGTTTGGATTGATGTTACTGCTGCGTTATGCTGCATTTTCCTTCTTAAAAGCTGCTGTAAGCATTGTCTTTGTTTTAGCTAACTTCCTGTCCATTTTGCAGTCAGCAATCCCCTCCCTCCACTCTACGTTACCACCAGAACATTTCTTTTCTCTTTTACTTACCGGATGATTGTATCTGTTACTGCTGGAATATAGAGTTATTCAACACATTTTAATAATAAAAAAAATCACTTACAGCAGCTTTAAATACCAAAGTTTGTGATATTTTTAGCATCTTTTTAGACTGTTGGGTAGTTTAATCTACAGCGACGCATTTCAATTCTGTATGATCCTCATGTGTTTGTAGAGACGTTGTGCGGTAAGGACAACGTGCCTCTCAAAAGTCAACTTTTCATGAGCTCAGAAGAGCTCCAAGAGCGGTATAAGTTCGTTTATTCGGCATAAGGACCTAACATTCAAAATCAACACATCTGGAGATACAAGTTTTTTGCTGGAAAAGAAGGGTATGAAAGATGTTATCTGAAAAGTAAGTATTAACTAAAGCTGTCAGACAAATACAGCAGTGTAGTGTAGTGGAGTAAAAAGTCATTGGCTCTACAGCATTTGGCTCTGAGTATATTGAGACAGAAGAAGAAAGTTGTAAAAAAAACCAAAACACTCAAGTTAAGCACAAGTGCTTCTAATATGTACGTAAGTACTTGAGTAAATGCAATTTGTTACCTTCCATTCTTAAGCCCCATGTCAAGTGACATCATGTGAGGCAATGTACACATTTTCTATGTAGCTCCTTCTAGATGCTCCTATCTAGCTCCTTACACATGCAGTAATATCTACCTCTTTAACTGTTTTTATATTTCTTAAGAATAAGCACGTAGACGAAGGTAAGAAGAAGTCGAGCGAGCGGCGAGAAGAGTTGGCCTCCACTGATTGCGTAACCTGGAGAGTGAGGGCATAATTTATGAGGTGTCAGGAGAAAGATTAACCACCTTTTCTCTGTTTATCTCTCTCTTTGTTTGGGTCGCGTTGTCCACAGTGAGTTAAGATGATGGATTCAGGGTGTGCGAGCGCTGTCTGGGATTCTGACTCTACAAGCAAAGAGCAAATAAATTGCACATTTGGATCGGTAGACTTGGTAATGCTGATGCATGAAACCTAGGTGGGCGGTTATTTGTCAATACTACAGGCCTTGTCTTGCCCCTCTTGTGTTCTGCCGTTGCACTGTATATCTTTCATCACATGACTGCGCTGGAGGCGACGAGTAGAGTGAGCATTCATGGCAACCCGTTTGAAAATGATTGTTGTGCTCCTCCAGCATTTGTATTTGTCTTTCAGGAGGCATGGGGCAGATGGAAGGAGTGGGGGGGGGCAGATGGAAGGAGTGGGGGGGGGCAGCCGGGTGGGGAAGGGGGCGACTCTAAAATCTGACAAATTGCTGAAAATTGCCTTCACACAGTCATTCCTGTTTGGACACACTTGGCACATCTGGTTGTGATCTGGCAACAAAAGCGCCGTGGCGGAGGGCTCAGCTCTCAGAGTGGTGCCACATATTATCCCCTCCTCCTCCTCCGCAACTCCTGGTTCGGTCTGCGAACATACCGAGGTTCATCCCCCTTTCCTCTCTCCTTCTCCCTCTCTCTCTCCCTGTGGGGTGCTAGGAGCTGATGGTGTTTGTAGTGATGCTTGGCAGTTGTCCCGCCGGAGCATTCCTGAGCTCCTCTCCGACTTTAAGTGTATCAGTGGGTTGTAATTGAGGCGTCTGCAAAGATGAATGCAGCGCTGTGACACTGCGAGCAGCAACATATTTTCAAAGAGGGGAAAGGCTGCTCACAATCTGGCAACTTTAAACACAAGCCAATAAAAAAGATCCCAGAGATAAATTTCTTTGTGTTCGGCCCAACGCAGCGCACACACGCCTCCACACACACACACACACGCAGACATGATTAGTAGTTCAAAAGTGGAGCATCACGATCTGCAGAGATCTTTTCATCGGTATGTGACTCTGATCCCAGTGTGTGGTGCAGCAGCATCACCCGACAGCGTCGTATAAATCCTCACCTCATTGTTTTACTGTAGCCTTTGCTAATCTGGGCGCTCTGGACAACATCTGTCGCGATGACTATGTGTTTTCCATGTTAGCGCCGCTCATGTTAGAACGTCTCCATGGAAAAACACATGACATGAATAAGAAGTAAGCTGCTCCACTGACTCGCGCCGCTCTGGAAAAAAAGATGCCGAGTGTCACTTTTGAAGGGCCTCAGACGAAATTTCGACGTGTTTTTGGGTCAAGTTCTGCACCATGCAGCAACAAAGATATTTTTTCAGGGTTTTTTTTTTCTCCCCTCCGCTCTAAGGATAAGCTTGAGCTCATGGGAAACTGGGTTACAGAGTGTATTGTAACATATGTATCGGATAAACACGCACTGGATAGTGAAGTAGAGGAGAGGTCGTGGGTAAATACTTGCAGTATTGTCAAATCCTGCAGCTGTGTAGCTGGGAGAGAAAAACTGAGCGCACAGCTGCACACCGAGGCCTCGGCTTCTCAAATTGCTTCTGCCTCAGTTTCCTGCCCTCTTTACCGACCAGGCCAAACGAGGCCCTTATTAGACCCACCCCCACCTTAATAATCCATGATGTCACCTCAACATCACTTTTTTGTTGTTTTTCTTGAATTATTTTTTTTTTCATCCCTACTGCTGGTGCCACCTCCATTGTTTGTTAAATATCAACAGGTGCTGGAGCGCAGGAGGAGGAGGAGGAGGTGGAGAGGTGACTCCAGAGGTTCTTGTGTTCCCCGGCCGTCCCGTCTATCTGTCCATCTAACGCTATCGCCACATCTGCTTCAGTTTTGACTTCCCCTGGTTTGTTTGTCCATCTGTATTTGTGTTTCTTCCCCCTCCTTTTCCTCTGTCCCCCCTCTTTCAGTGGAGGGGAGGCTGAGGAATGATCAGTCAGGCTTTGATGCCGCTGGCCCCTGCCCTGGCTTTTCCACAGCACATGAGCCCAGGCAATTACGAAGCGCTCCTAGCTGACTGCTATTACTCTGTAATGCTCCTGTCTGGAGTGGGAGGAAGAAGAGGAGGAGGAGGCGAGGAAGCAAGTCCGAGTGGAGTAATAGGAAAAGTAATAAAGTAATAAATGTCACTGCAGCACAGAGGATACATTCCCAGCATTTCTATATACTCCAGATTAGTTTACCTGTAGCGCTGTGATTGGCAGCTCGCGCACTCTTCCTGGACTGAGAGAAGAAGAAAGAAGAAAAACGGTCGTCTGGATGCTGCAGCACACATGTGGCAGACAGGAAGTACGCGGGTGAGGCGCTGGGGGGGGATGGTGGGAGAGCAGGAAAGATGATGGCCCCCCTTTATCCCCAGCAATCATTAGACAAGACTCTCCAGCGAGGAAGTCAGAAATCACCATCATATATGATCCATACTTCCTCTCAGCGTCGAGGCGCTTTTAAAAAAATATTCAGTACGTGCGGGAACAGTTCACAGAGTCCACAGCTGGTTAGTGCCTGACATGCAGTGTGTATAATGGTCTGTCTGTGCACCAGCAATTACAAATAAATCATGTGGATCATCTCTTTGCTTAGGGACAATTACGTGCCGTGCTGACAAAGTGGCGGCATCTGCCAGGAATAATGCACAGAGAGGCAGCGGGAGCAAAGGATAAAGTGACTGGAGAGCTAAGTTTATGCTAAAAAAAGCCATTTCGCTTTTGTCGAAGGTGGAGAGAAAACAAGGCCATATATCACTTATTGAAGGGTACTTTAGTGGAACATCATTAGTTTATGCTGCCATATAATAAAAAGAGAGGTTTTTGGCTTTTCTAGCCTGCAAACCAAAATACATTTTAAACCATGGATGGATGAGGGTCTTGGCACATTTCACCCTAAGTTGTGGAAAATAAAATCCAACCTCGCTCTGCTTCCAGAACCCGGAATGAGTTGCAGCCATAAGAGCTGGCAACGCCGGGGATGTTTACTCGTCTGGAGAGTAAGAAAATAACTGCTTGTTCAGCACTTGACTTAGCCAATTTTGGAAAATAAAAACGTCTATTTTCCCAGTGAAGCTTGCTAGGTATTGGAAATATATTGTATCATTTCCACATTGCACAGAATATCTTCTTTCTTCGCGATGGATTAGTTTTAATTTGAGACTTTAAATCAGAGCAATGGCTGATCCCCCGATGTGACTGCTACAGAAAGTGAGCTTGTTTCTACAGTTTTTCTGACATGCAGGTGATCCCTCGGCATCCCAGCTTGACTTCCAAATCAGCGAGCGTCCTCTCATCGCTCACCTACAGTACGGCGTGGCAGCTTGAGGATGCATTTGATTTGTTGCATCTTCTGAAAGAGCTTGTCCTTTCACCCGAGGCCATCGCTCTCTCTCGCTTTTGACAGCGGCTGACGGAGAGCTTTGATGCTCGAGCCACTTTGGCACCACGCTGGGCGATGAGCGAGGATCCGTGGGCCGAAAAATCTGATCTCGACTTTGGCGGGGGACAATCACATTGAACACGAGAGACTCTCAAGAGGGGGACACCAGAAGAGTTTGCTCTAACACTGTGACCCTGCCAGCTTCTCTCAATGACTCGAATTCAGACAGCTTGAATTGAATAGATAGATAGAAGATTGAATAAATATAAATGTAAATGTAAATATAAAGAATGGTCAGGATTATGAAAGTTTTCGGTGATATATTGGGGGTAACAAATCCTATTTTTCCCAGGATGTGTGAATCTTGCCCTCACCCCCTACCCTCCCCCCCTTGGGATTAACACCCATGGTGTGGATGGGCATGACTCTGTTTGCTATTGTCAAATATGCGCCAAAAGTTGAAATGATAAACCACAACAATAATACAAATCTTTCCCAAAGCTGATTGTATCATGTTTCATAAATGAGCTGAAGTGCATGGCCAATGGCTTAATCCCATTAAATGTTCCAAACTCAATTCCGAGAGAGCACACACACACACACACACACACACACACACACACACATTAGAAACAATAGGAAAGCTGTTCTTAAGACTGCAGGTCACCCCCACCCAGCCCAGCTCCATCACACTCCGCCTCACACCTGCTGTGTGCCGTGAGAGGACAGAACAACTGGAGGCATGGACGGAGTGTGTGCGTGTTCGCGTGTGCACAACTGGGCATGCGAGCTCTTGGGCAAATGTGTGTGTGTTTACGTGCGCACGGCCCTGAGAGAATGCGTCAGTGCTTGTGGCACAAGGCACGGCCTCAGCTCAATTTAACTCTCCGCTGAATGCCACCGTGACGCCAGTCAGACTTTGTGTGGCCGCATACCTACGTCGAAGAAGATATGGAAAAAATCTGTGGACCAGTAAGTCCCGGAGATTACATGGCTCCTCTCAGCTCTGGCCTCAATAATGCCTCAAATCCAACGGTGCCATGTCACTGCAATTTGGGGCTTTTGTCTTTAGAGAGGGGGAAAAAAAAAAAAAGTGAATCTCCATACCATCCCACCATCACTCTCCTGATGGGCCTGGGCATGAGCATGTGTGTGTGAGTGTGTGCGCCTGAGAGAAAACTGGTGCTTGTGCGTGTGTGTGGGGTGGAGGCATGAGAGAGGGGATTACATGTAGAAATAGAAATGGATCAACTGAAACACAACATTGGCTTGATTTTTTAATTGCCTCTCGGCTGCGACGAATGGCCGACGCAGCTGTCTGCGCGAACAGCTGCTCGCCCAAAAAGAATGGACCGAACAAACTCTGGCAGGCAGCGAAAGAACAATGCCGGATGAATCATGTGCGGCCTATGAGGTATTTTGCAATTTCACAAGTTTGAAAAATGCGTGCAGGATTAAGAATCGCTTTTATTGGGAGTTCACATCTGCTCCGGGGCGCATTTCCCAGGGAGCTTGCAAAGATGCATTCTCTATGCTGTCTGGGCAAGACAGAAACAGTCTGGTGTGTTCCTGCGTAAAGTAAACTAAAGCAAACAATGTTTTTTTTTTTGTTTTTTTTTTTCTTCCTTCAGCTTTGTTAATGTGGAATATTTGAGTTTACAAGTTGCAATTTACAACTGTGGAAGAACCAGGGGGCCCTGAAAGATTTGATGGAGCAGTCTGTATGGATTTCCTGCAGAATATTTGTCAGACTTGAATTAAGTACTGTTGTTTTGCTCTCTCCCTCTCCCTCAGCCCCGAGGCCTTGTGGCTGACTACTCCACATCTATAAATCACCGGGAACGCATGCTTATATCCCGGAGCGAGCACGCTGAGTCAGTCTGGCAAGGTTAATCACATTCACGTCTGCTCGGCCTGTTTGCAGCAGCCAACTGATAACCAAACACACATTACGGGGCATGATCCCTCTTGTTTTTGCGAATTCTGCTCATATCGTTCCTTAACAGTGATGCCACATGAAAGAGCTGGATGTAGGTGAAGTTGTGGGCCCCGGTTTGTGTTTTGGTGATTGTTACCAAGCATAAACAGCGGCGTCTCGGGTGTTTGAGCAACGAAAATAAAGCCCAAAACACATACAGAACGGCTGCGAAAAGGAAGAGAGGCAGATAGCGTCGGGGTGGGGCTGGGTGACAGAGGTGTCATTCACGTTGCACACATGCTCAGCTTACACTGGGGCCAATGGTCGTCTGCACTCGTATCCTTCTGTCTGTGCGTTTGATGGCCTTCTGGAGAATTGGGAGGCTTTCCAAGTGTGACACATGGTTTTCTAGCCTATGAATATCAACGAGCATAAGTGTGGTATAAGTGTGGGTGTGTTTGCGAGTGTTTCTGAAAATGCGCGCGTGTGATTGCGCCGCAATCTTTTTTCCATTCAGTGCTTTTTTCTCTTCACAGAAGTGCCCTACCCAGATATGTGGGAATTAGGCCACATCGCTCACTACCAACCCGCTCTAATCAAAGTGCCGATTCTTGAAACAGACAGCTGTTGTCATGTGCCTCGATTCCAATGGCTATCTGTCCCTGTAGCTGCCCTACAGTTCTTAGTTGGCCGGCTGAAGTTGCAGGGGGAACGAGGGTTAACGGCGTCCTCCAATTCAAAGTCCTGTTAGAGCAGTGCTCCAATTCACAACATACCACAAACACACTGATCCAAGGTAAGTTTCTTTTTTTTTTCCTCTCCTCTCTTGCATTGCTCCTAACACCCTCAGATCCATACATGCCTGAAGATGCTTAATAAGATTTCTCAGAGATAAAAAATAGTGCTTCTAGAGGCACTGCTGGGCTGGTTTTGAATGTTGTTTTGCCAATGATCTGACCAAGAAGAGCATAATTCACTAACACCATTGACTGTCAGATACAGCAGTTCATAAACACAAACAAAGCAGGCGTTGGGTTGTTTTAACTGCATGATACAATCTAACCATAGAAGGATCGGCCTCTTCTTTAAAGTCAGTGTGAGAAACATCTGCTGAAAAAAAGCAAAGAGTGGGGAAAAAGCAGACATATCAATTTCCCAGCACTTCGTGTGGACTCAGAGCGGTGAGTCAATCATACTTGTTGGTTGAAGTGTACACCACTCGCCGTGTTCCTCCATGTTTCACTGCCTTGAACCGACTCAGGAGAACATTCTCCGAATGCCTTCTTGGTTTAAAAATCTGGTAGATCAGAATGGCTAAATTTATACACCCATGAGCTATTGTCTAACCATCTATTCCTGGTTCAGGGTCATTGTCTGGGTGGGCCGGGGCAGAAAACAATACCAGCTGTTACAGACCATCTGAAGGACGAGCGTTATCACAAATGCAATCGGCAGATTACGGGTTGAGCCGTCAGGTGTAAAGGGCAAGACGCTAAACCCGCGTTTAAGATGCCACATATCGGGCTACAGTTTTGAGCTGTACGCTGTGAGATCTGTTGACATCGATTGAAATGAAGAAGACAGAAAAAAAATGTCCTGAAGTTTTCCTGATATATTAACCGCCATTGCTTGGAATGTATTTCTCTGTGAATGCATCAGTAAAAAGAAAAAAGAGAGAACCTCGTGGAGCGCATCCGATTCTTGGTGATAGCATATGATAGCAGATGGTCATCTTTTATCAAACCCAATGAAACGTCCCACTTTGAATTTTACATATAGCGTTTGGTTAGCAGTCATTTTTTCGGTAGGCAAAGCGATATCAGAATTTAAAACAATAACTGAAAGTTGAAAAACAAAAGATGAGATGAAAATAATGGGTGTTAATTCTTGATATTGTGGGCGCAGAGGTGTTCCAAAAATTTCCGTTCCTGGGAGCAGAGAGAGAGTTGCCACAGGTCATTCCAAAACAATTTGTTGCCTGTTTCCGTCGTTCATCACGGGTCGAATGGCTAGAAGCGGTGGAGTGCCGTCCCGAGAAGAGAAAGACGAGGCATGTTCAAACAAAGCTTTGCGTTGGAATCGACTTCACATGCTGCTCAGTGAAGCCATACGTTCAGCTGTTTTCTGCTACTTGATTTATTTGTTTGAAAAAAGAAAAATGTTCGAGCATTCGAGATCGGGGAGAGGTTTAACCCACAGAAAACCCACACACAAACACATGGGCAGGGTTCAGGTCGGAGGTCAAATGGCTCTGAACTCTCTCCCTTTGGGCCGAGGACATCAGAGGTCCCTCTGTGTGCTGCTCTCCATTTATTTTACCCATCATCCCTCATCAGGCCGGGATGACCCTGCGACCCTGGAGCTAGGGTTACCTGTCAGTTGACCGTCTATTCATGAGCACTGGGCTTGATGCTGTGTCAACATTTGCTCTGTAAGGGAGAGGAGAGGAATTTAGTTCAATGTGGGGGAAAAAAGACCAAAGCAACAAAGAAAAAACAAAAGCTAGAAAAAGTTAGAAAGACAGCATTTATTTTATTTTGAAATCAGTTAGTAAAAATCTACGTTGCATTTGTTTCCACACACCCTGACTCTCTACACGTGAAACGCATGTGTGATAATTCCTGTTGACTCAGAGGAGCACAGCAAACAGATGCCTGCATGGATACCTGGTGAGGGGTACCTACAAAAACACTCCAGAAGCCCCCCCACCCACTCCGTGTGTGTGTGTGCTGTCAGTTATCAATCAGGTTGCCGTAAGTGGGATCCTTGAGAGGAGATGCTATCAGCGCTGCCCCGTATACACTCACACCACAGTTTCCCTTATCTGCGCTGAGATAACAGATCCCCCCTCACAGCAAGAGGCCTGAACCAGACACACTCGCTTTCTGCATCTCTCTCTCTCTCTCTCTCTCCAGCTCGCTCCCTCACTCTCTCTCTTTCTACAGGCCACTTCATCTCAGACAGAGGCCCTCAGAAAGAAAAAAGAAAAAAAAAAAAACAGTCAATTTGCTCCGGTTCCTGTTTAAAATTCAATAAGTGCGTCTCTTCTATTGCAACCGTGTGGTGCTAGCGGAGGATATAGAGGGCGCATGCTCCTTTCTGATTCCGATCTCTGATGCTATCGGCCTCCAGAAGAAACATGATACATGTCTCAGTCGGCTAATCTAGATGGGCATGAAATTGGACAAAAATCAGAAGCGTGACACATCAACAATTTCCTGCGACTGTACTTTTGATCATTTTGTAAACACTGCGTTTCCGGAAAACAAAACAAAAAAATAAAGAAATTGTTGAAGGTTTATAGACGCTGCTCATAGGCACAGTGAGCAGATGGCTCAGGAGCAGAGGAAACGTGCGCTGCAGATTTATCATATTGTATGCGTCTGATTGGGTTTTAATGTACATTTTCCAGTTTTTACGCGTGTTTAACTGCGTGATAAACAAGTATTCAGAGGGCTGTAAGCTGACCACGTTGTAGTGCACATACATGAGGTCGCTGTGGTTATTTTTTTGAGGACGGCGAGCCGCCGAGATGGTCCCGGACAGGCCATGTTTTCGGGCTTCCACCAGACCACAGCACATTGGGCCTAATAACAAAAACAAGCATCCTGGTGTGGATCTGGTCCCACAGTGTGAGGACCTTAATGAGGAACATGTGGAGCTGCCCAGACACACAGTCAGAGGAAACCCAATCCCTCACTCCCTCTTTTTCTCCCCCCTTTTCCTTCTCCCTTCCCCCCTTTCTCCCATTCTTTCTTGCTCACTCTCGTTCGCCTCGCTCGCCACACTTTCGGTCGTCTTTGGCTTTTTGTACGGCCGCTAAACTGCTTTTCTGCACCCCTGTTTCTTGTACGTGTCAGATATTTTCAAAGTTTTTCTTTCTGCAGTCCTTTGAAAACCGCCTCTTCAGACTATTTCCCCTGTCGTGCCAGAACAAGTGACCCACTGTCAGCAGGAGAAATATACCGGCCTTGTTTGTACCTGATATACACCCCCATACACAGCGCCCCGCTCTCTTGTTTTAGCGCTGGAAGCATATACATATTGCTGGGTCATGCAATGCAATATGCTCGCAAGGAAACGTGGGAAGAAAGAAGCCTTTCTCCGCCCATCAAGCCTGACAGGCAGTCCCTGGGTTTCTTTCATGTGCTGAATTCATCCTTACCGTCCACCTGGATCAATTAACTGTGTGCTTCAGTGGTCATCAGTCTCGCAGTGTGGAACCTCAGCTCATTTAGTGGACGGCGGCTTATCGAGGGGGAAACTACGGCTTTGATTTTGCCGTCTTTCTATTGTGTCTTAAACACTTTAACACAAAACTGAGCATTTTCATCTGTTATAAATTGAAGTAAACAATGTGTTTTTTTTCTTCCGCAGGAAATGTCATCACTTCCAGCAGAAGACAAGCAGCGTAACAGGTGAGACATGTCCCCCAGGAACTGCCTTTTAATTTGCCGTACAGCATCCAAGCCAATCGACAGATCTCCCTCCTGCCCTGCATCACTGCGCCCTGTCCGAGCTGTCACGGGGAATACGGAGTGTAACTCGTTTGAGGGGGGATTTAAAATGTGACCATAAAGCACGGCCATAAAGCAGATCAACCAAGCAAGCCTCCAAAATTAGCTGAACAAACAGAGTAAGGTAGAACCCTCTCGGGGGATAAACTTGGCACACTGGATCCAGTGTGACAGAGGCCCTTCTGGCAGCTCAGAACAATCCAAACGTTCCACTTGGGTTGAGCTGTCTTCGTTTCCCCCTCCACTATATATATCAGCCCCACATCAACATGGGCCCATGAAGACCTTTCACAAGACTGACAGGCCACCTGAATCACACAATTGTGTGGCCGGAGGAGCCTGCATGTGTATAGAAAAACCAGTGATCCAATAACTGTCTGGGTTCACTTCTCTCTCATAAAGTCAGGAGGAGGGAGGCGCAGAGGGAGACTCACAGCTACAAGCCAAACACCCCAGCTGCACCGAGGAAACAAAAGGCTTTAACTTTTAATCGAAGCGCTGGAATGGCGTTACGCAAACTAAAAACTGTTGATTTTCAAAACACTATATTTTATTCGGTAATCGGCCGGTGCATTAAAATTCTTTCGTTGCATGGCACCGAAACCACAGCGTGTGTCTTTGGCCGAAAAGGCTGCACGGTGAGTCTATGTGGCCTGCAGATGGTCCGGCCCTCACAGCAGCTGTGCAAATGAAAGACGGAGTGTCGCTGAAGGAGCGAGAGAGATGGAAAGTTGGCCCACAAAAGGAAAAGAGTAACACACAAGTTGCTAACTGAAAATGTAATGGAAAAATCAAATGGCACGCTGGGATTTTGCTGAGAGAAAGTAATCAGAGTCAGAGTAGTTTTCTCTGAAGTGACAAAAACAGACAGTGCACAGTGATTTCTGGAAGGTAAAAACTCCACTTTGAAACAAAAAAAAATGTCTGAGGAAAGCATTTACTGAGCTAGTCAGTGTTGTAAGGGAGAAAACTCCTGGTTATACTGTAGGTAGCTATTATTGGGGTTGCAGCGATATACTGTTCTCACTATGGTATGAAAATCGCTGGTTATCCAATTCTACTGTATAAAAAATATTTTTCTTAAGTTTATATCAACTTTAATGTCAGTCAGGACATAACATGTTGTGTTTGTTCAAGCATAAAAACCTTCTGTTTCATCCTATTTAAGTTCACTGAGACCTATAATAATAACAGTAATTATGTTATTCTGTGTAAATGTCATACTGTCGCAACCCTAACGACTATATGTCTCTTATCAGGCTCCATATATAAAGAGGCAGTGTGTAGTTTTGGAGAAGAAATTAGAACTCAGAATTTTACAGTATTAATGAGGTAGTAATATAAAACTCAGAGTTATTTATCTTTTCCATAACTGCATAAAGAAGCTGTTTTCAGAGGAAAATAAGGTTCCCAGAACACTGTTTGAAGATAGAGAGGTGGCAGGGTCCGCCACTTATAAACAAAGTAAAACAGTATGAAACTGTGTTGTCCTATAAGGTCAGATTGTTTATTCAGTCATGAAAACGACAAGAGTTCGTTTATCAAGTTTCTTTAGGCTTAAAATGAAACTTAAAAAAAACATCAGTCAATGAAGTTCTCTCTCTTCTGATTAAAAACGTCTTCCCCAAAACTACAAAAGTGCTCCTTTAAAATATCCACTAGACAAACTAACCGGGATCTATTCTCTGTCAGTCTCTCAGTCAGTCTGCACACACATTTGTCAATCACACTCCATTATTTAAGCGCTAAGTCTGGAGAGTGAGAAAACAACAGGTGGGAGATTCCTGCTTAATGCTGAAAACACACAAACATTTGTCCTAAGGGGGGGAGGGGGAGTCAGACGGGACAGTTGCCTCTGGTGCTTTGTAGTGCAAAGAGTTGAACTATGTGGCTTTGGGGGAAGAAATTTTAACGAGAAGAGAGAGATCATCAATGACTGATTTTTTAAATGCCCCAAACAAACTCAGTAAACAGACTGTTCTAAATTAGCGTGTGATTGACAAATGTTTGTGCAGACTAACTTCAGAGAACAGATCCCAGTTAGTTTGTCCAGTGGATATTGTAAAGGTGCACGTTGTTATTCTGGGGAAGAAGTTTTAATCAGAAGAGAAGAGGGGCACCGACTGATTTTTTTAAATTTCATTTTAAGCCTAAACAACCTCAATAAACAAACTCTCTTTGCTTTCATGACTGAATAAATTGAACAAACAAACAGACCTTAAAAGACGAATCAATTTCATTCTGCTTCACTTTGCTTATATGCGGCGGACCCCGCCACCTTTCTAGCTTCAAAACAGTGTTCTGAAAACAGCTTGTTGATTCGATGACGGAAAAGGTAAATAGTTCTGCGTTTGTGCTGTTACTTTCATTAATATTGTAAGTATTGAAAACTACATAACCACGAAAAGCCCCTTTAATCTTGGGTCTGCAGGAGAAACGTTGAATTATTTGACCCTTCAAGGCAAACTGATTGGTCCCAAGCATTCGGGGATAGATAGATAGATAGATAGATAGATAGATAGATAGATAGATAGATAGATAGATAGATAGATAGATAGATAGATTCATTAATCCCTGAAGGAGAAATTAAGTTAGAAATTAGTTCGACAAATAAGCATAATAAAACGAAAAACATGTCACAAATTATATTCCATTAACAAGCATTGACAATGCCCAAAAAGGGTTAGGAAGAAAGTACACACTTCTTTAATCCTCCCCCTTCCCCACAGCTCAGTTATTAATCATAATCAATTTACTTACATTCCTACGCATAGATATGTTGTATACGTGCGGATAATCGGCAGTTGTAACACCATTATAACCACAAAACCCTATCATTCTTCGATTATAATCAGGCCAATTATAATTTCACACCGCCCCCCTTCTTTGTTGTCGAAGGCTCCTTCTCTCCTTCTCTCCACTGTCCTCACCCTCCTCGGTAAATTGCCACTACATGTAAATATCAAGTGGTTAGTGAATAATTAGTGTTTCATTGGCCAGCCATCACCTCTGGGGGGCCCATCTACACTTTTTAGACCCCTCCCTCGCGTAGAGCCGCCCTGAAGACAAGGGGCCCCCTCTTTGAATGACAGCGCTTTGGGAAGGAAGACGAATTTTTGTCTGATTTCCCGCAGCCACAGCGTCGATGAGAAGCAGTCGAGGAACTCCATTCTAACTGAATGGATTGGTATGGGGAGAAGCGGACCACAAATCACGGCTAAGCGGCAGCTTTGGGACTGTGTAACGTTGACGATGGTTTTACTTTCGCTGCTGTTTCGACCAGGTGAGTTGCTGCTTCTTGTTCTGGTTGTTTTTTCTCCCTGTTTTTGTTTTGTTTTGTGTCTCCAATCCGGGCTCCTCCACTCCTCTGCTGCATGCGAGAGAGACCCCGCCGTCCCGCTCTCCTCCCCGGAATGGAGGTGGAAAAAAAAAAAGTTAACTTCTTTCCCTTCCTGGCGTTTGTTTGTGTGTGTTACTCGACTCAAAACCTTTCAACGTTTCTCACACGCTTTCGCTCGAGTTTGCTGGTGTTAAATGTGAGAGCACAGGTTGTTTTTGAGAGGACAAAGTACCGTCCTGTTGCTGCCCCTGCTCCTGCTGCGGACTCTCCAGCCTCCAGCCTGACTGCGCCGCAGCAGTTTGTACCGCTGTTGCTAGCCGAGCAGCACGAGTTAACTCTCTGTTTTTCACGGGCGTCTTCTTGGACAAATTCCCAACTGTTCCCACATAAAACCACGACACCAAACATGTTGACACCGACCTCCTGACGGCTATTGAGTTTTTAGGAAGCAACAAAGCACCGCCGCGGGTTGCGGTTTTATCAACTTGTGCGGAGTTTACGGGGTTAGCTCCCAGTTAGCATAGCTTGACTAGCCCAACTGGCGTCCAGCAGCACCAACGGAAAAGCAACCGAGCTTTTGTTTTTTAAACCAGAAAATGCCGCTAACAGGACACCGAACGACCACCGTTACTGTTAAAGACAGGAGACTAACTTTAACACACGGTTTTGAGTGTTTTTACGTTGTAGGTGAAGCTTAGCGGACCGTGGTATTCCTCCCTATTCATGCTTCATTTATCAACTTTGTTAGCTACCATGCATGGGTGTCCAACTTCTTGGCCTCTGAACGTGTTGGTCGCTCCTCTCTGTCCTCCAGCCCACAGACCACAAACCAAACACAGGCAGCAGCAGCAGCCCGTGTTGGTTGGGATCGTAAATAATCAAGTATTTTCGTGTGATCTGGACGCTTCCCTAGCTTAACAAAGTAAAGATGAAAGTCTCCTGGCACTGAATATCAGGAACACACTGAATATTGTGTTTTAGTTTAAGTATGTGTAGTTAAATGTTTGAAACCACATGATTTAAAAAAGTTGGCAAGGCATGTAAGGTTTCAAAGAATATAACAGAATTGAAGGTAATGTTGTTTATGAGGACATCAAAACTGCAAACCACCCCATCTTTATGTATAGTAGTTAAATTCTGACGTGTTATGATGTTTAACAGTAAAGTTGAATACCTAAAGTCCTCTGGAGGCCCCCGAGGTTCCTCTGGACTGTTTTGGGACCTTTCTTTTAGCTGTTGCACCTAAAGTAGTTTTAAAAGTAGTGATTTTTCCTTGGAATAGTTGCTGAAACGTGGAGCACAGTAGGGCTTTAAATATGTAATATGTCATGAATGCATGCACCCGTGTCAATAACAACATTTGTGGAGTTTTTTTGAGTTTTAGTGTTACCATGTAATCACTATGATTTATCCGAAGCCACCATCTCTGTAGTTCGTAAAACATCTGATCCCATCTGAAAGTGTCTGCACCTTTTGTTTAGTACTGATTTTGAGCTTTCACTTTAGGCCCTCACAGTAGCCTCGGAGTTGCAAGTATTGTGCATTTAATCCCCAGCTCTGACTAAAAATCTACTCATCTATTAAACACTAAATATCGTGTGTGGTCACTCTGCTTGTCCGCCTTCTGTTCCCATATTCCCCACATGGTCCTCACACTTGTTGGTAGCCGACTTAAGTGCCGGACTATAAAGACCCTTTAGGGAGATGTGTGGTTGTTGATGGCTGTGCAGGCAGTGATTGTCAAAAAGTGTCAATCAGGGCGGACTTGGGTGACCTCGCAGCGAGACGGGAGGGGAGGCCCGTTGGAATTCAGAGGAGGGATGCGGAGTGGCTCTAACTTGACCTCTCACACTCCATCTCAGTTTTATCAGGGCTCGCGTTGAAGTGCAGCGCAGCCGGGTGCATTAATCATCCTTCATGTCCCCGTCCAGTGCATCAGACGGATGCGAGAGAAAGGGGCGAAGTGGTGCAGAAATATTCATGTGCACTGGTGTAAAATCTCCGTGCTTATCTTGTTGGGAGATAAGATGGAAGCTTTGGCGTAAACAGAAGATTATTCTGTTGCAATAGAAGAGCAGTCTGATGCAACTGATCCTGGTTTTGCAGCAAAACTGATGTATGCTGTGGATGGTGCTTGATGCTGAGATGAGATGGAAAACACATCTGCAATACAGCAGGAGTCAGCAAATGAGACGTCCCACCCAGAAGTAACACTGAAACGAACTTGATTACTATCCACACTTCTACTTAATACAGAAATAGTTGCAGGTCTTTTGTTTTCCTCGATAATAAATATCCCACTTGTTAGTCATAACCGAACAGGAAGCCCTGAATTTAGGCGATACCACCCGAATATCACCTGCTGCGCTCTGCTGCCCCCACCTACACTCCTGCTTCCAGTTTAGACCTCGAGTTGCTGAACAAGTGTGACTCTTTGTAATAGTCCTCTTGTGATCGTCTCCAAGTTAGCTGGCCCCGTGCACCAAGCCTCACCGTGCCATTCAGTGTAGCTTAATGGACTCCAATCACCTCAGCAACAGCCAAACCACATTCAGCACCGTCAGGCAAACTAACACAGGTTGGTTTCCTCCTACAGCGAGACTGCATGCTATTTCTGTGAGGGCTAGTTTGGGGAAATAAGTTTTGACTGACTCCCAGAGCACAGTGTGGGACCATGGCCTCGTGAGCTCACGCATTCGCGTTTTAATGGCTCTCCAGATTGAGCTAAACTTGATAGTGGAAAAGTTTTGACTCTGCTGCCTCGTGCACTGTGCTGAGGTAATGTATCCATAAATGTCAAATGGGTTTCTAGATTCTTGGTGGAAGTGACCTAGTTTTGTTCAGATTGTTGAGTGGCCACTATTTCCTTTGTTGATTAATTTGTTGATTATTGTCTCGATTAACAGATTGGTTGTTTGGTCTATAAAATGTCGGAAATTGGTGAAAAGTGTTAATCAGTATTTTCCCAAAGGCCATGATGTCTTCCTCAAATGTTTTGTTTTGTCCACAACCCAAAGATACTCAGTTTACTGCCATCAAGAAGTAAAGAAAGCAGAAAATAATCACTTTTAAGAAGCTGTAAACAGTGAATGAAAAGGAGTCAAGAATATAACATTTAGGGTGCAGTTGTGATGCATTAACGAAGTAACAGTACAAAATATTAATGGCCATTGTTTTTGTTTTCCAGCTCACTGCCAGCAGTGTCGAATCCAGCGCTGCAATGCAGAGTATGTGGCTTCTACCTCACCCTCTAGTGGTCTGCAGGAGGACGTGGCTCTGGATGTGGACTACTGCATTGCCTTGCGGGCCTACGCCCTGTGCACCCGGCGGCAGGCGCGCAGTTGCAGGGGCGACCTGGTCTACCATTCGGCCGTCTTCCGCATTAAGGAGTTATTCTCTCAGCACAACTGCTCCAGCGACGGGCCCACCTCCTCCGCCAAGGTCCCCAGCACGTCTCGGCCGGCCGTGTCGGAGCTGTGCGACTACGAGAATCGGGTCCTCGTGTCAGGCTCAGGCGGTCAGCAGAAGAAATATGCCCACTGTGGATTATTCGGAGACCCGCACCTACGGACTTTCCGAGACGAGTTTCAGACCTGCAAGGTGGAGGGGGCGTGGCCTCTGATTGACAACCGCTTCCTGTCGGTGCAGGTGACCAACGTGCCTGTTGTACTAGGCTCCAGTGCCACGGCAACCAGCAAGGTAAGAAGGGTTGAGAGTAGAGCTGAAACGACGAGTTGCTTGACAGAAAACTGATCGACAACTTATTGTCTTATTTCAGTCATTTTTAAAGCAAAAATGCCAAATATTCTCAGGTTTCATGTCTTAAAATGTGAAGATTTGCTGCTTTTCTTTTTCCTTTGTGGCTGTAAATAACAAATATTTAGCTTTGCGACTGTTAGTCAGAAAAACATTACACAACAGACATCACTAAAAGTTCAAAGAGATTGTGAAGGTCATTTTTTTCAGTGGTTCACAAGTTTATTGCCTTGTGAAAGCTTAAAACAAAGCCAACCTTCTAACATTTCTTGTATATCTTTTAAGTTTTGATTCTCTCATATAGATGCTTGAATACATTAAATATTTCACAAGAAGAGAAATCTTGAATTTAGTGCTGATCAATGCGTGGACATTTGTGATTATATTCTTCTACCTTATGTGTGATCCACCAACAGGTAACCCCACTCCTATCCTTCATCACACACAAAAAATAATCAAAGATTAAGGAAAACTATGTTCAAAACAAATGAAATTATGGCCACTCAGACTTATATCCTGACCCCTTGTGGGGATCTTTTCTCACATTCACCTACCTCCATATTAGAAATAAATACATTTAAGTAAGTTTGAAACCAATGGCCTATATGAGCAGGCTGTTTCTGAGTGCGGGCTTGCTAGCTCAAGTATTGCCATAAAGTATCAAACATGTGAAGTTAATCGTCATTCCACGGTGCCTCTAGAGCCTCCAGCATTCCTCTTGTCTTGGAGCTCCTTCAGATCTATGAGGGAAAAGAGAGAGGAGGGGAGTCCTTCAGCGGTGTTGAATCACAGACATGCTTGAGCGCTCTACCTTTAACACATGGGTGGTCATATGGTAGTGATTAACGCTCACTCAAACATTTTCCTCCACCGCCACGATGTGGAATGTTTTTTCACCCCTCTGGTCAAATAATTAACTGGCCGATTTTTGTGTAAATATGAAATAATGTGGAAAAATAAAGGAATAATTGGCAGCAGCGAGGGCTTTTTGATTCTGTTAATTGAGTGGGGCTGATTTTGCACCAAAGTTTTCAGAACAAACTCTTTGAAAAGCATTTGCAGTGTGTTCTGTGCAGCCAAACGCAGACCTTGTAGTGAGGATATTGTCTGTGCCAGCACCCGCATGCCCCCATCATGCTTAAGACAGGAAATCATCCATCAAATACAGTATCCCCGTAAGTGTAAACTCAACCACAGCCACCACTTTGTCAAGATACTTTGAAGAAACAGAGGTTAGGACACAGTGTTTCAGAGCTCAGCTGGAATACAAATCACAGTCAGTCACTGAATAAGAACGAGCAGTGCCAGAGCAGGAGAAGTGTTGGAAGATACATGGAGATTTGATGCTGTTACGAAACCGTCCTGTGTGAGCCAACACTCAGGGAAGACTGGTGGGGTTTAGTACGTACAATTTGTTTTAGGTTAGAAAGGGTTTGTGATAGTTGAGACACCACAATGGTTTAATTTGTGGTTTGCTTGAGTGATAACAATCCAGTGGACAGTTGACAGCCATCCTTTGAACATTTTGCAGCAAGAGAGTGAATCACTGCCGCACAGTGAAAAGGGCCAATTTGGGCGATAAACATCTCTCACAGCAGTTTCCTGCTGCCACCTTGTGGCTTTAATCAGTACTGCTGTTAGTCAAGATTCATGTAGGCATCTTTTGTAGTACATCACATTCATATATTCAGCAAAATGGGACCTTGAGGCTCATTTACTAGTTTATGGCTGCAGGTAACAATTACTTAAATCGATGGTTAATCTTATAGTCATTGTCTGTATTAGTTGTTTGGTCTACAAAATGTCAGAAAAAATGTAACTCTGTGTTTCTCAAGGCCCAAGATGTTGTCCTCAAATGTTTTGTTTTGTCCATAACCCAAAGATATTCAGTTTACTGTCATCGAGGAATAAAGAAAGCAGAACATATTCACCTTTTAAGAAGCTGAAACCCTGACTGATCAATCGATTAATAGCTGATAACTATTTGATACATTTTTGCAGTGCTATACCAGCTGCTTTACGTAAGGAAGAATATTCAACTGTATGGTAGTAAAATACAATTTTAATGGTAAATTGCTGAAGTCTTACTTAATACTTTTTCATCTTATTTCAGATCACAGTGATCTTCAAGTCATACCACGGCTGTACAGATCAGAAGGTGTACCAGGCCACCACAGAAGATCTGCCGCTGGCCTTTCAGGATGGCACTCGCAGTGGTGGTGAGAGCGGCAGCCTGACCATTGTTGAGCGCGGCGGCTCTGGGGTGGGCCGGCAGGTAAAGATCCAGGCCCGTTATATCGGCACTTCCATCATCGTCCGGCGCGTGGGTAGCTACCTAACCTTCGCCATCCGCATGCCAGAGGACACCCTGGACTTCTCGGAGGACAATGGCGGCCTGCAGCTCTGCCTGCACGGTTGCCCACGCAATGAGCTCATCAAAGAGCACACGCTGGGCCGTCAGAGCCAGCAGCCCCGCCTGCAGGGCACCAACACAGAGCTGGGTCCTCTGCGGCCTCCTCACCAGGTCTACACAGTGGAGCGGGCCACAGCCAAGTGTAGAGAGACTCTGCAGGTGGAGGACGTGTACTTTCAGTCCTGCGTGTTTGACTTGCTGACCACAGGAGACCCTGAGTTCTCTATGGCAGCGTACGGCGCCCTGGAGGATTTAAAGGCGTTGCCTCCCAGTAAACTGAAGCAGAACTCCCCGAGGACTCCTCGTCTTACTAACCGAGGGGTGTCACACACAGCAGCCAGTGGCTCCCTGCTGTCACTCCTACTCCTCATTGTGCTGCTTTTGTGAAAAATAAAATAAATATAAATGATTTTTAAAAAGAGAAACGAGGAGACAAACAGAACATGGAAGCATTGCCAGCTTGAGGAAAGAGTGACTAGAGCTCAGACATATGTATTTGTAATTTCTTTTTTTATTTGTGAATGTTGTGATCTTTTTCTGTTTTTGTCATTTGAAGGATTCCCCTGTCATAATAGATGGCATATCTTCCCACATCACATTTTCATGGGTCACATCATTTCAAGAAAAACCATTGATACATGAAATCATTTGGTTGAAGTACAACATGCTCTCCATTCTGACCTCATACTGTCAGTTGGTCTACAGCAGTCTTTAAAACGGTTAACTCCATTATTATGTGTGCTGACGTCAAGGCAGCTAAGCAGAATTTAGTTTTTGGGGGGTTTTTTTGTAAATATTGTGTTTTTACTGAGAAAATGTTCAACGTCCAAACGCTCCACCGTGAATGAAAACTGCATACATAACTCCAATGTGGCTTCTAGATCCTGTATAATCCAGTAATATCAATAGCACTTAACGGTTTTAACAGCAAGTTTTGTGTATTTAAATGTTCCTCCTTTGTCTGCTTCAACTGTTGTTTCAGAAATTTGCATGCTAAAATACACAGGATCCAACAACTGTATGTAAAAACTACCTATCCATAATACATGATGTGTCAGTGTGATTTTCAACAGTTCTCATCTTCTGTGAAACACTCCCTCTTCAAGCTGTTTGGCTTCCAGTTTTTTTAAAGGTTAAAAAAAAACAAAAAAACACAAATCTTTATATAATAATATATTAAGAGAGTGTATATATGTGTTTTATATTGTGTACATTTGCCTGTGTATAGATGTTTTAACTGTAATATGTTTTACATTTGTTGTGTTTAGTAGGTTATTTTGAGACATTGTAAGAAAAGTAAACTAATACGCGTTGTGTTGGATATGTAATTTTCTGTATTAAAGTGTTGGACACTCCAGAACAAGATCTGTTTTTCCTCTTTTTTTGTGGCACTCTTGTACTGTTATCTTAGACAGAGGATGGACTATATTTTTTGCGAGCACATTATATCGTGATCAACTAGAATGGCACTAGAGCGCATGCCTCTGCCAAAGCCCAACAGTCCCCTGTAATTTAATGAACCCTAATCCAATATCAGACTTGATAGGCCTCTATCACTCATAACCGTGATTTACGCTCACCGCATCTTAAACAGTCAACCACAATGCAGATGGAATTATAATCTCCATTGTGTTTTGGAAGAATAATGGGTTTGATTTAACCAAGAGAAAAATTGTGTTGAAGAAAGTGAGAGAAAATTCCTGGATTCGTCCCTTTATCCAGATCTGCACTAAAAAGTTAATGATATCTACTCTGGGCCGAGACTTATCCTCCATCCAAGTTTAATGTTTTTTGTGTAGTCCTGCCTAAGAATCCAACCAACAAATTAAAAAAAAAAAAAAAAAAACAGATGTGGGTGAAAATTAAACCGAAGGTAACTCAGATATGTGATTTAATTACAGGAGACAGAATAACCAAAATTACATTTATTACCTTTATGTTACTAATAAACACTCCAATATGTTTATGGAGAAGTTCCCCTTTTCACTTATGTGATAGCTGAATAGAAGTCTGGGTGGTATAGAAGTCTGCAGTCATATAATCAGACCAATTTATTCACATTGGCTCGACATGATAGAGAAGATTTGCATTAATCTGACTCTTACGCAATAGAATAACATGGAACATTTACATGTAATCAAAATGACTTTAAGCCACCGTTTTGTGAGTGTGTGTTTTGTAATACCACTCGTGTCCTGGTGGGGTCCTCGGTCCACAAGGCCTGACAGCTCCCCAGTATGAAGACAGTTTTGACAGGCTGGCTGTGTAGCTGTAGGGATCCACAGTATGTTCTCAGTCCCCTGTGTAAATGTTACCTCTGAGTGCTGAGCTGGCTGCTGGCTTTGCTTTTGTCTGCCAGAGCGCTGCATGGCTCCAAATAGGATTTAGTCTGTGGTTAACACCAGGCTAGAGTCAACACACACACACACACACACGTGCAGGTACACACACTGCTGATATTTGCACCATATGTGAACAATGACTGCCATGATTAGAAACACAGGGATGTGATCAGCTTTTTTTTTTTCTTTTTTTTTATTACCGCCATCAAAAATGCAATTAAGGAAGCTCCTGCACGCTCCTCATGGACACATTAAGAATTAATGCTTTATAATTCGAAAGATTTAATTTATATGTTGACTCAATGTATCCGCGTCTTCATATATATGTATATCTAAGTGGCAGCATGTTTCGGCACACACGCAATCATACTTAATCTCGCTATGTCCCATTTCTTTCAAATAAAGACGCCACAGTGAGCAGGGAAGGAGCCGGCCAATGAAACGTGTCACCATTCCCCCCCCCATTACATGTGAAGCACAGTCCCGGCTTGAGTCAAGTCGACTTCATCACCTCATTCTCAATATTGGGAGGACAATGGAGAGATGGAGAGGGATGAAAAGCTGGATGAGGGGAGGGAGGGAGGTGACGGTGGGTTGGTGGTAAAATCTGTCACAGTCTTGTCTCAGGGTTGTACTTATTTTATACTTTCACTCCAGTGCATTTCAGAGGAACATGTTGTGCTTCTATTGCACAGATATTGTAATATTGTACAGCACATTATGATTTTACAGTTTAAAAAGCTATGATAAGCTTATAAAATACAGAGATTTCGTTTTTTAAATGTAATCAATTGCTCCTAAACATTGTGACCCCCTTTCAGTGTGTCAGTGTCTAGTTTGGGAACCTGTCATATTCAAGACCCAAAGTAAAGTAAGCAGTGGGGGAGAGAGCACTGAAAATCTGTACTGAAGTATGAGTAGAGCTACATTACTGAGTAAGTAAGTACAATAATAAAGTATTCTTCTCAAACACTACTCACAGTATTAGTTACTTTTTTTGACCACTGATGTTCGATGCATTATCATTTGCGGGCCTTCAAAGGGGTTTCTGTTTCTCCAAATCTTCTGTCTAAATTCAGTTGACATTGTGTAATGCATACTAAAGTACAAGTAAAATGACAGACTTAAAAAGTACAAAATAACCCAAAAATGACTTTATTACAGTAATTTAAATAGATGTAATTAGTTACTTCCACTCCCAAAAGTAAGGAAGTAGTATCCGCCCCCTAAAATAAAAAGGTGGAGGGGTCAGACCCCCTAGGTTGGGAACCCCAGGGGAAAAAGTAGCCTACTGTACATTAAGTGGTGGAAAGTAGCTCTACCTGGAGCAGCTACAACAGTGAAATCTATAAATGTAAGATATGAGAAATATAACAGTTTCACCTGGTTGATAGCACTTCTGTTCTTGTACTTGAGTGGGAATTTGAATGGAGAATTTGTAATTTATTTGTGTTATATTGTTGCGTTGGTTTGTACTACAGAGCAACAAAACTTACTTGTCACTTCCTGAAGGCAGACGAGGTGATTGTTGAGTGTTATCCACAGGTCGCTTTGGTTTGGTGTCTGAGCAGGGCTGGCAGCCCAAAACTTCACAATCAACCACTTTTCTCCAGGAAGTTACATTTTGTTCCCTTAAAGGTGCATTATGTAAGAACTACTGCTAACTATAGCTGCCATTAACTAGTTAGCTCAGTTAGCCGCGCAGCTAGCAGTCAAGACTAAGAGTCAGGATCCTTTGACTGTTACAGGCCTGGGCTAGCTTGTTAGCATGCTAATTTAAGTAGATATATTTTCAACAATACATACAAAACTGTTAATTCTTCAAATTGTGTCGATAATTCTGATTATTTTTTGATGTTTTCAACTAAAATTCGTACACACTGTGCCTTTAATCAAATGACCTGAATGCTTCTTCCACCACTGGGCTCGCATCGCTTCAACTTTCATCTGAATGGACGATTTCAAAATGAATGTGATGACTTGTAAGCTGTGTTTGTGTGTGTCCATCCATTCGCTTTATAATTCAAATCTAAGCTTAAAAAAAGAAAAAAAGAAAAAGCTTCCAGCCTCTTCTTGATTGATGTCGTCTGTTGAGACGCAGCCATCCGGCAGCAGCCCTGTCAGGCAGCACCAGCCTGAGAGCGCCCTCTCCTCAGAGATGGTGAGACTCTTGACAACTTGTGAACATCCCATGTCTTCCCCCTTTTTTTAAAAAAAAAAAATGTAGATTGATGCTGAGAACGTTCTACTTCTTTAAAAATAATAAATGAAGGACATTGCATGTTCGACAGACTGTGGATGATTTCCGTCCATGTTTATTAGCAGGGAGGATGTAGCCGGGGGTGGGGAGGGGTTACAGGAAGCTGCTCGAGCCTGTACGGACTGCTTGTCCACCCCTCTTTGAGCTGTCCCGTCTTGACTTTCCCCTGTAAACAAGGACAATTACCAAGCTAATGAGTTGAGAGAAAAACTGCTTGAGTGATTGATACTCTCAATGGGGAAATTAATTTGATATTAATAGAGCACTTGGCAAGATAAATAGATAGTGGTGTGTGAGTCCTCTCCTTGATTGATAATGGACAGATTGATGGCTGTCTTAATGCAAGATGTTCCTCAGACTTAAATGAGGTGGCCTTGATGAGGAGAGGCGTTTTGATCAAGCGCTCAGAGCTTGAAAAATTACTTTGATATTTAAGGTGCCATGAGTCACACTTTTACAGGTACATGGTAATGATGATAATAGCGGATCATGGAGAGGATGGATCCCGGCAGAAAAGTGACGTTGGTCAGCCGTAGTCGTAAACTCATCCAGCTGCTCTTTGTGATGACCGTTTGCCTTCAGCTTCACAAGTGGCTCCTTAAACAATCACCTTGCCATCGTTCCCGCAGCTCCTGACGACTCGCTAGGACCCCTCACCTCCTCCCACTGGAGCGCTTTTTGCTTAATGATGCACTCAGAGTCTGATTGTTGCGCCGGGTAGAAGACATCCAGCATACACATACATTAACACCCTGTTACAAGGGTCACTGCTGCAGAACAAAGAGCGAGAAGTTACTCATTTCTCAGTGACTTTCTCTGTGTGTGTGTGTGTGTGTATGTGTGGTTCTCAAGTCGCAGCGATTATACAGCTATCTCGTACCGCAGGCTCTCTCATACCTGACCGACTCAATCTTTCTGTCTCCTCAATAATCAGAGTGACAGCGAGCAACTACACATATCTCACCCACTGGCTCGCTCCAGAATGCGTATTGACCTACATATCAAATCACACACTCCTGGCTTGTGTGATAGAGAGTCTTGGGGGGGGGGGGGGGGGGGGGGGGGAATAACACTGTATGATTGGCAGTCCTACTTTGAGTAAACACGTTGCATCCCCAAGGTTTTTCTTACCTCTTCATATGCACTCTCTGTCATAAGGTAAAATACCAACAACGAAGGGGAAAAATGGGCCCCTGTAAATCCTACCGGCGCAGGGGGGTTCCTGCCATTTTCAGCAGGGCCTTTTTCTTCCTGTGCTACTGTTACAGTAGAGGCCAGCTGAGAACACCTGCTTGTCTGAGTGTGTATTTTTATTAACGAGCCTGTGTCACCAAACTTTTAACAAATGGCCCCCCAGCACCCCGACGCCCTGAAAAACCCAGCTCGGAAATTAAGCATCTGCATCATAAATCTTGGAAAGTTACAATAATTTGCAATTCACTCCCTCATCAAAGGCAATATTACCCTAATTTATTATCTCCCTGCACGAGGGGCGCGCAAAGGCCGTGGAGATAAGAGTTTATCAGGAAGGGGATTGATTTTCATTAACTGATTGTAATAAAGATGAACTGCCTGCCGTGCACACTGACCAAGAGCCACACTTTATTGTAATTGGGACAATTTATTTCATGAGCCAGTGGCTCTACTTTTTCTGTCCCTCCCATTCTTCTTTCTTTTTTTCTTTTTCATATCTGCTGCCGCTCTTCAAAATGTGAACGTCTCAGCTGTACCGCTGCCGACGCTACAGTGACTCCTGATGTGCGAAGACGACGATTACGAGGTGGAGAGGCGAGTCAACTGTCAACAGATGCTTCATCAGATTTTTGGCTTCTGGCATCCAAGCAGTGCTGCAGCTACTGTGCATGCACTTGACTGATGCTCAACGCCTCCCTCATTTAAATTTGCTGCCTCCCGCTTGTCAAAATGTTAATGTTATTTGTTCCCCCCGTCTTTCTTCTAGCAGCTCTCCCCTGATCCGCGACACCTCCCAACTGTCTGATGTTTGTGTGCCCAGAGTTTGGCCTTTTTGAATTCTGTCCCTGTCATCATGCATACGTCCTGACACACATTTCAGCTGAAGTGTGTCTCCCTGCAGCAGAGCAACATCAGGTGACCCTGCTGGCTGGTAAAGCCTCCGGTCCCCACAGTGACAGATTATCCAAATCATCCTACAGACTGCGCCGCTTAGTTTCCATATGAGTATGAAATGGGTACATCTCCTCTCCCGAAAGCTTGCAGTGTTTCCTGATGGATCCTGCCCAGTGTGTGAGAGCAACAGAAAATGAAAATGTTTTTGAAAAAAAAACAAAAAACAAAACGCTGCAGCAGTAAACCGGTTATCCTTTTAACAACACCTTCGCCAGTTTCATCACTTCACAGCGACGAGGCACCAGACTTTTGCAAGAGGTGGAAAACTGTCAAGGTCCGCGAGATGCCGAGGGAGAGTAAATCCTTGTGCAACAACTCCCCCTCTCTTTGCACCGCGGGCGAGCACTCAGTGTAACATGACTGTGAGAAACAAAAAAAAACCCATCCAGTTTGAATTTTTATTGTAAAATTGGAAAAAAAGGAGAGAAAGAGAGAAAAGCCCCAATAAGCGTTTCTTTTTGATACATATCTTTATCTTACCATAACCATTAAAAGAAAAGAAAAAGGAAAAGTGACTAAATTAATCGTAAAATAAATAAATAAATAAATAAATAAAATAAATAGATCAATAAATAAAATAAATACATAAATAAACATCAAGTTACATACTTGACCCCATAATTAATTATAAAATTATTAAATCATCAATCAATCATTAATATGAAGTAATCTAAGCAGCAAGTATTAAGAAATTTCAACAGGGGAAAAAAATGTTTGGTTTCTCAGGCTAATACAGAACACATAGTATTATTTTTTTTTTTAAAGTTTTTTTTCTATAAAAAGATACTGCTTTCCCTGTCAGTTAATCCATGCTGTACTGACGCGGCCACGAAAACAGGTGGCGCTCTCCTTTTTCAAAAAAAGAAAAGACGAAAGAAAAAGAAAAGGAAAAGAATACAACCTGTGAAACTGCATGTTCTCCTCCAGGTTTTTTTAAAAGAATAGTACTGAGATTTCCTCTTTTTGCGCCCTGTATGTCAGTAAAGTCTTTCCGCCGCAGACTTCGTACTGCTGTTAATATGTTTTTGTATGCTTTGTGCTGAGAAACCAGAAAGTTAACATCTTTATAAAGCGATAACCCGCCAACCCTCCCCCCCTCCCTCCCCCAACCCCCTCCCCCACTTCAAACCCCCTAAAACCTATATGTATCCAAAGAAAGGTCCTGTGCTGATTTTTCCATAATATACAGATTTCATATTTATAATAAGCTACTATCCTTAGCATTCAAACCATAGTTAAAGAATCATATTGTTAATACGAGTAGTACCATAATCGTAATCTTTAACCCTCCCAGCCCCGTCGAGCATGCTCAGAGATTGAAAGGGCACCATGGCGGGATGATAAATATATATATTTATAAATATATATAAAAAAGAAAATGATAAAAAATAGATGCAAAAAGTGAAAACAATGTCGAAAGATAAACGTTAGTTTGTTCGCATGCAGCTTAATTAGAACCCTACTGGAGTCGGGGCTGCTACTTCCTGTCGTTTTCTGTTAGCGGATGCTCAGTCACTTCTGATTATTGTTCGGCTCAATTTTCCTCTCAGATTCCAGTCAATTCATTACTTCCCTTTCCCCTTTTTTCCTAATTTCACAGTAGATATGTATATTCAGGCTTACGCTAAAACCGGCTCCATCCTCAAACCTTCGACTGTTTTAATTGCGTTCGATCAAATTTCATTTTTTTTTCCCCCCCTTTTCCTTGGCAGAATGAAATTAACTCAACATCTTTTCAAACTCATTACATTTCAGCCACAGCTGGCATCTTTAATTTGCATTACCCAAGCTGTTGTGAAGGCCAAATTTAATTTGATTTTAATTATTTAATAAACTCTCCCCAGTAGAAATCCCATAAGAAAAGATTTTTTAGAGTGGGTTTATAAGGCCCTGTATGGCCCCGAGGAAAGGGGAGCATATATCACAGCTACCTAAAGCTGCTGGGCCCTGACAGGGGAGAGGAAACTAACAGTAACTCAACCAGGAGGGGGGGGGGGGGGAGAAGCTGTCTTCTGGCAAATATATATGAAACCTAACCTTTTCACTGGAAAACCCTACTCTATATCATCACAACCTGGACTGACCCTCTTCCTACAAGGTTATAATACATCACATCATCTATTTTTTTCTTTCTACTGATCAATATTGACAGAAATCTCTTTATAAGAAACTTCTATCTTCAGTTTTCAAGGAATCTGGCACATATTTTTAAGTGTTAAGGATAAGGAAATGCAGTGGATATGTTTGCATAATTTGGCAATTCATGATAAGAAAAGGCATTTTTCTTAAAGCATCGAAGTATTCCCTGCAACAGAGTAATATAGCTGAACGAGTGTCTCCTGGAAGTTAAACACCCCCTGCCTCATAACACTGGTCCTGACAAGCAGTAATGGTACAAATAAAGAAGCTGAGCCAAAGAAAAACTTTAGGATACACTCATCATGACCTGGGGAAGCCATTCTGGCAGTGGTGACATTTGTTGTACCAGACTGCAGAGGCGTAGCGGTCGTGGTTTTTCCGAGGAGTCTACGCGAGTAGATGGGGGCCGGAGAGACAGCGCTCTGATGACTGTAGCGCTGACGTGTCTTAAAGTTTACAGCGGTGACCGGGAGCGCCGAGGTCTCACAGAGTCCTGAGGGTTTAGGTGGGTGGGGGAAGCTGCTTCAGAGCAAACAAAAAAAAATGGCAAATTAAAAGATGTGAGTTCATGTCAAACAAATCTGAGATGAATAAAACAAAAAAAAGCAAAAACAAACTCAGAAAAAAAACACAGATTTCATCTCGGACACGCCGCCTCTGCCTTTTTTTAAAAAAGCAGCACCACAGACGATGCTACTTTAGTTTAATTAATCACATCTGATACTGCGTGATGTGTCGTGACCACACTGTATAGGAGCCATGTGTGACCGGCCGCTAATGGTAAGCTGTCGTCTCATCGAGGCAGCAGCAGCTGCAGCGGCTACACTTACAGGCCTGCCGCTGTCTAATTGATGGATCATTTTGCTCTTAATTTGACCTCCTAAGGCTGGTAATGCCAGGCTGTTTCTCACCGTGTACAAGCTCTCACTGTGCTATTATACCCTTTGGAGAGAAAAAAAATATATATACAGCTGCTCTTCACTGAAGAATTTGTACTGTCTGAATGCTATATACACATCCTGTCACAGCCACGCAAACCTCTGAAGCTTTTTTTCAGAAACTCTGCGAACACGACATAGTTTTAAGTGCTCGGAGTCGGGCCCCCCCGCTGAGACTGTGGACAGTAAAAGTGACGGGTTGAAAAAAAGAGGAAAAAATGGACTCTGTCACTCAGTCAATTCATTCGAAAATGCCAATGTGTAATTGATTGTGCATCTCTTGCCCCGCAGTGCCGCTCCCCATCTGATCAATATTATCATTATCCTAATTATGCTGTGGGTTAGCGCCCGGGCCCCCGCGAGCTGACGGTCCCCTATTAAGAGAAAGAGAGAGATGCTGGCACTTGGAGGTGAGGTGAGGTGAGGAAAGAGAGAGACAGAGAAGAAGAGAGAGAGAGAGAGAGAGACAGAGAGAAGTGTTGCTCTCGCCTGCTGAGAGCAGCTGGAGGAGCTTGGCAGCGGGAGAGGGCACGACCCGGCAGGGACCACTGTGACACGCCGATGGAATTTTTTTTTTTTTTACAACTGCTGTCAGGCTCATTTGTATATTTTATTAAGCAGTTACAGATGCTGCCACGTTTTTTTTTTTTTTTTTTTTTTTCCTTTCTTTTACTGCGGCGTCTCCAGCTCAGCCGGGTGGCACTTTTACCACAGTGCTTTATGGTCAGATTATCTGTAATATCAAGGCCTTAATGATGACATGGAATTACTGTGGCCCTCAATTTAGCGCGCTGATGGGGACAGAAGACGGCGTTGCATGGCTTTGTAAAAAAAACCTTGGATCGGTCACGTTTGGCTCGAGAAGGCTGTTCTTGTGTCACTTTTTTTTTGGCACTAACAAGAAGAGTTTTTATTTATTTTGTCCTTCGGTGAGATCGCACCTCCGAGATGAAATGCTGCGGTGAAGCGATGAATGGCAAAATGAACATATCTGAACATGCCCCGAATCAATGTCTATCCCACATATTCTACGCCACTAAAAATTAGTATAGCTTTATTTTTTTTTTAATACATTTTTTTTTTTCTGTTTTGTTTTAATATCCTCAAACCCAGTAGCTATAAATGTAAAAGGAAAAGAAACTAAAACCCCCTTTCCTCTTTTTTTTTTCAACCTGAAGCTAGTTATTTCTTCTTAAGTTTAACTTGTAATATTATTAGTAGTAGTTTTTAGTATTAGTATCATTTAATACTATATATTACTGTTCAGAACAATAAAAATGTTTGGTCCTTTGGTCCCTTAGGGGTGAAAGATTTGCAGTTCTACTGTTGTTAATGGAAACCTCAGTGACCTCCAAGAGTCATAGCTTTGCGCTTGCTGAGAGACGGTGAGAGAATAAGAGAAAGAGGGAAAGAGAAAGAAAGTCTGTCAGTGGACGTATAGAATGAGCTCCTTTTTTTTCCACTGTGTTTCTTGATCTTCAAGTTTTAACCCTCATTTGTCCAGTACAGTAAAAGCCACAAGCGTCTCTTTCCTTATATATATGTGTATATAATATGTATATAGAAATCTATCTGTTGTTGCTGCTTTTTTGTTTGTTAGTTTGTTGCTTAATTAACAATTCAAGTCTCAACAAGAAAAAAAGTTCTGTTGTTCAGTCTCGTCACATCTTTTTTCAGTTTTTTTTTTTTCTCTCTTCGCGTCGCTCTTGCACTGTGCCATCTGTTACTGTTAAGTCCCCCGGTGAAGCGCCTCCTCCTCCTCCTCCTCTTTTCACGTCTTCTTCTTCTTCTTCTTCTTCTCCTTCCTTATCTTCTGCCATAACCTATATCTTCATAAGTAAATGCTGATATGTCTTCAAAAAATTCCTTATGTGTTGATTTTTTTAAAACATATTTTGCTTTTCAAAGAAAAAAAGTTTAACTCCTCCGAGATAACTTCATGTGTCCTCTAAAACCTGAAAAATAGAAGAAGAGGGGGGGGGGGAGAGAGGCAATTTTCAGATCTCACTGCTCATTAAACTGTCATTCCAAAGATCCATTTCTTTAAACTTTGGACAGTTCAATATGGCTCTATTATATCAGTGTAATGGTCTGGAGAGAGCTAACCCACAGTGGCACACCAATCAATCTTTGTCAATCACCGTGATGACAGATTTTCCTATAATTAATCCTCCTGCTGTGCCGCATATGAAATCAAGCCTTATAGTTTCTATAAGTGAGGACAGGAAATCTCCAGAGACATTAAAAACGATTGAGCTTCACACCGACTGAACAGAAGGTAAATTCAATACTAAAGAAAACTATAAGCTCTTACATCAACATGCCGGACTCTTAGGGACCGGAGAGATAAATCTTCAGCCTCAACAGAAACACTGTCGAGCATCTAAATCTCGAAACCAGTGACAGGGTGGGGGTGGGGGAGAGAGAGGCTCTGACGGGGGGCTCACCTGTGCTGCTGCAATGAATACTGAAAGTAGGCTGTGTCAGTAAGGGCGGCTGGCATCCTTCGGTCTCTTTAGCTGGACTTTCAACCTCTTCATCCCGATCTGAAAGCCGTTCATGGCTTGAATAGCTGCCTGTGCACTAGCAGGGTTGTCGAAGCTCACGAAGCCTGGGAAAAAACAAACACGAGCGCAAGATTTGCCTGATTGAGAATGAACACACTTATGAGGCTTTAATGTAATATGAAGAACTCTATAATCTAGAGATGATGAGACTGCTCGGGAAAAAAAAAAACAGGTGGAGAGGCATAAAGGAATATCTCTCAGTGTCGGAGCCTAGATGGTGCTGTTGAGGCAGGCAGCGCCCAAATGCTCAGAGCCTGTGACAGCGTGCTATAAAGTTGTTTTTTTTTTTTTAAAAAAACAGGAGTTTAATATGTCTGGAGAGTACAGCTGGTGTGTTGGTATTGTGTTGCACGGTTTCACATCAACTGTTCGCGGCGGCTAAAATAACTCGGGGCTCCAGGTGCAACAGGTGATGGGAGTGTAACTGTCAGAGGGCATCAGTCTTGTGATGCTGTCTGGTGGTAGACAGTTTTTGTCTGGAAGAGATGTAATATCAAGCCGGTGTGTGATCTTTCACCGAGGCACGTAGGGGTGGGGAGGGGAGGGGAGGGGAGGGAGGCATCCGGAGTTTGAGGGGTTAGGAAAAGGATGCAAGTGCAGCTTTTGGAGGGTTTATTGCATCATAAGGAGATGTAAATCATCGCTCATCTCATATAAATCGTTTAGTTTGTTATGAAATTATGGTAACAAAGAAGAAATTGCAAATACTGGCAACCAGCAGTGAAAGAAATACAAGCAAAAGTCCAGTGTTATAAAGTAGAGAAGCATAAAAAGGCTCATTTCACTAATAATCTGAAGGGGGCTGTCAGGCTGAAAAACTGATGCTGAGTTTAATTTACCTCAAAATTATACTCAAGTATGTACAATGTATATAGTTGCATTCTAATTTACATTTAATTGCTGATTTCGTTTTCTATGAATGATCAGAATCGAAAAAAGTAACGTAAGTAAATAGTAAGTAGAAGTCAAGTACAAGTGCATCAAAACTCTACTTGAAGTATAAAACCTGTGTAATCCAAACTGTGATCCGTATCAGATGAGTAGACTCGAGTTCAATCGTTAGTCAATAAAACGATCGGGGCACCCGGATAAAATGCTGTGTTTTTAACTCCTTAATCTCCTTAATCTAACTCCTCTCACACCCCTCAAAAGCCCCCAAAATACACGACTTCGCCCATCAGTGCGTGAAGTGGTTCGAGCGGAAAAAACAAGAGCAAACATAGTTCATCGTGAGTGGACAAGTCTTCGGAGATGCGCCGCTCCTCAAATCCATGCTGAACATCCTGTTTTCATCATGTGTAAAAATAAAAGCCTTGAGGACTCAGTGACCAGAAACTGCAGTGGAGTGTGTCTCCTGCTTGATGCGCTCCCCTGTGTCTGTGGTGTCATTAGGAACAGTCGATGACCCGTGAAAAAACAGCGGGAGCTTCTCCACGTCCACGGCCACCTGGGAGAGATGTCTGCGCCGGCCTGCTCGGCTCCGGGTTGGCCCATTAGGGTGAAGGCTGGGCTGCGCCGAGGAGGGGGCTGAGTGCGAGTCTGAAGACAGTATGGAGGCAGGGAAAGGAGGTGACCTCCTAACCCGCCATCAGGTTAACACATTCGGGCTGGGAGCGGAGAGATGAGATGGAGACGAGGCGCAGGCTTAGAGCTCTAAGCCCTCCTGCTCGGTCCTGTCACACATTACAAGTGCTTTCTCTCTCTGTTTCCCTGTCTTTTGCACACCATCAATCTAAGTTTATCCCCTCTTTCTCCTTTCCAGATTAATTACACCAGTGTGCTCCCTCCTTCCCCAGGCCTAACATTATGTTGTAAATGCATAGTGTGTACATCAATACTGCAAATAGCTCTTCTTTCATGAATTTATATGTTATTAAGTCCCCCTAGGGAGACCGGACCGGGCGATCAATTTTGCCCAGGGTTCTGCGGTTCCCTGAAGTGAAAACAAATGCTGATCCATAATTGTCCTTTGCCTTCCTCCACCCCCCGCCACCCCCCGCCGCCATCCCCCTGCCTGCCTCCTCAAAGTTTGTATAAGCCCCGGGGCTTTCTGCTGTGTGTAGGCTGACGGAGCTAAATGGGACGGGGAGGCGTGGAGGTGTGTGAATCAGCCTCTGCAGCGAGGGTATTGACAGATATTGGGGTTACAGAACGGTGATGTGGATGCTGATACAGCACCTTGAGGTTTCCAGGTCACACAGCTGCCAAATAGAAACAAGGACATGGGCTGTGATCGACTGCATCATCGCTAGTTCTGCAGCGATGTGTTCAGCACCTTTTTTTTTTTTTTTTTTTTTTCCTTCTGTAACACACTGACGCGAAAACACAACAGTCATCAAGATGCAAATTCAGGTCAGTCAGTCAGGGGTAAGATCATTCGGCCCTGTGTGTCTGGCTGCTGTCTAACATCGTTAAAATCCACAGCACCTAAAAAAAAAAAACCTTTTTTTTTGTAACAAATGTTGTTCGGTGCAGAATATGAAAATAAATCTCCCATTATTGTGAAAATGTAGCTTAACACTGCGAAGCTTCACACCTCAGCTGTGAGTTGTTGTTTTTTAACACAGCACCCACAAATGTCTGCAAAACTACAGGAGATCTGCAAAAACAACTCTTGTTTTGTGCAAAAACTTCATTAAAAACTATTAATTCAAATCGGTAGTGAAGTCGTTTCAGTAGAGGCCTGTGCATCCTGACTTATGTTTTAGTCAGTGGCTAAAAAAAGGAACAACCAACAGATTAAATTAAACATCCAAAGTTGTATCTACGTAGGAGTCAGCAGAAATGCACACATTCCTATAAAGACATCTTTCACTTAGTGACTAACTCACCGAAGCACTTGCTCTGGTTGGTTGCCCGGTCCATGAAGACTTTAGAGGAGATGACAGTGCCGAAGGGCAGAAACATCTGCATGAGTTCGTTGTCTCCAAACTCCTGTGGCAGGTGGTAGATGAACAGGTTACAGCCCTCGGGACCTGGATGCAGAGACGGAGACGGAGAGAGAGCGTTTGAGAGCTGTGAATCTGTCATTTTTGATCTACGCGGTCTTTCATGTTGACTAAATCAAGATAAGAGGAAAAAAGATTTTCGGGACCGTCTGTGACATTATCAGTGCTAAAGCATAACTCTTCTTAAACACACACACACAAAAAAACTAATTGAAAAGTTTTTTTTTATTATTTGATTTGCTGATGCTATGCAGATATTGAGAGGGAATTTAAATATTTCTATTTTAATTTTAACCAGATTTTCAGATTAGATGAGAATATGAAAGACTAACTCCAGATGATAGATCATGTTCTTCAACTAGCGACTATCTGTAGTTCGATCAGTGGGCTGCAAAAGCAATCACCCCACCAAATGTTTCATATAACGGAAAAGTTATTTTCCTGTCATTCTTTTTAAGTTTATAAAGCAGGTCTAGGTGTTGTATCAATACTGTGAAGGTATAAAGTAACTTCAGGGCTTCAGTAAAGTTGTTATGTTACAACAATTCAGTCGTGTCCCCAGCACGGCCAAAGCGAATCGAGGTGCTGCAGCAGTAGACAGTATGAGAAAAAGAATGGAAACATGTAAACCCTTTCTAGTAGACACCCAGAATAAAAATCCAAACCTGAAAATGTGCATTATAAATGATGTTTAAATAATAATTTTCTTCACCTCTTCAAAGGTCACATTCCTGCCAGCATATCGCTGTGAGAAAGAGGGAGGTTTTCTGGGGTATCAGCAAACAGCCCACGCTTAACAACAGCCAAAATTGAGAGAAATCTAAAAAAGCTATTTCACTTCACAGGACCTGTTTCGACTATTTTCAGTGGCAAACTGAGTAGGTGGAGGGCTGGAGGAGTTTGTTCCTCTTAAGTGTTGATTTTGTCCTTCGTTCCCCATTTCATTTGAGAACGTATACCAACGTGAGTTTTCTTTTGTGCTTTTGAATCAACATGGATTCACCTGAGCAAACTGATAAAAAAAAGACTTAGAAAACTACTGAAAAGATTTTTTTTTTTCATGTCAACCTGTCTTTCATATGATGAGGGCTTGATTGCTTCTTGTGACATTCAATCATACTTTTACACCTGCTGTCGGACACAGTTACTTCCAAAATTTCAATTTAAGACGTAGCCAATAACCTTCTAATTACCAACTGAGAATTACACAAGTCCAATACAGCCTGAACGTATCATTATTGATCGGACCTGCCAGTCACGTACGTGGAAAATCACACCGTGCGTTACTTTATATTCCAGTCAGCTTCCACATTACACTTTACTTTTTATATTTTCATACATTTGAGTTTTTCTCCATCTGGGTTGCAGCTCTGCAATTCTCACGCTGAGGCCTTTTATCATACAAGCTTTAATTATTACTTTTGCTTTAAAAAAGGCACTTTTTTAAGATGTACAGTATAATAAAGTCTCACAAACATCGCTCTATCGTCCTCGTGCTCTTCTGGCTAACTGCTCTCTCAACCGTTCTACTCTGTTTATCTGTTACAGAGAATGAGATGTGTTAAAGTAATACTCATCTCTCGGACTCACGTTCTTTAAATATGATTTTTTTTTTTTTACATGTCTGTTACATGGGATGAGGTGTGTGAAAGTGTAAAAAAAAGTAATAATGTTTTCTCACCCTCACCTTCTCTCTGCTGCTGCTGCTGGATGACCTGGGGTGGCTGGGGCAGTGTCTGGCCAATGGGAGTCAGCGTGGTGGCTGGGTAGATCGCTGCAGAGGGGCGGAGAGAGAGAGAGAGAGAGAGAGAGGAGGGGGGGGAAACGAGTGTAAAAAAAAATGGGGGATCCCACGGAGAAATGGTGTCAAGGATGCTTAAGGTCGATCACGCAAGCAGAACATGTGTAATCAAAAGGCTCTGTGATGTTTCTGTCCCACACTTGTCGGGATGCATACAGCCTGACGCTCATTCAGTGGTTATCGCCCCGTGGCTGACACACATTTAGCATTTAAGGTTTTGTGTTGTAAATCTCACCATAGCAAACAGAGCATTCCTGTCTCACACCTGTGTATTGCTGTACTCCGGTGAAGGCTTGCTGGAGGGTGTCGGCGGCGGTGGGGCTCTGGGTGGAGTAGGGCGGCAGGCCGTTGGTGTACACAGTCTCCACAGCGGGGTGTCCGTTGGGCTGATGAGGGATGCCGGTGAATCCGTTGACGATGGGCGTGACGATGCTGGGCACGGCGGAGGTGGTGATGTTGGCTGGTGGAGAACTGAGGCCTGCTGGGAAAAAAAAACAACAAAAAAAACGGGTTCGCTGTTACTGGATCGCAAATAAAAGGACTCTGCAGCTCTACATGATGCTGTTAAAAACCGTGTAGGTAAAGTGTGCACAGAGACATGCTTTCAATGTCGTGTACAGAGAGTAATCACTTGCTCGTGTACCCCGGCACAGGCAGATCTACGCTCAAACACTTGCACAAAAACACCATCCACACACACACCCCTCCCACACACACACACACATCTCGTCTCTAATGCAAGGACACGGGTGCGACGTGAGTCTGTCACATATCCGCCGTTAGTCGTGACACATCCTGCAGGAGAGCCGGGAAGTCAACCTGTGAAAAATGAGCCTGTCCGTAGTGTTTGTGCGATACCCCGCTGGCTCCTACTGCTCAAGATGATGAAACCGCTATGCAACTTCTGAGAGAGGGTAAAAAAAAAAAAAAAAAAAAAAAAAAAAAGAAGAAGAAGAAAAAAGGAAAAAAGATCTGGACTAAATAGAAGGAGATTACAGAGGGAGATCTGCTTGAACGAGCCGGTAGCAAAAAAAAGAAAACACAAAGATGCCTCTTACTTTTACACATCATAAAAAAAAAGACGAAATAACAACAGTTGGCAGTTTGACAAATGGGTGGGTCATAACGCGCTGTGTACGGCACACGCCTGAAAGGCAGTTGCAGGATGCTTCATGAGTGGAACTGAAATTGGATGCTCCCTGTCCTCTCTCATTCAATGCATTTTAAAAAGACCCTCCTTTGGAAAGTGTTTCCAATTATGCCGGGAACATCAAAGTACCCATTCTGAGCAGAATCTCACTGTGTGATGGTCTCTCTAAAAGGGGGGCCGCTCCGTGGCAAAGCATCCCAGCTCGTTGAAGTACAGCTCCCCTGAGGACCACCTCTCAATCTGGAAAACCCTTGCCCCCTGATTGGACAGAAAAAGCCCAGGTTGTCACGGAAACCCCTCCAGCATGCCATATCCCCGCAACCTGGCGCCTGAGCAAAGAAGCCTCCTGCGAGAGGTGGTCCAGATAGGGTAAACAATCACATCCAGTATACACACAACGGCGCGCCTGAGATTTATGCTAATGCCACTGTAAATATGCTGTACATCAAATGCCGAAACCTCCCACCACCGAGCAATATCATCTACATATCCGTATGGAATTGCCTTTATCCTCCTTTACCTACACTTTCTCTCTCCTTTTCTTCACCCTCTCCTCTCCCCGCCTCAGCATTACAGTCATGAGGAGGCTGACAGTCAGGCCAGCAACTGCAGTGACCAGGGGAATTGCCCTGGTCCGGCGAGAGCTGTTGTGTCTTTTGCATCGGTTTCCTTTTTTTTTTCCCCCCACGAAGCCTCCCCACGATTGCATGTTTCCTGCGGAGCTGTGATGAATTAGACTGCAGCTTCAGCCCATTCTCCTATGAGGACCCAGGAGACCGCCGCTCCTATTCTGAGGGCTAGAGACAGCTAGTCTGCCCGGGCCACACGCACTCTACTGTACCGCCGGATAATGCACCCTCTCCATCATCAGGCAAATTCATTTTCCAAGGCTTAGCAGTGCTGTGGGAGTGCGCGTCCACATGTGCGTGCGGCGGTTGTAGTGATAGTAGGAGTAGCAGCGGTAGTAGTAGGTGGTGGTGTGGACCAACTTATATGCAATTACATAAGCTCTGGGGTCAGCAGTGTGACGTGACATCTTTTGTAGAGGAGAGCGCATGACAGAAAATAACAGATTGGGGCCAGTGAGTCCAGTCAGGTTATCATACTGAAAATGTCACGGGGCGGAATGAGCACAAGAATCATACGTGTAATAAAGACAGCGTTGATATTGCAGCTATGAAACAGTTACACACAGCACCCACTGGTGAAAGAAGTATTCAGATCCTCTAACCAAATGTACCCTTTTCCACTACACGTAAAAAGACCAGCATTCAAATACTTACTTGTGCCATAAATCACCAAAAATGCACTAAAATTATCAATGGAATGCAAAGAAATCACAGCTCTGACAAAGTCATCTATGTATTGTGTTGCAAAAATATCTACAGAAGTTAGCATGCTAACCAGCTAGCTAGTCCTGACCCGTTCTGTTCTCGTGCCACTTTAGCTGCTGGAGCCTGAATCGCCTCAGCAATTCTTACATTTTGCACCCTTAAGTAGAAGTGTGTCGATATTATCAGAATATGATGCATTGCTGTAAATAAAACTACCCAACAGAATGTAAAGTAGTTAAAGTGAGCTCATGCAGCAGTAATATTAAACCAAAAACGTCTTCTATTACAGTAATACACTGACAGGGAACTTTTTTTTTTTCCAGACAATGACCATTTTTTCCTTTTCGAAACTTTACATTTTGCTAAAGGATTCTCGCATGATTGATGCGTTTGGTGACACATGGTTTTTACTAGACAGAAAGGGTGTGAGAATTTGAAAATCAAAAAGTAACTGGTAACGTGGTCGAGTAAAACGTATTTCAAAGTTTCGCAAAAAAAGAAATACTCAAATACCTAGAATTTAGACTTGAGGATTAGTCGTCTTCAGGCACATTAAACCACCAGCAAGCTAAATTGAATACTGTAGTAAAGCAGCTGGATTATACACGAACTGAATAACATAATGGGTACATGATATGTGGTAATGACAATAAGAAAACACCACGGCCAATAAAACAATGATTACATGAGAGAGAGAGAGTCATTATCTTTATCCTCGCTGTCACAAAGGTGCAATATCCACCACGAGCAGCCCTGAGAATATTCTCCTCGGTTGAAACGGGGAAGTATTTCCTACCATCCTAAGCTAGAAAATAACAAGACATTTTCATTTTATACCTCAGTGGACACATGGGTTTTTTTTTTTGGTTTTTTTTGCATTGTGGGAAAATTGTATTCATAGCCTGTTTACAATGCACACACAATACTGCAGACACACACACGTGGCATGTCGGTGTGTGCGCGCCGCGTGTTGGCCTGTAATAATGACATGTTGTTCCCCACTCCGGCGTGGGCGAATACAAAGCAATGGGACGGCAGATTACATATTCTATACGCCGAGCTCTTAACTATCACTTCTCCATTCTTATTACCGCGAGAAAGAAGTCTGCACTGCTAAACAGTATATATGTGTGTGTGTGTGTGTGTGTGTGTGTGTCACATACTGTATATTTATGTTGTGGAAGCGGAATTCATATTCATCACGCAGGCCGTTAGGTAGAAGGGGGGGAAAACTGTTGATTTGCTCCTAGCCGATGATTGCTTCACGAAAAAGAAGTCTTCAAATGCGACAGAAGTATTTATTATGCTAATTATACATTCAAATCAACGAGGAACGCTATACCCACACTGGAGAGTGCAGTCATTACCGGCACAAGGACTGTCTTTCACTGGAGCAAGCAATAAGCACTCAAAACAGATGCTTTCATCTAACTGATTTAAAAAATGCGATGCATTTAGACTCAAAGAGAAAATGTCTGTCGGGTCCTTAAAGTCTGAATAATAAATCTGAATATGGGAAGGGCACCTTTTTTCCGCCAGCCAAGATACCAAGACAACTATGCGACTTTGAATAATGGCCCCTTGGATCGCTAATAAATATTTGTGGAGTGAATAAAATGCATTTTCCAAAACAAACGTGTTTCATTGTGACATTTTTAACTGCAAAGCACAGTTTTGAATGCGACCGAGGCGTCGTCCGCCCTGCGTTGGATAATGAGTGATTCTTACCAATCATGTCATCTAGGACACGATGTATAGTCACTCCACTTTACACCCTGAAAACTTCTCATGTCAGTCTGCTTGACTGACTGCCTGATGGACTCCTACATGAACACAGATTTTCTGCCACCAGAATCCAATGACAGTTGCTCGGTTGAAAGGTCTCTGTCAATCAGAAGCTGCTCGAACCACACCCACACAGAAGAAAACAGATTATCAGAGGGTTTTAAACTCCTAATTAATAACATCTACACAGGGTTTTTCCTGCATATTAATTCTGGAGGTGGATGCTACCGCCGATTTTCCAGGCCACCGCAAGAAATGACCAATCAAACTTTTTTTTTTTGCCAACGGTGGCGGTGACTAACCTATCACCACTGCCCGATTTGGTGCCAGGAAAAAACTCTGCTACAATGTTCGTTTTTACTTTGTTTGTTGCTTGTGTAGTCATGGTTATTTAGACCTTGTTGTTTAATGCCCTCTTGCCCCTCAGCACTGTGTTAGTTACAAGGGGTAGTGGTTGAAATCCCTCCCTATGAAATGGGCCAAACCTTCAAAACCCTCATACATCATCAGTAGTCACTGAGGGCATTCACATAAACCGACACAATCGGACATTTCTATCATGACACCGTCAGTTATGGAGGTTTTCTCTTGGCAACCCTGATACTATCACAACGCATGTAATAAAAAAAGAATCAATGTCAAACTTTTTGTTTTATATTTCTGAGAAAATGAAATTCCAAAATGTGGGTTCTCACTAAAACCGTGAATATCTGCAAAAGGAGCCACGATATGATCTTTTACATCTATTTATTTTTCCGTGTCGTGCAGCCCTTCACTATTCAGCCATTTAACATGAAGGCTGATGGCTGAGGTGGAGGTTTGCCTCAACAGATGAATAGATAAAAACTTGGGGAAGCAAATAAAAACGACTGAGGTCCACATTGTTCATGAGGAAAAACATTAACTAAATCAATGATCGGCATCCAATGAAGAGCTCAGCCACCTGCTAGTGACGATGCGTAGCACCTGCAAAGCACCAAACGTCTAATCATCTAAAAGTGGAAGCTGTGAGGAGAGATGGAGCCACAATCTATAACGCACAGGTCTGCAGTGTCGTGGAAGAAAGTTCTAAGAAGTATTGGGAGTGGAAGAAGCGACACATGGACGAATCAAAATACATCTTAATTCATTTATACAATATTAACAGTGATAAGTAATGAGGTCTTGTGATTCGACTTTGAGAAACCTGGACCATTAACCTTCAGTACTAACTACAATGTCGGGCAACACAACTTTCCACACGACTGAGCCTCTCATGCTGTCTGCGTCACTCGAGTCTCACATACACACAATGCATTGACCACGCCGATGTGCCTGGCTTTCCAGATCCCCGAGCAGACCAGCTGGGCGGCTCGCGAAGCTCTGCTGCTCGTGCGAGGCTCAGCTTTTTGCTTACACAAATCAAATTCGGTCCATCCGAGAGGCAAGCGTCGCGCGCGCCACGAGCAGGCGTACCTCTTTGCTTTTGCTCCTGGGATTTGTTATGATTCTGATGCAATGGGCCTGATTTAAACTGAAAGGGGGGGAAAACTTCAGAGGGACAGTGGGCCTTTGTGAACCTGAGCATGTTTGCCCTTGAAGAGGGAATTATTGTAAAAGCAATCTTGGGAAGAGGAAAAACCTTAAAGAGAGGAGCTAGAGTGAGATGGAGAGGGTCACACCATCATTTAGACACCGGTGTTCTTTTCCCTAGATGTTTCATCTGGCTCTGTTAAGACTACAGAACTGCGTTGCAACCTGCAGTGCCGTTTTATTTGATTTGATTTTTGGCAAATTAACTTCTAACCTTACCTCGCCTTGGCATTTGTTTTCTAAAATCCCCATTAAATCTAAAATGTTTACTGTTTACCGTCTACGGGTGAGTCGCGGCGGACAGGTGCACACATTGAGAAAGATCACTATGTCAAACAGCTCATTAGTCTCATGGTGTTTGTCACCAAGGCGGTGCTCTGCATTAATGGTGTAACCATGCCTGAATCCAGCGGGGGAGTCGTGGCACATCCAGCCCGCCTGTGAGTGGGTCGTCTCTCACTGTGGAGCATCTGCAGTATATTTTGTGTAATATGTACTTGTGCATGTACATCCGCGGCGCAGAGCGGCACCGTGCAACAGAACATTAGACTGACTTTGATTACACACTTCTCACATCCTAACAAAGCATCCTTGACACTCGTGTGTTCCTCACCACGCACAACCCAGCAGGATCTGCATCCCTCTCCCTTCCTCTCCTCCCTCGCCCTCTTTATCTCCTCGTCTCTTCTCTTCCTGTTTTTCTTTTCCCCGGCTCTGCCTCTCTCTCCCTTGTTTTTGTTTAACTTTTATTTCTTCTGCTGCGCTCAGGGAGCGGCACCTGGTGAACATTATTTTCAAAAAGCATCATCATGCATCATTGTAAGGATACATGCTCTAATCAGCTGAACCATCTGGCAAACGGCTTATGCACCATCAAGCTTAAATGCCTTGCATCTGTTGATCAAATGGATGTCTCATTGTTTTCAGAGTAACACCCTTAACCTCTGAGCCTCTGTGTGCTTCCACTTCCTGTCACAAACAAGGTTTTTTTTTTTTTTTCTCCATGTAGCAGAGGTTATACCGATCATTTAAATAAAAGATTAAGGTCACACATTTGCCCCAAGATTAGGCAGGCTTTTTCATCTGGTGACTACTATTGGAGCTTTATGTTAATGCAGAGCAGAGTGTGTAATTCAGAGAGGTGCTGTTCGAGCCATCAATAGGCAATTGCTCTCGTTTTAGAAGGAAAGGGGACATTAACCTTTCTACCTTTCATGCTTTTGTACATTTGCCACAGCTGGCAAATGCCAGAATTTATAGATTTGTTTAGAGCTCTAATTTGGTTAATGAGACAACTTAATGCATAAATTACACCTCTGTCAAAGCACAGAAGCACTCTGCTCCAGGACCCTAAAAACAGATTCTGATATTACAATGAATTATTCCACTGACTCGTGGCAGACATCCTACAATCTCTCAGTAGTGTCAGAGCCTCTTGGCCTACTTATACAGACAGCCTTGCCAGTAATGTTATGTATTCCTTCAATGAACTCTAAATAAGTCATAGCCACAAGTGTGAAAAGGGAGAGGGAGAAAATAGCTGCGTACACCAAAGCAGCAAGCTAGACTTCCACTCGTGCAGCTGCTGGGAGCCACGCTCAAATTAATGAATGAAGAAAGAAAGGGGGAAATAAAGCAGTTCATATTTATGATAGCTCTTGAAAATTCACGAAAGCCATGCTTTCTCTCAAGGATGAATAATATATTTCCTTCAATAATAAAAGGTGATCAGTCAGCTGTAGCTCACACAGAAGCGTGTCCAAACGCATAAAAATGGCGCTGCTTCACATACGTCTGATTCGCAGATGTACAGGCACTCGCTTCTCTTCCTCTTCGCTCTTCTATGTCCCCGAATCAGAAGCACAAATGTACTTTTTCTTTTCCGAAGCCAAGCTCCTAGATCTCAGCGTTGGCAAGTGATACGAAATTGCCTTTATAGAAGTGGTTTTTGTTTCGTCTTTTATTGAATATCTGACACAATCCAGCAATATTTCACTTAAGAATAAGGCTACAGTTTAAAAAAAAAGGACACAAAAGCAGCACAAATAATACAATCACACACACACACACACACACACACACACACCCTTGCAATACAGTTGCACTATCTTTCATCAGCACTATTGTGTTGCAAACTACAGGTATGCATGCAGAACACAAAGATCTGAATTGCCACACTGTCAGTGCTTTGCCCATCAAAATAAGAGGCTTCTCAGCAAGACGGAGCTCCACTTTTAATCACTGTCTCTGATTGATTATGCCCGCCCAAAAGTGCACACTTTGCACCGAAAAACATCAACGTGAATATTTGACAAATGGGCCTCTTCTCTGGATATATTGCCCCATGTTGGAAATTCTTGCGGATGTACTGCACACATGCAGCACGTGTGTCCACTGGCATGTTCCATCATCTCACCGTGTGTGCGTACATGTGTTTGCTTGGCTTGAGGTGGGAGACACGTGTGATTAATAATGAGGGTCCTGACGCATTGATTTCCAACCCTGGTCTGTCGCCTTTTCCCGTTTCATTTTAATTCGACTGACTGTAAGTAAAGCCCGGGCCAAACAGGAGCTGTACGATAAAACTGTCCTTTTCTTTGTGCCTGTGGGTGAAGAAGTGAACAGAATACCAACTTAAGAGAATATTTTTCTTCCCCACAGGAACCTCGGTTGCAGAGAGAATTTGATATGGCGCAGCAAGTTTGTAGCAGGGAGTTGAATCCCTATGATGGCTATGAAGAAAAATCTAAAATAGTCCTTGTTGCGCTCGCTCGCTCACAGTGATTGGCTTAAAGTTACCAAAGTCATCACCTTAAAAAACTCAATACTGCAGTGTTGACAAAGTAGGTGAGCGAGGCACAACAAAGACTTGGATACTGTATTATTTATTTCGGCTCGTGCTTTTTTGTCGAGCGGAGAATCTTGAAGTTTCCTCTGTCTCAAGGAAAATGAAGCGCTGCTGAATAAGCAAATGCGATGCAGTGGGTAGGTATTTCAAAGTCCTTCCCTTTCCTCTGTAATGTATCTGCATAGGAGCTGTTTGTTATGGAAAACAAAACCAAGCGCATGCAGATCATGCACGAGCGCTTCAAAGCGCAAGGTCAAAATACTACTGGGAAATTAGCGCCTTATCTGTAAACTTACTTATTGATATTCCCCCTCTTTCTGCTGCCACTATCCCCAAATATCTTCTGCATTCACAAACAGCATAAACATGCAAATCCCATTGAATCTATTTTTCCATATTTGTGTCTCTTTCTCTGGTGGGATAACTCTGGATTACCGATAAGCAGGCCCACTTCCTCTTGGCCTTCGCTGCAGCTCTGGTTTCCTTGTTCTCACTCAAACGCACACACGAACGTATTCACACAGACGCTATCAAAAAAAAACACAAGCTGACCTACGACATGTTCACATACACACACTTACAGACACCGACACAAGCATACAACGGACCCCGCTTGTTGCATCGCCCTCAATGTACACACACACACACACACAATTGCAAGAGGAAAGGGAATGAAACCAAGTGCTCACCCAGGGCTTGATGAAACTCACCCGACACCGGGGTCATGGGGGTGGGTGGGAGGCTGTTGATGTTGAGCGCCCCCATCTGGTGGATCTGTGTGGTGGGGAAGGCCACGCTGGGCGTGAGGTAACCTCCGTGGCTTGCTGCCATGATGGCTGCCTGCTGCTGCATGAGCTAAAGAAGAGGGACACGGAGAGTTGGGTGGAGGAATGTAGGGTGGGGGGGGGGATGTGTGCGAGGGAGCATGAGGGAGAACGGGGTGCGAGAGAGGTGAGGGGAGGACAGATGGTAATGAAAAATATAGTAAGTTGGAAAGGAGTCGGACAAAGACGGCAGAAACATAGCAAGGGTAGAACGGAGGGAGGGATGTATGTTGAGGTTGATGGATGGATAGTGCATGGGAAGTACAGAGAAAGTAGAGCGGAATAAAAGAAAGAGAAGAAAAAAGAAGCCTGTCAACCTATGTTTAGTGAATCTGTCTATCCTCCCAGCAGGAAGCCTGTCACCAGCTGCAGAAACGATTTAATAGCTGTCTGTTGGGTTCATACAAATCAAGGCATTGACATGTGCACATTATCTCTGTGTTCAGGAAACAGGCAAAGTTTGCAGAAGTGGTACGACGCTTTTTTTTCCCTTGACAATTGTCAAACTTCACAAAACTCCGGTTTGGCTGCGTAGATATCCCACAGATGTCTTCTGCTTTTCCCCGGACACATCTCTAATTTTTCTTACAATGTATTTGTAGTGATGGCTGCTGGTGGCGTGGCGTTCAGCCAGAAGTCTGATATGCTTTGTTTTATAATTTAGTCATAAGCCACTAGGCCTGGTTCAGGGCTGGCAGTTTGCAAACAGAATACATTCAGTGGTGGAACTTTGCTAAATGACCACAGACTTTGCCGCTGAGAAGTTGCTTTAGAGGCAAACTTCTGCCAAACAACACTGTGTTCTTTGGTAGGCAGAGCTGCACTCTGTTTTCGAGGTGTCACTGAACCCAGACCCTGAGTCATTACAGCATTATTTTTAAAGCAGGTGTAGCTGGCAGCTTGCATTCCAGGCCATGTGAGCAGCACACCATGTTGGTCAGAATACTGCAGTCACGGTCGAGTTTCACCCCAACAAAGAGATAAAATCAATCGACCTGTCATTCACGCTGCATTTCTACTTAGCGTCACATGAGAAGTTAGAGCTGAAACTATTTTCCTGTGTATCAGCCCCATGGAGTGTTTATTCATACGCACAGGACACACACATGCATACGCACAACACGCATGAAGAGCAATAGAGTCTATTTTAGTTTCAGCGCTCAGCTTAAATTCTCGCCGTTCAACCCACATGCCGAATGCCTAATTCAGAAGAAAATCTATCGCTGTACAGTGCCTCTTGCAGATTGTGAACCAGTGGGTTTAATCCAGGGAATCAACCATCGTTTGTGGGCCATGCAGCCCAACAGACCTCGGTGGTATAGGAATACAAACACAGCTGGACCAACCTTGCACCCCCCCCCCGTCTCCAAATCTGTTAAATACTGAATGGCTGCTATGTGTCAGTGGAGCTGCTGACGGCTGTGGCCCGAGAATGACTCGTATAAGCAAAAATCAAACTCCTCTGCCACTGGCACTAATGCTAATGACGATGTTGTGAGACGCCGGAGGTATAGAATGCCACTCTGCTTGCATTTGCATGGGGACCCAGCGACGGAAAAGCCAATTATTTTCCCTCAGTGCCCCTGTCAGGTAACCTGAAAGCGGCTGTCCCGCTGTAGAATGCCCGGCGCTGGCATCTCATCCATTAGCCACATGCCTCGCCACTGCTATCTATTAGCGCCTTTTGTCATTTGCATAATTTCAATGTGACAAATGGGGATCATCCATTCCTTTCCAAATAAGATAAATTGAGCCTTTAAGGGGGAGGGGGGGCATAGCTGCAAAAAAAAGACGGCGAAGGGGTACAAGAAACTAAACAAAAGCAGTGACACAGAAACAAACAAAGAGGTCTCGAGGATCTGGGGCTCCCGAGCGCTGGCAATGCTGTGACTGCCCGCCCCTATTAGGATGTGAATGGGGTTGGACTTCAGGATGAAGGGTCTGACCGGGCTGGTGTTACAGAGCAAACACTGTCACACCACTCGCTGTTTTTTTTTTGTCTTCTCTCGTGCTCTACTTGCTGCATTCGGAGGAGGAGCGGGGCTGATTCTAATAAGCTTGCAGCCTTTTTTTGATGGTGTGTGGGCCCGGTGGACTCAAGCAAGTTACCGCCCGGGAGGGAGTAGAAATGAAGTGGTGGGTGAACTCCACAATACTAGCTTCTCTGCCCAGTGCTCGTCTTTGATAAAGCAATCCTTAATGCCATCCGTCAGATTTCCATGGATAACAACGCTGGCGTTCATTGATGCTTCGTTCCGAATTAAAACGGAGGAAATTGGAAACCCAACCATGTAATTATGTTGGAATTCAGTGGTTAATACAAACTCTCTCTGATAAAAATAAAATAAAAAAAATAAAATAAAGAGCAGAAAGCAGAGTGGTTATGTTGACAGAGATATTCAAAGTTGTTCCATTTCACTTTTCATATGTATATGCGTTTTTTTTTCCGGTCCTTTTCAAAAATTTTCAAAGGCATTACATTCAAAAAGACATTCCCGTTTCTTTATTTATGCGCTACCCGGTAGATAGCAAAACGTCTTTGGTGGGGAATGAGCAGGAGCGGTCTTCATCATCACAGATGCAAACCTTTCTCCGCTTCCTCTTGAAAAGAAAAAAGGAGGACGGGAAGAAAGAGGCAGACAGAGAACAAGTGGGGGACAAAAGAGGAGCACGTGAGATGAAAAGGGAGGAAAAAAAAGAAAAAAAAGAAAAGAAAGTTGCCCGGGATCCGGCAGCATTCATTTAGTGTCAGACATCTGCTTTTTTATTGCAACCTGATGGCATTACTCTCCCCTGGTGCCAGCAGGCAATCACCTCTTTATCACATGGCAATTATCTCAGTAGCGCTGCTCTGTGACTCGCCGACTCTCGGCACCGTCACATGTGACCCCTTATAGCCCAACCAGCCGGGGAACGGAGGGAGAGGGTGGGGGCTGAGAGAGAGGGAGAGAGAGAGAGAGACAAAGAGCGGCAGAGATGACGAGAGAGAGAGAGGGAGGGTGAGAAAGGTTGCGAAAGATGAGAGAGAGAGGGAGACGGTGGGTCAATGAGGTGAGCTAAAAGACTGAAGACAGAAGACTGAAGCTCAAGGGCCTCATTTGTCACTTCCCCCCGTGCTAGCAGGCTGCATTCCCACTGAAAGATTCTAATAGGTTTTTTTTTTCATCTGATGCTCTTTGTTGTGTGCATACATGCGTGTGCACGGCAGAGCTAGTCCTCACAAGTATAACAAAGCTAAACCAGGTCACACACACACACACACACACACACACACACACAAGGATGCTCATATGTGTTTGTGCGCTAGCACTTTTACAGCACAGGCAAATGATGCAGTAATCTGTTACCATCGTTTCTCACGTGTGCTGTGGGTGTGTCTGTGTGTGTGTGTGTGTGTGTGTTGCTCCGTCTGAATGCAAGTCCCTCCAACAGGGGGAGATGTTTCCTAATGTGAGCTTACAGTCATCATCCTCCCTCTCATCCACCCACACATTGTCACCATTAGCACCAAGTTAAACCATTTTCTCTCCTCTCATTTATCTATCTCACACTCAGTTTAATGCATCTTTTGGGGGGGGGGGAGGTGAGGGGGGGAGGGGGAGGAGGGGGCTGCACTGCGCTGGAGGTGCCTTAAAATCTGAAAAACAAAACAAAAAAAACCAAAAAATTCCCTCTTGTCCTCTGACACAGCTTGCAGCCCTCCACCTAAAGAGACCAGGGGAAAGCTAAAATGGCTGTCTTCACAAAAGAGACGCGGCTTCGCGAGACGGAGGGAAGACAAGTGACTCGAATCAAATCTAATCATTTACAAATATGATGTTTGTGTCTTGGAGGGGAAATACAAAAGGTAATAAAAGCCGGTTTTATTGCTCGCATTCGGCCGAACTATAATCGCTCACAACTAACACCGGAATGAAACATGGGATCTCGCTCTCCCAGCTTGTGTTTTATGAAATCACCTTTTTGCAAATAGGATGTCTCCTGTCAGGGCACACCGGTGTCTGTGTCTATCGTGGAAAAAATGGCACATTTCTCATTTTTTGGCATATGTTGTCAGTGTTGTGCCCCTCCAATTTGTGTTCAGAGCCCCCTCCTTCTCCTGGTTTGACTAAAATCCAATTTACTGGCTGTCAGCTCAACTCTATAATCCTATCCACTGCTGTAGTGGAGAGGTAGCTCTTTGAATTTACCATTTACTGTACTCCCTGGTTATAGCTATATATACCATCTCTCCCCACATCTGTATTCTATACTGTGCCACCCTCTTCTCTTGGCCAGTGTGTACGGAGAGTGGGCGAACATGTTATGTGTCTTTGCAGATAAAGTCCTTTTTTCTGTCACTGCAGAGTTTTTTTTTTTCTCGTCTTGGGGGGAATATGTGTAGTTTATCTTCGCCGTAAAAGAAACATTCATCGAATCACTTGGGCGCATTCCCGGTGGCTGCGGTCGAATCAAGGCTGCTCACCACATGCACGCAGCCGGCACCGGTGACTGTAATGTAATCATAACCGCTGCACAAGCTGGACACCCGCACTAAAGATAACTAATATTTCCCCTTATTCCACATTATTACCTACCTAGCAGTCCGAGGCAGCATTTGGATTCATTAAATAAGTCTTTAGCGAGATATGAAAACAAGAGCCTTCGCTGATAATCCATTACTGCCTCCTGTGCACTCATTACTTTATCAAAAAGTTGAGCTGAGTTTATCTCCAAGGTTGCCTTGCCTCCGAAATTTCTCATTCCGACTTGCTTTATTTTGCTAAATTCATTATTGCAGGTACACGGCATCCAGCGTCTCTGTGATTCATAATACTAATACAAGGAGAATTTCACCTTCACTAACATCATTCATGCCGTATACTCTTTGTTTCGAGTAACCACATACGTGCAATTTCTCCTTTAGATTTAATGGTAATTGATTCTCTCTAATGCTGAAGTATCCCCTGTGCCCTTGTTACTTTCACTCGGAACTCGATTTTCCAAGCATCATCCTGCTCTTTGTTATATTATATGTGTGTATCAGAGAGAGGAGATGAAGGGGGGGGGGGAAGAGCATTTGCGGCAGCAGTGCGTGCCAGTGTGTTCGCTCCTGTGTGCGTCTGTATGAGTCGACACGGGTCTCTGCCACAGTAAATAAGAGTCATGGCCAACCTGAGCGGGGCACAATGGTCTCCCCGCAGACCGCCACTGCCTCCACCACCCCTTAAACATTTGCATTTCTCCACATTTCCTGGGAAAGGGCTGCATTTCATGAATGGTAATGAAGGTGGGAGTTTTTACTGGAGAGAGAGCACAAGAGATGGCCTCGCAATTACTCTGGGATGGTCAATTTGCACATTTCACACTGGGTCCCAGGGCTGTGATGTGAAAATGAGGGGAAATGGATAAGCCCCCAAGACCTGGCTAACGTCAACAATTAATCCTGGCATTTAGAAACAGCAAAAAAAAAAAGAAGAAAGAAAATACGCAACTTTGACATCCAAATAAGTACAGAAAAAAAAAATGAATTTGTGTTCCTCCTTCTCTGTAAATAAACACTCCGCAGATGTTTATGTGTATTCATGCGGCGTGTTGTGACAGGGGGCCCAGGTTTTTATCGCAGCGCTGGATGGAAAGCGCCTCTTAAATTAATTTTTTGCCTGCTTCAAGTAGGTTGTGCGTGTGTGTGTCTGTGTGTGTGTGCTCTGTCTCAGCAGGGAAGAAGAAGAAAGTTTGTGTGCGGATAAGTTGCCCATGGAATATTCTGAGTCAACTGTGGCCCCTGAAGCATCTCATGGGCCCAGAGGGAGGGACAGTGGGAGGGAGAGGGGAAGGGTAGAGAAGCAGTGTGATGGAGGGTGGAGGGAGGGGGCGAGTGGTGAGAGGGGGCTGCATAGGCTGTCTGAACTCATCAAAGAGCCGCGGGTCTGCTGTGTGTGTACGGTGCCATGCCCTGAGGGGGGGTGGGGCTACAGTGGGTAGGGGGGTAGGAGGGCAGAGGGAAGCTGATGAAGGGGTTGGAGGGTACAAGCTAACTAAATGTGTGTGTGTGTGTGTGTCTACGTGCTGTGGGTAGCGAAAGCCGGAACGTAATGGCATGACAGCACCGCTTAAGAGGAGGAGAGGGGGAAGAAGTGATGTTAATGGAAGTGATGATAGTTGGGCTAATATTCATTTATGAAGATGTCTAAGTAGAAAAAAAAAACAAGAAGTCGCTCTGTCGGGCTGAAAGCACTGGAATGTTAAGTATATATTTCACTGGCAGATGCGTTAGAATATCCAACGCTTGCGTGGACCAGAGATAACGAAAATACGTTTACTTTTTTTACTAAGAGTTGTTTATATAATTGTGTGTCCAATGTGTGATGTGGATTCTGGCACATCTTTGGTTCCGCTTCAGGAGCACGCTGAACTACCTGAAGGGTCAAACACAAATGATGTGTACCGGGCTAATTAGCAAACGCAGGGGAAGCAGCATCACTTGCAGCAGTCGACGTGTCACCTTTAATGTGTTCTTTCGAGTGACTGATTGGGTGAGTTTTGTGGTTGATTTTTTTTTTTTTCCTCGTGAAATTGGTGCAGCATTCCATACTTCTTACTGTGAGCGGCTTGATTTTACCACTGGGGGGCTCCCGGGTTGGACATGTTCAAATTCCGCACATAAAGGTCTTCACACAATTTGGCTACATCAAATTTAGTTGGTGGAATAAAAGACTTGAGATTCGCGCACATTTAAATCCACATGAACAGATTTCTTTGTCCAATTGTGGGCGGGTTAGGGTTAGGGTTAGGGTTAGGGGGCGAACATTAGCTTATATGTAGTCCATCAAAGCCAGACCTGTGTCCACAGAGAAACGTCTGGCTGTGCTCATTCTTATTCTGGTATGGGGGGGGGGGGAAATCCTCTGGCCTGTTTGCACTCCTTTAAATCAAATCACAATCGTGTCAGGCAGCCCAAGTTTTAGCGACAGTGTCACTGAAAAATAGTGTTTGCATTAGAATTTGACTAAATCCCCAAAATAAAAGGTAAAAACGAATAACTTGTTTGAGTTTGTAATTTTAGCAACCGGGTCAGGGTTAGGGTAGCTTGTAGTGTATGTATGCCACTTTTAGCATACAGGTTGCCAGCTTGGAGATTATTGTTGTTTCCTGTAGAAACGGTATCAGGCAGGTAGCATAAGGGGAGGAGAATGCCATCAGAAATAGTAGAAATTAGTCAGGCTAGCTTACATGGAGCAATATTAGGGGTCATTTTGAGTGTTTCCTGACACTGATGAATGAATGGAGCTCCATTTTTTTCTCACGTATGTTCTCCAAAAACTCCTGATGGGAAATATCTACGTCCTTAGTTGCCCAATCCTCCATTGTGTTTACCAGCTAGTTGCAAACCTTGTATCTGAAAATCATTAGAGTATAGTAGCACTCGGACACGCTGAATCACCGTCATGATTGTGTTTCCATTTGAGTTGCTCTATACGTGCTACGTGCGTCTTTTCCAACTCACCGCATGTGCGTAAGAGCTGTAGGTGCTGAAGGGAAGTGCGATGGCTGGGTTGAAGATGCCAAACTGCCCGACCATCTGCTGCATACGTCTGATGGTGCGCTCCTTGTCTGTGTCGGCGAACTTGACCACCAAGCTGGAGGAAGCACCCTGAGGATAAAGAGAAGGTAAAGAGAACAGAAAATTAGAGGAGGCAAAAAGAGCGTGGACACTTAACCTCGCTTTACTGCAAGTACCTCCAAGGCCAACACTCAGTCAACAGCAGGATCACAGTCTTACAACATCTTATCCCCCCCAAAAAAAGGCTTCAAACCACTTCAGGAAGAATTTGCCTCGGTGAGTGTTGATTGTAATGACTTTCAGACAGCCACTAACAAAAGGTTTGTATATAAAAAAAAAAAGGCGCGTGAAGAATGCTATTGGTTATTATTTCAGATTTTTTTTTTAATTTTTTTTGTCGTATGTCGTGTTCATTAGCAACAACAACCGCTGTTAACATCAATATCTAATGAGCCCCTCTAATTGCATGTCAGGTTTTTTTTTTTCCTTTTTCTGGGGGGGCTTCCTACATGCATTATCATTACACATTTGTATTTTTTGCAGAGATTCGTGCCTCCTTATTTTGTGGCTGCGCATACATAAACATGAAGCCAACAGAGATACGTGGAGAATAAAAATATTCCACTTATTGAGTGAGCGGCTCTGACGGCAGATGTGCACTGCAGACAGAAACCATCCGTTCCTTCAATCATTGTTTAACATATGTACAAAGTCAACCGGGACAAAGCAGCCGCGCCGTGCCTGACATAAATACTTTATTCACCCCCCCCCCCCCCCCCCAGCTTACCCCTGATGGTACAGTACATATATGTAACCTTGGTGCTCCTTCTTACAGTTAAGGTTAAAAGATCTTTGATGTATAATCATTTGAAATAAGAGCTACAATTGGCGGCGGTTCCTATTGACCTTGGTGAAAGTGTTCTTCAAAGAAAATGTTGCTTTTTAGGGCAATTTCTCTCATCCCGTCCTATTTTTTGCCTCCCCCCCTTCCTTTGCGTGGCTCAGGCTATCCATCCCCTTATCAACACAATTACCTCTTTTCCACAGCCCAATAATGAACCAGCAGGTGTGTCTGCCACACACCCTTCATTAAGAATCTTCAAATGATTTAGCGCTACAGTTGACCTTTTGTGCGCTCCGCCTCTCCTCCCCTCTGCGCCCCCAAACTGGCCCATCGATCCACATAAAAGGCCGAAATATTACTCTGATCTGACAGTGTAGAAAGGTTGTGTGTCAGTCACGATAAGGGGCCCCCCTGAAATTGATGCAAGATTGTCAATAACCATGGTGACTGGCGAGGTGTCTGGATTGAAGGTTGGGGGTTGGGGCCCGCTGAAAGAGCTAAAATGGTATTTCTCGGTTGGGTTCGATCAGGAGTCGTGTTGGACCAGCAGTCAGAAATTGCATCCGTGCTTCTAGTTATGTTATTGTTTTTATTACATAACACATTAAAGCTTCTAGGTTCCTTTGTTCGTATTTCTCCTTGCCTGAGGTCCCAGGAGTTCTGCTAATAAAGACATCCACAGATAGTGAGAGATGTTTAAAGACAGGCACTGGATCCTTCGACTGTAGCATATAGATTTTATCCTCTTCCTTTCCCTTCCCTTTCCATTCTCCCCACTTTTCTCTATAACCCCCCCGGAGCCCTCTGCTCCTGGCTCGTTCGCCAGTTGAATCACAGGTTTGAAGGATTGCAGGTGAGTGGCCAGTTGGGTAGTTGGCTGTCCGACTAAAGGGCCGACTGTCTAGTTAGCTGTGTGATTGAATGACTGGCAGGCTGGTCGGCTAGATGGTTGCTAACCGGCTGACAGGCTAATTGTCAGACTGTCAAGCCGGCTGACGACGGTACTCTGGCCAGCTGACTGACTAATTGTTGTGTTTCAGACTGTATGCGCCATCCTGCCACACTGGAGCAACACTTTCGCTGATCATCAAGAGCTGTGTGTGTGTTTCCACTACAAACAGGATAGAAACAAGAGATAGAGCAACGTAATCTTTCTGTTCCCTAATCTCTCAAATAACACCTTGTACATGAAGAACCACTTCAGGATTAACTTCGAGGCTGTTCACATTTGGTTTTACCATCCGTCCACCAATGGACAGCTTCCAGCCTGTCAGTTTACACCTGGCAATAACATGCACCTTGAGTCGCCTCTCACCTCCCTGCCCGATATTCAAATACACCTACATCACTAGAACAAACAAATATAATCATTTTACACTAGACAAAAAAAAACCTTCATGTATAGCTTTTGCCGAATTAACAAGTAGGCCCGAATAGCTGTAGACGGTGTTTCTCCAATGGCTACAAATCTCAAAATATAGCATTTTTTTAAGGGAGTCTGGTGACGTTTTTCACAGATGACAAAGATATCGCCTTGATTAAAAACCGTTTACCGTATTTAAAAAATTTGACATGATTAACTTCAATCCGTTGTGTTCAATACATTTGATACAAGTGTGTTCAAACTGCTGCTGGGAGGTTCGACGCGGGCGGGCAGGTTTTTTACAGCAATGCCGCAACAAACTGACACTTTTTACAAGGAAAGAAACATCTTCATGTTTTACATTTACTGCCAAATTTACGAGAAGGCATCAGTGATGTAGAATTCGCCCAAGCTGGTTCACAAAGATTTTTATGTTCCTCCTCATGGTACAAACTCCTAAAATCACACCATTTGTTAAGGGATCAATGGTTATCTGAAACAGAGTGCATTCACAAACGTCTGCAGCTATCACTGGCAGGTTAAGGGAGCCAAAAGATGTCATTTACATTACAGTAGACCAAATGGAAATCAGACAGCGATTAATACATTATGATTGTCGCGGTGGCTTCAAGGAGGACGGCAGTTGAGTAGGCGGTCGTTTTGGCCAAGGACACGTGTGTGTACACACCGCTGACAGAACGTGGTCACATGTGTCCCAGACCACCTCTGAATGTGAATGTGTTTTCTCTGTTGCAGGTTTGTCGTGCATCAGTCCAGCTCTTTTTTTACTATCTGCATCATTAACTTTATTATGAGGTTTAACTTTGGGAGAGTCCAGGACGGGGCAGTGCAGCACCAGCATACAGACGAGTTGTGTTAGTACATATTGAATATTTCAACTCCCTCTCACAGTAAAAAAAAAAAAAGAAAAAAAGAAAGCTATTAAAAACCTTACCCTCTTTGATAATGAGGAGAACGTGTTCCTGCTCTGCTTCTATAATTTTTGGGGAAGGCTGAGTTCTATAATCTGAGGGTGTTAAAGTTGGAACACTGCAGTCGAGCTCTTTTCCAACTAGTGCTAGACTGGAGTGTCCTGTCTGGTTCTCTCTTTTATTCTGTTTTATACCTTTGCATGTATGTCCCCACTCTCCGCGAACCTTTTTTCAAGGAGGTCTACACGCTGACTTTGCCCCCCACACACACTCCCCCTCCTCAGGGCAGCTGAATCATATGGCTTGTCGGCTAAGCATCCCCTTGCAACATTTTTTTACCTCCCAGGTTTGCCCAGTTAGTCCTTTCAGGATATCAGTGAGCATAATCTCCATTTGCTTTAAAGAGAGGAGGATGAAGTGTGAAGTAAAAAGTCTCATTATATTTTTAAGCTGCCAAGTGTGAGCAGAATCCCCTCCACCAGGCGGCTCCCAGCTGCCTAGAGAGCCGCTGAAGGAAGCGGGGAGTTAAACAGGGGGGGATCAGAAAAAGGCACCACAGAGATTCAGGACCAAAAAGGAAAAGTCTGCCTCTTTATAGTTCCCTCTCATTGCCAAAGAGGCTTGGTGCCTGTCCAAAACTGCACGCCCAGCTGCGTATTCCACACTTCTTTAACTTTGAACATATGCTGGCTTGCAGCGGACTGATCTTCTGTGGTGTCCGAGTAGTTCTAAGTGTCACCTGGTGGACAGAACGCCTTAATGGTGTCCCGCTCTGCATGGCTTAGTCGCACACTGATTCTACTCGCCCAAAGAACAAACATTAAGAAATACGTCTCAACTTTAACATCCTTACATTTTTTTTTACCAGTGCATACAAAAAAAAATTGTTGGATCAGAATATATTACCACGGCATGGTATTCCATTCATTATCCTCTCTGCAGATTATAAACAATTTAACATATCTAAGAAGTCTCAATGTTATCTGTTGTGCTACTCAGTGCTGTGTCCAATACCTAATTTATACATCAGGAGGACTCGGAAAACAGAGAGGCTGACGTCCCCGCGGGTCAGGGGGAAAATATAAAGTCAGGGAACACACAAAACAAAATCCACATCAGACAACGCCTGGGGGCTAGCAGTAAAAACCAAACAAAACCTAAACTGTCATCACAGATAAAGCATTATTCGTTTCGGAGCTTTCGTAGTAATCACTCAAAATCAGCGGGGAGAGGTGCATACAAACAGCTGTTTCGCTCTCTCCCTTTCTCTCTTTTTAACTGTCCTCGCTTTCCCTTCGCTGTCGTTGCCCCCCGTCGGCCTGTGGTGGATCGCTCCGATGAGGAAGTTCCATTAACAACCACCAAGAGCAACAGACTAAGAAATAAGAGATATGTTCTGTCTGCATGTCCATCAACCTCCTCTGCCCCGTTTTAGTACTATGAACAGCGTGCACCTACACACGGACACACAAACACACACACACACACAGGACACACAGTCCTAATTTAGCCGTCCTCATTAAACCGTTCGCAGCACAAACAGCAACATATTCCCAAATATTTAGACATTGCGTGACCTGACCACGCTCCCTTTTTTCCCTGTTTTTTTATATAGTTAGATGCTACAGCTTGCAAGTTATGTCCTTTGTGCGGCACAGTTTAGCTAATAAGGCTTCCCCAGCCATGAAATCACACAAATATACGTCCTCTTTGAGCTCGGTTGGCAAAATAATGGATGACTGTAATATACGTTGTCATTAGAATGTAAAATAGACTGTAGAAAACTGTGGCGGTGGTGGGGGGGGAAATGACAGGTCTTAAACAATAAACATTAACTTAAAAATATAAAAGCAGAGCACTGTTTAATGAGTGGCAACACAAAGATCTGTCATCCCTGTAAGATGCTGACATTAAAACTCTGCATCTCATTAAATACACAATGAGATCGTTACTGTGTTCTTACTTATGCGAACACGTTGTATCTACTTGCATTTGAGTTCTTCGTCAAGCGTGGAATCACATTTGGATGCCTTTTTTTTTTTTCCTTTTTAACCCTCTTTTCTCTTTCGCTCTCCACCATCCAGCCCTCCCTTCCACGAAAACTTCACCTCATTTGCTTTCCTTTGTTCTGCTTCTTATCCTCCCATCATCCCGCTCCTGTGTTCCCGTCTCGGGCCCTGTGTCAGCTGAAAACAGCCCTCTCAAACCCAGGCTGAACCGATGCGGATACGGAGTGGAAAAAAAATAATAAATCAGCGCGGCTCTACGGACCTGACCCACACCTGCCTCTTCGCCTCGCTGTTATTCTGTCCCGGGACTTACTTCCTACACGGCCCCGCTGAATCCCAGCAATTTGCTCTACAGCTCTAGCGTTTAAATGTTTAATTGAACCACTCATATCCTGAACTGTGGCAGTGTGTGTGTAATAGCTGAAGGAGGCTGAGGGATGGTGGGATGGGAGGCAGAGGTCTGGATGCTTGAAATATGACGGGTTAGGGCGTGATGGAGATCGAGCCAAGGTCTAAAAATGTGACCTGCCGATGACGCTCCCATAATACACTTACACTATCTCGCCATCATCGCTCATGCGATGACATAATGTCGTAGTTGGCTATCGGCAGATCATTTTTCATTCGTCGTCCCTCACATGTGTCCACAGATGAATACACGGAGGCATGTACGCATATAGAGGACCCAAGCTGCGGAAATCAGAGCAGTTTTAAACCTAAACACTACCCGCTAACCAGGGCTTTACACTCCCACTAATTTGATCAAGCCCGGTCCAAAAAACGTTCAGCTGCTGAGCATAATCTAGTTTACTCCTCTCCCTGCAGATCTGTTTGGATACGTTTCCATAACAATGAAAAAATGGTTGTTACCTTATTGAATTCCCATTATCTCAGCTGCACCTTTGTGGTAGTTGCAGGTTTCTTATCCATATTTGTTACCATGTAGCAGCTGAATAAAGGCTGCCCTCTTCTATGCATTATTCCCTGACAAATTAACCAAAATGGCTCACAATGTTAAATCCCTGGATCGGTCCATTTATCCAGATACGGACATAAAGTTAATGGGGTCTGTTCTGGACCAAGACCCGTGGAAATCCATTCGTTGGCATTTATGTAATCCTGCTGACTGACTGACCAACCAACCACCAGGTGGAGGTACTAAAAAATGTAGACATAAATAAATAAATGTTTTATCAATTCATTCATTTTTAAATGTTGTTTTACTTTCCTTCTGCATTAGGAGAACAAATGGATGGAAAGTTGAGTCCGTGTCACATTTTGAATGGCAGGGTTAAATATGGGGATTGTGGGGGATGTTTATCACATTTCATAAATAAATCTAACAGCTACATTTGATCTTAATATTATTTTTGGTCATTTAATGGCATATTCATTTACTTAGAGAGTAATTTAATCTTTAAGTTTATTTCATTATTTTTTTTTCACTTTTTTGTCCATTCTCGCCTTCCGTACATGCAGAGATCCTCTCCACATTCGTGCAACGCGCTCCATGCTGATTTTCTCTTTCCTTCCCAACTCACATACCCAACACATACATAATGCCCACTCCCCCTCTACATGAATAACATAAATGTATTCAGCTCAAGTCCTCCGAGCTGGAAAATAACATCAGTCAGGAGGCCTTTGACCCTAGCCCATGGCAGTAAGAGCATGTGACAGTGAAACACAGAGAGGAGTCGTATAGAGAATGCTTGTGTGCGTGTGTGCGCTCATGTTAACGTGCTCGCCACAAAGTGCCTCTGTTTGTAGATGTTTATGTATGCACACACATGCATTCATGTGTGCGTGTGTGTGCACACTAATAAACTCTAAAGCCAGTCTTCATGCTTTAGGGGTGTTGGCAGTAGATCTTTCAAACTGCTGTAGTTAGTCGCGGTGTTAATATTCGCTGCACTTCAACACCTCGGCCAGCGATGCTATTGGCTGCGCTTTATTCATGGTCATCTCGCTGAGTCGGCTCAACAGCCGGGGCCTTGGTGTGGTAGCAAATCTGCTCACTCACATCTACATGTGCTGGCTCAGTTTGTCTTAGTTCATTAGAACGATTAATCATTTATATTAGCCCAAGAGAAGCAGGATTATGAGGCGATTTCTTATAACAGTTGCCAGGCAATGGATGCCCTTAACAAGTTCAGTGTGTGCCCTCCATTGTAGCGGTCAATGGTCTTTCTTCTCGTGTTCTACTTCTTTATTTATGTGTTGTAAATGAAACGATTACTTATTTATTCGTTCATTCCATAAATGTACATGATTTCGCTTTGCAGCTGTGACTCAACTGCAATCAACTTTAACTGAAACGGACACAGGATGTATGGTCCAAGGTTTATTCCAGGATCTTGGCTACATTGATGGACACTTTGCTCTGAATAGCACCGTCCTGCTGAGGCGTAATTGTCCACCGGTGGTCCGCTAATCTCAGCGAGGCAGGCACACTGTGCCCTCTCCTTCAGCAGCCACAGGATATGAGATGCTGATCAGATTTCTATAATCAATTTACCAGAGCAGGAGGTATAAATCCTGTCCATTCACTCATTTTCCCTTTGCCTCTCTCTCTCCCCAATCTTTCACCCGCTCTCCAACTCTTCCTCCCCTTCCTTCTGCCCCCTGCTTATAGTTAGATGAATAATTCAGCAGCCAATGTGGTGAAAGGTGGAGTAAACAAGTCTATTGCCTAATATCCCGAGAGGCTGCCAAAGAGAGACGAGTGAGGGCAGAGAACTAGCAGAGATAGGGGGGATGGAGCAACAGAGACGGAGGGTATCTATGGAGAATGGACATCCAGAGTCTTTCCTCATGACCTGCAGTCATTTGCACTTAGATTGACTCTGAGGTTGCGCCAAAACGGCACAGCTGGCTCCCACGCTTCTCCCTGCTCTCCTCTCTTGAGCCACACATTGGCAACCATTAATAATGAAATCATACAGTGAAACGCGACATCTGTGAGATAGGGTGGCAGAGAGTTCAAGGCCCCTGCTTCTCAGAGGCGAGAGTTCCCGAAACAAAAATGAGGATAAAAGCAGAGTACACTTCATGCCATTGTATAATATGGGACGTGACTCTCGGTCCGCCTGCCGGATGTCACAGAGAATAACTCTATTCAGGCTTGGAGTGCGGAGTAAGTAGCTTTTATTTTGACACCGTCAGGTATACAGGGACCGATGCCTAAACACGAGGCACATACAAATGAGCAGCACAGCTTCTACGCTCATAGTAAATCCAATACGGAGAGAATTCGGAGGACACGGCGTGCTTATATAACGAGCAAATGTAATCTCACACTGGAGTTATATTCACTGATTATGCAAGCAGAACTACTGATTGATGACTCACCCAAAATTCAATTATCATTCTAAACAGTTTTATCTGGAAATTAGATTTGGATGTTTTAAAAAAGAAAAAAAGAAAGCACCGCGTTAATTATACAGACAGAAGGTTTCTGGTCGGATCTGTTTTGGAATATTTATGAGGACAGTTGCACTTTTTTTCTGTACGTTGATTAAAAACCTTGAAGTTGGGGGTCAAAACCTGGAGTTTAACGCTCTGAATCCAGAGTGTCGGACTGCCCATAGCAATTGTGAATGCGTGTGATGGATGTTGCATGGTGTGTGTGTGTGTTTCTGTGTTTTTTTTTTTTTAGGCGAGGGAGAGAGCTGTACTCACTGGCATGGTCTGGCTGCCGTGGAGGGCACTGATTGCAGACTGAGCCTCGGTGTGTGTGGAGAACTTGACAAAGGCGCAACCTGAAAAGAGAGAGCAGATGCACACCGCACACATGCAGGCACACACAGACACACACACACACACACAGACACAGACGCACAAACACACGGTGTATATATGCAGTAAATGTAATCAATCAAGTCAGTTTAAAAGCCTACGGTATATTAATAAAGGATGTTGAATTATATTTGACACCGCAGAAAATCACTGTGCAGTGAGAGGCTCTCATTGCACAGCAGGCTGCCCCACTCTGGGCATTAGGCAGGCAGACAAGCAGGCAGGAGCTGCAGGCTAAGAGATTGCACTGATGAAGCAGAAAAGCATGCTATTTAGCACCACATGCCTGTCTGTGCATATTAAATAGTAGCTAAACTGGCTAAACTCATAATGTTTTCAAATAGAGGAGAAACCACTTCATCTGAGAGTTCAGCGCAGTTTATCGTTTCCCACAACAGGATGTTACGATCAATATTTGTGAATACGAAGATGCATGTCCAAAGGCCAGAAAACCACAGAACCAACACTCTTAGCTCTGGTGTCCTAGAGGAATATAGTGAGGAGTAGATAAAGTAAGGATAGCTTTAGAACTCACAAAGTGAGCTGTTGCACATTAATTATAAAATGACTACACCGATGTACAGATCCCTTCTTCTGGAAATATCCTCAGCACTGTGGCACTTACTGCCTTTGTCACTGACTGCCTGAGTTTATATTAAAACATGAATTACACTTTATCTGTTTACTCTTTTACTCTTTTTGGACGCGCTGGGTTGAAGGCTGAGACAAACTAGTACAAATGATCAGTCGTAAAAAAAAACAACAACCCAAAAAACGACCACAGTCTTGGTGATACATGTGTGCAGACTATACAGTGCGCCCAACACACTGCTCTTCCTTTCTCTTGAGTGAATTTATCAAACTTAAAGATGGCAGAGGAACAAAAACAACACATAAACCCTTCACAAGGAAGCACGTGAGGACCGAACGCGGCTCTGTTGCAGCGAGGTGGCAGCGCTAACTACTGAGCCACCGTGTCCTCTCATAATTATACCCTATTTCACCTAATTTCATTTCATTTCAAGTTTCTTTTCTATTCTTATTTAATCTTTCATACTTTATTCTTCTTATCATCTATCCTGCTTGACCCAGCCGCCCTGCCATTCTTCCACTCTTAATGGGCTTACCCCTGTGGACACCAGCCAATCAAGATGCCCATTCAGCTGTCAAACCGCAACCCCCCTATTGAGATATGGATAGAAAAGAGCTCGAGCTCGGCATGACCTGTACAAGGACTTTGCTACAGTCATACAAACTATACGGTGCTTTACATATGCCGTTAACTTTTTACTCTGCAAGCCATGCATCGCCTGCCTACTTTAAAATAAAACTGAAACTGTGCAACTCACAAGCTAGGGAGCATCAGTTTATATTGTAATAAGCGTCTCAACCAAATGATTTGACTTTGACTGGTTTACATGATAACAGTTTTACTAAAAGTGGGAAAGGGTTGCGTTTCACAAAATGGAAGCACTGATATGACAACGTTGTGGACATGAGTCTGCAAAAACACTTGAAAATACTGTAGTATGCATGCAAGGCCAAGGACGGGTCAAAATATGGAAACAAATTATTTGAATAGATCATGCCTCTACGGTTTTGTCTGATAAAATAGATTTTCCATTATTTTTCACCAATGGCACCACCAGGTCTCACCACCATGTTATCACCAACCTTTATAGAATTGCATTGCATTTATAGCCCGATCTTTTTCGCACGAGGTCAGTATAAGCCCGTGGCAATGGTTATGTATGCTACAGTACATATAGACAGCAGATGATTGAATATTTTAATAATCGTCAAATAGTTTCTGGCGAATCGGATAGTATTTTTGCTTGAAATGCCCATCCCTAGGACATTGTGGTCTAAGTTTGTAATTAAACACGCACACCACTGTTTCCTCTGAAGAGCGGCGAGAAATCACATCACAGTAATAATGCAGCAAATCTACACTTTTGTCAACAGCACAAACAAAGCTCAATAAGCCATTGTTCTTGTTGTCCCCCTATTCGCGCATCGCTGTTAGGCCGAAAACGTAACAGACATGCGCAAAGCAGGGCAGTGGTTGTCAGAGGATTCAGGTACTGCCTGGTTGGTGGTGGGCGCGGCGTTTTCAAAAGACTGAACTCCGCCTGGTTTCAAAAGTTTGCATTTTCAGACAGAGTACAGGTACTCCAAAGCCATGAAGAGGAATGCAACTTCCAGTGGTAGAAGAAGTATTCAGAAGTGTGACTTAAGTTTAAGTAGCAATGCGACAACATAGGAAGATTTAGTTCGCATCAAAGATGTCATGCAGAACATTCAGGATCAAACAATATGTATTACTTGATTATCGGCGCCTTTATGTGCAAGCATTGTTTAATGTTGCAACGTCAGGATTTATGTCTAAATGATTAACTACTAGTAACTACTGCTGTCGTATGAGCGTAGTGGAGTAAAAAGTGCATAATTTGCCTCTCAAACGTAGAAGTAGGATGAATAGAAAAATACTCAAGTAAAGTACAAGGACGTCAAAAATTGTACTTGATGGAATGTACAACTTCCCCTTGGCTGCCCCCTTCCTCACAGAGGGGACACTTGAATTGTTTTGACATCCATCTTTTTCCCTCCTCCTCCTCCAAACCACTGCAGAGTAAGAGCGCTCGGGCTTCAAACCCCCTTAGATATAATTCCACAACAATTTCCATAAGCGCCGGCTGGGGAATAGGCTTTAGAGACATGAAAAACCACTAGTCCCTTTGCTCTTTGCTGCATGTCAGAGGGAACGGATGTCTTCAAAAGTTTTTTCGGCTGCCTGAAAAAAGCCCTGCGAGATATCAACACTACAGTAGTTACAGTAAGGGCATGCAGCGCATCCGTAGGAAAGAGCCCCTAAGATTAACGCTTAGTGGCAGAATAGTAAAACGCGGCTTTGTAATGTAAAGGAGTTCCCAAAGTGAGACATGTGCTGAGGAAGAGTTTGTGATGGCACAGTCAGCATTTTAAAATGACTCACCTTTTTGTTAAGGCTTTATATCAAGCTCCTTGTGCAAAGTGTTAGTTAGTAGGTCTCTTATAAGTGCTAGAAAGATGTTTATTAACATAATTTTACGATGCTTATTAACATTATTATACGCTTATACCCTCTTTCTATTCTTAAGCTCTATCGAATAAAGGCAACCCCCCATAATGGGTTATTAACCACTATTCTTACTGTTAATAGGCTGTTAATAAGTGCTGAGTAAACACATGATAATGTCTGTATGAATTTTAATAAAGAAACAACAACAAACAGTTCATGGTGAACACTGACATAATAGTTATGTAAGTTAAACTCAATGTGTTTGTGATGCTATCATCAACTATAAGAATCTTTCAAGACTTTTATATACATTTATATACAAGGGCCTTATGTGAGGGATAATGCCCATGAAATGTGTCCATTATCAGGAATAAATGGGTGACCCGGAGGCTAGAACTGTCCAACGCACAATTAATTTATGTTTTAATGCTTTTTTGCGATCAGTTTACAACATTTTTTCACAAGCTGTAACTCTGATTCCTCAGCACACCCGATTGTTTGACGAATAGCTGGAACTGTAATTACAATCCCATAAGATCCTTATACAAAGGCTGCTCACCACTCTAGTAAATAGGACGCAGCCTCAGATACGACTTGACAACGGGAGATAAACTGGCCCAACCAGCTGTAAGCTAGTATGTTATGCTACGTTATGCTAGCAGAATTCAAAGTCAGTAACTTTCGGTTGGTAAACAGGTGACATCATGTGGTGTTTAGAGGATGGTGCACTTAAGGACTACGCTCACGATTGTTAATAATAATCAGAAACGAGTATTAACCCAGACCATGATGTAATACCTTGTTACTGTTGCTTATTGCAAGGACCATAATATAGAGCATTTTCTCATGTTTTATTTTCAATCATTGCTATATTTCATGGGATAACAATTACTGATAACATGGGGCGTCTTGTTTTGCTGGTGGTTACCCTGCGAGTTGAGAGTTCTGGTTTTGCATCTGGCCTTTGGACTTTATCCAGAATATATCCACGGCTATGCAAAATCTCCCTACCCGTCTTTAAACAAAGACAAAACTCCACTATTAGCTCCTTTGAAATGATGAAAAACATAGATTTCTGAGGGTCTGCTGCCACCAAAACAAATTACGATAATTTCTCTTCAAACTAAACAAAAGGATAATTTCCAACTGACTCATTTCCCACTTAACGTCTCGCAGTTCCTAATTATGAAAGTCAGGCATCAATCAAACCGTATTTGATACCTTAGGCTTAACATTTTTGTCACCGCCTGCAGCCGACTAGCACATCAAACAGCGCAGCGTGAAAATGTTTGTAATTACACGGAAATGCTTTCTGACCCATATCCGCCGCATATGTCACATATATTTCACATACCCTGGCTGACGTAGACGCTCACACACACTGTCACTCCTCTGCCAGTGACCTAAATAGTGCTGACAGCTGTATCATGGCTCCTACCTTTGCTGTTTCCGTCAGGACCTCTTAGGACCGTGCACTCCTCGATGACTCCGTAGGGTTCGAAGAGGCGGTAGACGTCCTCCTCGGTCTGTTGTTTGTTCAGCATCCCGACAAACAACTTCCTGTCTTCTGGAACAAAACAGTGAGACAAAAGGTTAAATTATAACTTTGACCTCAATTATGAAACCAATTTGAGGAAATACAGCGGTGAAAGCTTGTCATTTCTTCTTTGGAGCTGGGTCTAATTTAAGAAGAAGATTTAAGTGAACACACATTTGTTCACCGAGCCTCGATGCAGATGAGTAACCGTCCAGTTTGTTTAGCACTGCTTGAGTCACATCGTATCCTCTTTTTTTTTTTTTTTTTTTCCAAGACCGATCATTTTAATCGCTCGTATAACTGGGTTCAGTCCCGCATGTGCACATATATTGTAGCTGCCGGGGGTAAGTGGGTGGTCAGGGGCTGCAGGGAAGAGCAATGGGAAGACTAATGAAGAGGTTTCTGCACACGCGCACACACACACGCACACACACACACACACACACACACACACACACACACACAGAGGCACAGAGACCCGAGACAATGAGCAAGTCTTTGGTCCTTTAAAAGCACCAGGGGCTCCAGGCAGCTTCAACCTCCTACACATACCACAGCTATACTAGCTGGAAACTCTCTCTCTCTCTCTATTTTACCCATTCTTTCTCCCGGTCTCTCTTTCTTTTTTTCTCCCTTCTCTATTCATCTCTCTCTCCCCTCCCTCTTTTCTGCTTTTCTTTTTCTCGCGCTGATTCTACATTTTTTCCCCCCCCTCGTTTCTTTTTCAACCGCCCCCCTCTCTCTCTTTATCTCTCTCTTACTCTACTAATTGCTGCTGATCCAGTGTTTTTTTGTGTAGCCAGAGAAAATATTTCAGTGTGCTCTTCAGTGAACAATGGTGTGTCTCTCTCCTGCGAGCGAACGAAAAGGCTGGGAGACATGCCATGAATAACGCTGACTTTTCAATAGATAGCTTGTATGCTATTGAGTCCTGTTAAATGCTGTGGGATCTGATCTTTACCTTGACCTGACACACTGTGTTTACTGATGTACTCTGGCCTTGTATGATTAATGCTACAGTGCTGCATGTCTCTGCTGGCAGCAGAAGCACTAAAACCTTCCCTTTATACAGATTGTTTCTCCAACTCTGACCCGTGAAGTCACAGCGGAGAGACGGGAGCGAGAGACAGGACTAGCGCCTGCCGCTGTGAAGGGTTTGGGAGCGGCATAAATCGCTGCAAGAGGTATTGCGCGGTGTCAGGGTGACCTGTGACGACTACCGAGTGTGTCGTGTTGTTGTCGTTTCCCTGACCCAGACACAAGCCGATACCCACGTTCCTGCAGCGGGCACGGCAGCGAGTGTGCGCGAAACGCGGCGCCCAGCTAGGGTTTCAGCACTCAGCAGCACCAATGATGCACCTTTAAAATAATCACCCGTGTCAGAGCGTTGTCTAGGGAGGGGCGTCCCTGGTGCTGGCTCCTTATTGCAAGTGGCAGGATCAGAGGCTATGTATCAAAATGGAAGTGATGCAATGTGACATCTGTCAGGGTGGATTGGAGAGCATTTATCTGCAAAAAAAGGAAAGCCCTGAACTGGAAAATGAAAGGCCAAGATGGTCCTTCCTTTTGCTGGAGGGAGAATATAAATTCTGAGGTTGGATGTGGGAGATGAGTCAAGGAAGTGGGGGAGGGGCCGGACTGCACACATTCCCCCTGAATGCCGCCAGACCACATCGCATATACGCTCCTGTATACAGCTGGAAGAGCCACACACGGCACGAAGGACCACCGAGCAAACCGCCGCCGCGCCCTTTGCGTTCCCCCATGCACTTTGGCTCTAACTACCATCGTCAAGTAGATGATGAGAATCTGACAAGTTTTGAATTAATGCATGACCTTTATCAATTTCGTATGAGCTTCACCCTGGCGATCCCACCGCGAGCAGCTCGGCTCGTCTTAAAATATGACGCCACATCCATCCTTTCAGCTGAAAGACTGCAAACTGGCACGTCACCTCTCCAGCTGCATGGAATAATATTTATACGACTCAAAGTATAAAAGGATCGCCGGCCACTATATATCACATCCCCTGTGTGATGCTGAGTCTCACATGCTGAGTCTTTTTGTCACACAAAAAGCCTTAAAATACAGAAACTGTCGTGTTCAGTGGGCTGGATTTGCTAATCTGAACACACATGCAGGAGCAGACCACAGTGTGAGAAAGATGTGCCGGGGACATTTAGTAAGAGTTTCTCATCTGTGGCTGAGAGAGTGATGGAGTGCGTGTTCTGCAACGTGAGTGCGCTTTGGAAAAACAAGCTAACAACGCATGAAAACAGATCATCGAGGAGATCCGTTCCACCGTCTAAGGGTTCAGCCGCGGCTGCTGTCGACTAAAATGCCACCTTGGGAGTTTTAGGTGTTGTGTTCATAGACCAATTGAAACATTATCTCATTTATCTACAACGCTGCAGCACAGGCTGTGTGCAAACAGACACATGGAGAGAGAGAGAGAGAGAGAGAGAGAGAGAGAGAGAGAGAGAGAGAGAGAGTGTGTGTGTGCAAAACACCTACAGCCATTTACACATGTCTGAAGGGGGGGGAGAGAGAAAAAGGGAGCACGGGAGGGAGAAAGGGAGGGAGAGAAACGAAAATTACATGAACTAAGATGTCATCTCAGGCTGACATGGAGGATTACAGATGACAGATGCCCCGCCATGACCACAGCTAACTACGCCATAATAACAATGAAATGACTTGTCTTCGGGGCAGCTGTTCTTTAGACTGGTGCTGTCTAATGTGTGTTTTTTTTTTTTTTTATTATTTCTGAGGACTTCACTGATTCAAACCCCCCCCCCCCCCCAAAAAAAAAACACTGACACAAATCTTCACCACCTCAATTTATAACCAGCGCGATTGTTCAAAACCGCTTTTGCCGCTGACTTCCCGCCGCTAGCTCACCACCACCACCACCACCTCAGCTTCCACCGTTTTTTTGATTTACGTTATCGTGCTGCTAACAAGCCTCCACGCAGGAGGCTTCTCGGCTGCATTTCTCAGTCGCCTGTCTCGCACGCGTCACAATGGAACATTCTGTATATTCCCCGTGTTTCGATCAATCCAGCTGTCCGCGTAATGGCTCACAATTTATTCCGGCTATATGCATTTAAGCCTGACCCGAAGCATATTTTCTTCTATTTTGCGAGTGCGACGACAATGGCTGTGCGCTGGGTTGTGAGTGCCGCTTAAGACACAGATGACTTACGCTCAGTACACCCTGAGTAGACAAATCCAAAAGACAGGAGCTGGTTTTAACTGTGGCGCTGCAACACTTACCATTAATCCAGTGTCACGTGTTTGTTACTGTACTAAAATGGAAAGCGTGTATATTTACACAGATTGTGAAATCCCGATCTTTATCTTGATGCGTCTTTTACTGGAGTTTCGGCACGTTTGTTCTGACGGCAAAGACGGACTGCGTGAGTGCTGTCTCACGAGCAGCCTCTATGGATTCATATCAATAACGCAGTAGAGTAAATGCGGTATAATACCTCTCCCCACTGACCTGATATTCACTGCATAACGTAATCGACCAACTGTAGAAGTAAACTGGTCAAGACGGCCGACCACCCAGAGCCTGGTTCTGCTCGAGGTTTCTGCCTTTCAAAGCACAGATACTGTATCTAGCCAAATACCAGCGCCTCACGTTGGCATCAGACCCGAAGCTGTCAACCGAAAGCGTCATTATTTGATGACCCGGGGATGCGACTCAACTCTCAGGTATCTTTCTCCAGATAGTTGCATAGTGTATCTTTAAAAGCAATTTTTTTTTTTTTGCCTTGCTGCTATCGGTAAATGCTTGGTCACGGCGGGAATTCTTAGGTCTCTGTAAATAATATTAGAGAAAGTAAGGGGGGCCCTGAGACAACTTCTGTTCTGATTTGTAGCTATGTGAATACAATTTGACAAGCACGATTTGAATCAATGTAAAAACGTACGTGACGTAGTGTGCTCAAAAATGTCCATAAATGAATAATATATATGGGTCAAGCATCCCAGATAGTTCAGGCATGAGTGAGTCTGATGGAGGCAGGAAACAAAAATTGACATGGCCTACTTGGTCTGGATTAGGAGTGACCTGTATCTGCACAAAATGGCTTACTCATAGGATGGGAAAAACTATCAAGCCAAAGTCAACTGTGTTTTAACATAATTAATTCGAAGCGATGTCAGGAATGTTTCCAACTGAATCGTGTTTCTCAGCTCTGCGAATTCAACTGCAACCCTGAAACATTCCGCCGAGCTGAGAGGTTAAAGCATGATTAGCAGAAAATGCTGCTCTGGATTACCCTTTTCTCTCTCAAGCAGCCTTTAGAAAAAGAAAAAAACAAAACAAAAAAACAGCTGAATCATCTCTCCGCTGCAGCCACTCACCTGTGGTAAATGCCGCCTGCTGTATAGATGAATACGAAATAAGACAAGAAATTATGAGCTGTTTTTTCTTGCTTACATCACGCAAACAGAGCCCAGTCGACACAAGTGCCATCTTGAATTAGGGCGACTCTCTCCTCCTCCGCGGTGTTTACAGTGAAAAGCCATCACCTAAACAATTCGGAGGGCTCTAATAACCGTCGGCGAGTTAACTGTGAAAGCTGTGCGGCACGCTGGCATTAAGATGCATTTACAGCTCACTGTGGCAGAGGGCCGTATGCAACTCCATCGTGACACACACCACTGGCATCCTGAAATTCACCCCCCATCATGTTTAATTTACTCCGAGTTACTAAACAGATGCTTGTTTGGAATAAATGCATTGGAAATTAAACTCCGGAATAATGAAATGGCAGCGCGCTGCCTGCTTATACATACTGGAGATTACCGCATCCATTTTGACCCTTTTCCTAATCAATATGAGCTTCTCCAGTGCGAGCGCGTTGGCCCTGTGTGAAGTCTTTGAGTCGCTGCGCAAAAAAATAAATAAAAGCAAATTAAATCAGTAATATTTCATATCTCGATTCTCCACGCTGTGCTCGGACCATTACGGCGCGCGCATGATAAAACAATACAGCTGTAATTCCCTTCCCCTATAAATGCGCTCGCAAATAGCTTCATTTGTTACATAATGTTAATTTCCAGGGAAAGTTTGAAGGGGTCTCCTCTCCGTACTGCATACTGTACGTACTTTCTGTGGCCACAGTGCAGTGCAGGAGACTCTTTTACTGTATGATTACACCGCAGGCTGCTGAGGATTTCGAAGGTGAAATGAGACGTACTGAATAGAAACGGGGCAGGGCAGGAGTTTTTTTGGGGAGCAACAAGAGAAAGAAGGAAAAAAAAGGAGGGAGCTACTGTAGGGGAAGCAGAGGTTTAGAGAGAGAATGAGGGAGAGAGTTAATTTTTTCGAAGGGGGAGTGAGAGCGAAGTGCCCGTACTGTAAGTTGATGTGCATACAGTCCTGCAGTCCTTGATAAGCCGGGATGGATGAAAGAGGTGCACCACAGGAGTTGGTAAATCATCTTGAGGGGTGGGCGAGGATGAGGAAAGGGGAAGGGCGGGAGGAGATGAGGGGGGGAGGAGGGGAGGAGGGGATGGGAATGTGGGGTGATGCGGGGAAAGGAAAGGCGTACCGACTACCTTAGGTGCTCTCTGGTTTTCAAATTTCCCCTTCTCTGTCTGTCTCTTTCTCAATCGTTGCAACAGCGAGGGAGGGAGGGAGGGAGGGAGGTATTGTGACAGAGGGAGAGAGCGTGCTATAGAGAAAAAGCACTTGTCAGAGGGGATGGGGGAGGTTGCTATGACAACTACTTATACAGCGGGCTGTCAGTCATGTTTCATTGGAGTTTGGAGAGGAGGAGAGGAATGGAGGGAGGAGAGGAGTTAGGGAAGGAGGGGTTGGAAAAGGGGTCATTTCTCCGGCTGTCTTGCCGAGCCGGAGTGTAAATTTGACTGTCAGGCTTGGAGATAAGGACAAATTATGAACAATATTAGCCGGCCGATAAAAGGGAACAATAATGAATGGATAAATATATTAAAACCAAATGAGATAGCATCCAGGCAGAAACAGGGGCCCCAAGAAGCCATCCAGGTTTTTTCTCATTTGGAGGGGAAGATAAGAGCCGGAGAGAGGCTGTGAGGAGGGGAAGGATCCACCATATTACAAGCTAGCTAGCTGCCGCAGCGCACTTCCACGTCAAAAGGAAAGAAAGAAGGAATCAAAATCACTTTGTAGCCGGAATACCAAACACTCCGGCTTCCTCTCTCTCCCTCTCTCTCTCCTTCGCGAGCCCATTATACTCCTCCAATGAGCAGGATGCCACACAATAACAGTGTCAGCATGTGTTCAAGCATAAGAAACACAGACAGAATGGAATGAAATTAATTAACCCTAAGAGATCACAGTGCTTAGCCAGTGGAATTTAATCCAATTTATTACATATAGGGATCTAACTAGGGTTGTGTTTGGATTAATGAGATGGTGAGTGTGGATGTGTCTGTGTGTGTGTGTGTGTGTGTGTGTGTGTGTGTGTGTGTATGCGCACATGTACAGTACATGGGAGTGTGTACGGGCGAGTACGGTACAGGATCAGCGGGAGGAACGGCTGAGGTGTGAGGTTTGGCACAGCCTTAGGGTGAGACAACCTCGCCAAACGAACTCCTGAATAACGAGTCTTTTATATGCTATGTTATCGCCAGCGAGGGGACACATTTTGTCATAACGCTGTGGAGACAGTACGCCGCTCGTAGGCTCCAACCGGCACACCTTAGGCTGCGCAAGAATAATTTTGTTTACCGATTCCTAAAGTAAATTAGCAGTCCTGTGCGTACAGTGCTTGTATTTGCAGCTGTCTTTTGAAGTTGGCATGCTAACCCACAGAGTTGACAGCACAAACTGTAAGGCCTACCATGAACCGGCCCTAATGAGGGAGCTTATTAGTGCTGTTTCCCTCTCACAACTTTGGAGATGTTGCTTGGAAACAGCATTGCAAAGAGAACAGTACTGTTGTTCCCACGAAAAGAAAAAAAAGAAAAAGACAATGCCATCAAACCCAGCGCTCTCCATTGTGTAATTCCAGCAACAAAGCAATGCAATATTGACTTTGGTTGAAACATATATGACTGAATAAAGAATTACAGAGGCTGCACCAACATGTCATCATATGTGAATGGTAAAAAGACCGTATTTCATTGTGATGCTTGCCAAGTTGCCTGTAAAGTCCCCAGCCTTGTTCTGCATATATTCAGACTATAATTCAGTTTAGACGTGTTCCCTTTATAGCAGCTTCAGGGGCCTGCTTCTCTAACTCAAGCAGCACCTACACTGACACCAGCTTGATTTCATGTCATGGTTTCATTATTTTGGTGTCAAGGCTGCTCATTGGCAGCTTGGCTGCGACCCATAAAAGCCATCAGTAAAAATGCCACTGAGCACTGTGTGCAGGGCCTTGATAGCCGTGCTGCAAAAGCTGCGCATCTTTCACTAAGCACTCCTCTGGGATGGATTACGCCTCAGGGTTTCCACATACATGTAAGCACACTGATACAAGGTTGCTCATATATGCATACATATTGTAAACATGCACGCCGCTACACACAAAGTAACCATAAAATGATATAGAGACACGCTCACAAAAGAAATAGAACAGCCCGCAAATGCAAGTAGCTTTATCAACAGGCAAACGCACAATCGTATACAGGACACGTTGTATACATACAAATATAGGGTGTCAGGAGGCCAAGGAAACACTTTCTACAAACAAACAACGCTGTAGTGAGTGGGAGGCTGCTGTTGGCAACTGTTGCATCACGGGCCCTATAGCGTATTAGTCAGGCCAAAGAGCTCGAGATCAAACTATAATGTCTTTGGAGACCAACGATCATGAATTCTCTCTGTGCTGCTGGCAGAAAGAGGATGATGGCTATCACATATGACACCTAAAAGCCTCACCCACACATCTGCACATGCATGCACAGGACCTCCTGTACGTCACTCCGATATCCTCCACGGATTTTATGCATCAGTGCAATCTAATGGCCGCTCTGCTCTGCGCTGCTGGATGCCTTAAACGCACAATTACAGTTTTCTGACTCGGGGTCCACCACGTAACTCGAATGCTAAAAGAAACCTCTGAGCTGGTGTAGGTGTAACTGTTGGCATGCATATTTGTCCCCTCCCCACACACATACACAAACACACACACACCTCAGAGCAGAACAGTTGAAAGGCTGAAGAGTAGAAGGAGAAATTGCTTAAAAAATTGTTTATCTCCACCATATACGTCTCAGCAAATTTACACTCGATATGATAACAAATGTGAAATATTACTCGCAGCCTTGTGTTGAATTCAGTGTATTATGGCTGCAGTCATAAATCCTGAAACTGCTGCGCAAACGTGTATATACGTAGCTACTGTATATAAACATTTACAATATGGCAGCGCCATTTATATTGTCTCCCTTCATAATGCCATCTGAAGGGCGTTTTGGCATCCGTTATGATATGGATTTTCAACCCCCCCCCCCCCCCCCCTTTCCCTCTATCCCATTTATTGCCATTCTTCTCCCCCCCCCCCCATCCAGATTGTGTTCCTATCCAGTAGAATGGGCCTTTTACCTTTGGCAGTATTTAACACAGCGCTCGCCTGTTTCTTAATTATTTTCTCATCGCTCCGCTGACACTGATTCATGAGGGTAATGTTGGACACACCCCCTCGGCCAGCCCCCTCAACCAACCCCCACCTCTTCCCTCTAAACGCACAGTTTCTCTCTCTTTCCCTCAAAGCGCGGTGGCTCCTTCTCGTATCATCTCTCTGACATCATTTTTTTTTTCCCCTCTTTGTCTGATTTTTTTTTGTCCGTCTCCTTCTGCCTCACTATCTCCATCTCTGTTCATTCTCACACATCACCTTGTGATTATATTGGAGGGCTAATGAGTTACCTTCATGGTAGCTCATTAGCCTTCATGGTTGCTCTCGAGTAATTACCTCTTTCTTTTTCTCATACGGAAGGACAAAATTGACTTATAGCGAGAGACAACAAACTTCATTACACACTGAGCCAAAACTGAGCCCCATGTGATATCCTGCCCTCCTGATCTGATTGTGTTAAATATAGAGTACAATACCAATATCCTCTCACCTCCTCACCTCTGCAATATTGCAAAATATAAACTCGTGCCCGAAATAAAAAAACAACCTCTACCTGGGAGGAAGACAGTGGAAAGGTTGACTGACAGGCAAAAGCAGCGATGGAAGGAAAAAGAGTCAGACTTAAAGGTTATGAAATAATGCTCAACTATCACAGACATGGTAATATACATGTGGACACAAACAAAACAGAAAAAGGTGATGAGAAAAACGTGAAAAGGCTGCATGAGCACGAGAGAAAGAGACAGAGAGAGAGAAGGAGAAATTGAAAGGGACGAGGCTTAGGAGATAGAGAGTGAGGGGGCCATGCCCAACTCCAGCTCAAGAGAGAGTGAGGATGTACCAGAATATGGGCTATCTCTCTGAAGCTTTGTCTGCCAGAGCAACTGAGCTGGCAGATGACTTTGCTGCACATGGACAAAAGAGGCTTACAGGCCACCCTGCATGTCAGCTTTTCCCCCGGCCCGAACACTGAGAGCTGTAGGGTGAATATAGGGTGCGCTCGAGCACTCACCTGCCTCGACCTACAGGGACCTTGAAGAAAGTGGATTCAGATTTGCTCTGTGCATGTGACACCAGCCAGCAGCTTCGTTTTTGCATATACACCAGTGCAGAGCGTCTCTCTTTGCTCTGAAAAAACTGCAGTGTTAACAGTTATGAGATGGGGAATTGCTGTTGCAAATGCATAAATAAATACATAAGCCCTAAAGCATGTCACTGGTGTACTTTTATATTTTACCACTTCCGTATTATTAGTTGGAGCCGATTCTTGATAGGAGGCGAGATGCTAAACTTAGAGCGCTTCCCGCTCTCGGTGCTGCCGTGTGCTCTTTGTATGCACGGCCTCTGTAGTGCTGATGTGACTGCAGGGGGAGAGCCTAACCCTGTCAGTCACACTGACAGCTGAGCTGTCTTATCTGCTCTCTATTGGCGATGGTGCGCTTTAATTAGGCTAGAGGGTCAATCAGAACTTTTTTTTTTTCTTTTTTAGAAGATGTGATTCCACTGAAACATTTCATGATCCGGGACAGGCAGAGTGTTTCAGGGGGCCTGAGGCAGAACCGCACACAGGACTTTCTCCACCTCAATTCTCCCCCTCTGATCCCGACCCGTCTGAATGATCAGATCTACTTATATCACATATCTTTTCACGGAGCCCTGCGTTGCTGAAATAATGAACCCCTGGAAAGGTTTTCCACAACAGGGCTTCTACATCATGTATGAGAAAAAAGAAATGATTGTACTGAAGACACCTTCCGCTGACACTAACTGCTATAGATGCAATGTATAACACACAGCTCCCCCACTGGTTCCTGACATGGAAACCTGACATGACCTGCTGTTTTTCAAGCAATTCCTTTTCGTCATTAATATGGGAAGAGGATGTAACAGGTTTGTCTGCCTCGCCGTTATCACGTTGCCTCCATAACAAACGCTTACCTCACCCGGATGAATCTACATCATGTGTGCGAGCAGCAGGTCGTTGTTGTTGCACCACGTTTGAAAGAATAACCCAGTGAGGAGGAAATTCAAATGTTTCCTTTGCGAAATGAACAATTTACTTCTTGCTTTCCTTCGCCTTTTTATTTTTTGTGTTTTCCCTGCCTTGCTTGGATAAATGCATTTCAATTTTGTCGTTATGAGGCTCTACCATCAACTACCAAATTGTCTTCCTTAAATTGTCCCTCGCAGGTGCGTAGCGCGGCAGAATACACCGTTGTCATCGACTCTGCTAAAATAAGCACCCTGTGGCATATGTTGTGTGTGATTTTGGGGGGGCAATAACCGAAAATGTCAGTTTGCATTGTAAATCTAATTCATGTTTTTTCACAGGGATCCTTTGGGGCCCCTTTTTGCTCGGCAAAAGTGTTCATAATCAATTTTTGAAAAAATAAAAAGAAAGAAAGGGATTTCAAGCTAGACAGAGAAAACACAGGGTTTTAGATTAACTACTGTTTCTACAAAATCAGCACCTTTGTGTATTCCAGCTTTCACTTTCTACGGCATGTTAACGTCGCACTTTCAGTTTCAGAAAACTTGCTTAGCTGACTGCGAGATGCATACAGCAACTGTGCAGAACAATAATTCCTCCTTAAGTCTTCACAATTGTTTGCTCCACATTACCAAACGTGGCACGAGTCCATCCATCTGTCATTTGTTAACGCGACAACCTGCTGCGCTTACCGATACAAACGTGATATCAAAAGGGAAGCGCCTGAAATCACACTTATTATCCTTTTTGACTGATGCTTCGTAGCCTCGGCTTTGGCATTACGTCCGTAGCCATCTTGATTTGGAGGCAGGAAGGACCAAGTTTGAACGAGAGGTTGGCCAGTGAGAGATTATCTGACCGAGAGCGGGAGGTAGCAACCGCGGTAGCAACTCCTCAATCACAAGTTAGCCACGCCCTAAAGAATGCCCTGCTTTATCGTCTGTTTTACTCTAAATGGAGCAATAATTTACTTTGTGTATCCAAGAAGACTTGAAACGAGCAATCAAGACCATGAATGCGTCAGGAGACTGTACACTGATGTAATAACTCAAGTGAGAAGCAGGGTCATTTTCTTATAGGATTACATACGGTCAGACTCCTTTTCGCAACCAGTGGAGTCACTTCCTGCTGGGCGCATGTCTAAGGTTGCACTTTTTCAGAACCCAGAAGCTCCGTCTGGTATTCACAGTCTACGGTTTAGACTTGCCAATGTTGAGACGCTAATGTGCGACACCAACGGGCAAAAAAGCGTCACCACTGCGGTAAACGTCCGGCGGCGAATAAAAAAAGTTTTGACACAAACATCAGCGCACTACATGTATGAGGAAAAGTGCGGTTGCTCCTCCCTCGTATCAACTGTGCTATTATTGTTATCATTATTATCGTGGATCATTTACCGCCTCACTTTGTGTGCATGACATAAGTAACACAGACATGTTCATAACGCAGAGGGACGCATATGAACGGATACAGGCAAATGCATTTGTTGTGTGTGCGTCGTGGCAAAAATTACCCCAATAGTGCTCTCCATCTCTGTCTCTCACACACATCAACACACACTCATCGGACAGACGGCATGTTCTGTCTCTCTCTCTCTCTCTCTCTCTCTCTCTCCCCTCCGCCCCAATCTTCTTGACAGCTCATTTGTTTTCATTTCCAGGATATTTTGCTTGATATCTAATGAAATAAATATTTATATATTGAACAAATCATCAGGAGGGGGGCGGGAGGAATTCTTCGTCGGGTGTCGGTTACATTTTCACATTCGCTGTTTTACTTCATGCATCACGTTTATTGGATTTGTTTTTTGTCATAGCAAATCATCTATTGTGCCCGACGCGCGTAGAAATGTGTTGCAAAGCGACGCGCTGTCTGTTGATGAAACTCTTGAACCATGAGGCTCGATTTTGGATGCGGGACGTATAAATGCAATCTATATCTTGGAATATGATAGATATGAGTGGAGTGGAGAAATGTGGACCTGTCAAGCCGACACCTAATAGCATTAGGCTGCAAAAAGGAATGACTTATTTCTCTCAGCAACTTAGACCCAACTATCAGGCAGATGGCCTTTTCCTCTGGCTTTTCTATCTCCACCTAGCTCGCTCTTTCCCTCCCTCCCTCTCACTGACAAACCTTACAGTAAGCATTTTAATTCCCCCTGACCTTTACAGATCTCACCCAGGCAGATTTGCCCGTTGCTTAGGGCCAAAACAAAATGAAATTTGAATTTTCAGCTCGGAATAATTTAAGACGATCCTTTTCTTTGCAGGGAAGTCTCAACTATTTTGTAGTGCGGGTGCTGCCAACTGGCGAAAATGGACTTTCCGAAAGAAAAAAAAAAAAAAGAGAGCTCTCTCTATTTCCCTCCCGCCTATGGGGGGGCTGTGGGATCACATATAGTGTGATGTGAGCGTGTTGCGGAAAAGGGAGAAAAACTTCCTCAACATTCGCATGTTTGCACGCACGGGCGGCGTGGCACGCGAACGCACACAAACAACGCTGGCGCACACACATAAACGGACGCGCTCCAACTTTAGTACACTGAGCACCAGAGGGCTTTGTGTGCGAGGCTGAGAAATGCCATGTCAGCACGCACCACATGGAAGTTTAGAGGGGAGGGAAAAGCTAAATAGTCTAAAAAAAATGAGCGTATGATGAAAAATGCATGGAGGGGAGAGGGGGACAGTGGCTCCCCGTACACAATTGTCTACTAAGAACCTCCTGCAGATGCTCTGCTCCGCTTTTTCTTTTTTTCCCCAGCTGCCTCTAACGACAGCGCTGCTTCCCCCGACTGACCACACACACCTCTGAACAGGAGAGTGAAAGGACGGAGAGTGAGAGGTGACACTCATACAAACTGTACACACACTCAAACATGTAGAAACCACACTGAATTAACTGTATGGCCACTATCTTAATAGAACAATAATAAACATATACACAATAAGCTCTGAACCTCACTAGTTTCTTGCATTTCTGTTACTTCGTGATTGGCAGCTGAGCCCTGCTCGTGACTGAGTCGGGCGAGTGTATGGTTGGGACCTTGATAGTGTCCTATCCTCCTGATCACCACTGGGCAGACTGTGGCTCTAAATGACATCACCAGCTAAAGGATTGCGATGAAAACCCTCCTGTTTATCGTGGTGAATTTCCATTTTTGGGATAACTGTTTATCTGCATAATCGGGAATTAATATTTCAATTATTCTGAATTGTCACAGGGAGGCGTTGCATCCTTTCACTGAGTCCAAAATCCCAAGTCTGTCAACGTGGTCTTGGTCTTGAAGTCTTAAACTGTGTCGCCTACAAATAAGATTAAGTTGGATGTGGTGAAGTACAAAAGGATTTCAAGCTGAAAGGTGACAGGGAGAGGAGGTGCCTATCTGCATAACCTGCCAGGGAAGGTGTCTGCCCTGCAAACCAACGCCTCCAATTTGCTGTCATATCTTCACGCACCACCACACAGCTTGGTTCACTGAACAGTCTGAAAAACAGATTATTATATTATATGTTCACTCAGAAAAAAAAAAAAATAAATGTTAGTCCCATCTGTGCCGCAACAGAAACTATTTGTTTCAAAAGTAAAATGTGAGGTTGAGTGATTCCAGTATGTTTTAGTGACATTCCTAAGAGTTTCAGCATATCTTGATTATTATTGGGATAAATGTGTGAATCGCAATTAGTTTGGCTTTGATTGTGACATGAAATTTTCATATCGTCCTAGGCCTGGTGGAGACATGTTGTCCATCTTTTTATAAAGTCTGTGCTTTGCACACAGAAAAGCATAAAACGCTATATCAAGATGACTTTTGAAACATTTCAGTTACGAAAATAATGAAAAAGAAACAAATTATAAAGTTTCTAGAAAAAAATCTGCGCTTAGATGTCTTTCTCCAAACTGTACACCTATTGCTGCCACTGCCCTCAGAGTGAAGCAACACAGACGTATCGTTTCAAAGCAACATGTAACATGTGCTCAGAAAAGTGCAACATACTTTCAGTTTAGTTGATGGAGAAGCCTGTCGGCTGTCAATTCCCAGTCCAGTGCTGGTTATAATCAAAGAAGCGGTATTCTGCGCCATTCTCCCCCGAAAACCTTCACAGGACTCGTTAATCACACGGTAGAGGTGATGTAACGATAGAGAAACACTGGCAATTAGACACCTGCAGGACAGCTCAATTAAGAACCTTCTCGTCCACCACCATCTTCTTTACACATTTCACTCCCATGAAAAGGTGAATGTACACATGACAACACTTCGTCTGTGCATGTTTTTTTTAAGAACTACAGGGATTTTTGGCCTCATTTATTTTCCGCTGTTCTTACAGTACACGCTGATGTCTGATGTCAGGTCAATCTGTCAGGAGTTTCCTCCATTGCGATGAGAACAGCATGTTGTCCTTTTCACTCTACAACTGTCTGACGTTGTTAATCTGCAGGAGAGGACCGCGTTGACAGAACACATTATGGAGCTTTAGGGGGGAAAGGTTAGGCGTCAACACAGAAGGAGAATTTAAATTGGTAAACCTCTTATAAGGCATGAACTTTTGCGAGCAAATGCCCACTAGACTTAACCCTGCCCTTTGAAATTAAATCATTATGTGTATACATATGCATGTTAGTAAGTGCGGTCCACGCTTAAGGTAATGTCACCGTGTATGCGCGCGTGCATATGGCTGCATGTGGGTTACGACGGGGGTATGTTTGTGAGACTCCGCGCAGTCACTTCGAGCTGGAAAATTGTTTTAATCTTCCCCGAGCTCCATCAGCAGTTTATCAAACACGCCACCTTTACCGAGGGGGGGGGGGGGGTTTCGGCGTGTGCAGTGAAAATGACTGGCAGAAGTCAGAGAGGAGGGGGTGTCTGCATTTCAAATATCAATTGGCGCTGTCAGCGTGGCCCAGCGTGGTGAAGGATTATCTGAAATTAGTTTAGTTAATTCATCATTTTAAAGGGCAGTTGCTTTGCCGCTGATTAGTTATTGTACACACTTGTCAATTAAGGGTCCCCGGAGAGTCCGTCCCGCGAGGACTGAAGCCGACATCAAATGCATACACGGAGGGGAAGAAAGGGAGAGGAGACTAACGAGACGGGTCCGCGGCAAAGCACAGAAAGAAGAAAACACAGAGAGGGTGGGGATGCAGGATACACACAACGTGTTTCGTATCGAAATCTGTGTCGAGCTATTTGTTTTTATCTCGCTGCAATTAATAAAATATGGACTCAGAGTCAATCAGAAATGAAGTGGATGGAATATCTTTCCTCTTTGTGTGCAGAGGTGGCTGTTGTGCACCAGAGGTGGGATATAGATGTTGTGAATTAGAAAAATCAATGTGCGAGCCTTTGTACAAAGAGGCCAAGTGGAGGCCATCACATTGACCTCTCCACAGGTTTCTATTCCCACAGTTACCGTTGCTACGATACTGGATTCAGCGCCGACTATATACGGCCGAGAGAAACCCTGGACAAAACCCTGTCAGAGACAAACAGTGAATAGATATGTTCAGTACATCACTTGTTTGAAGACAAGCAGCAGCAGCAGCAGCAGTAGCGGCACACAGTTATGAAGTTTTTTTGAAATATTTTGAATAAAACATCAGCCTAAAAGTGTGTTTCCTTCATTTATTTATGATTGGCAATAATTCACCAGAGAATATCACCAAATTTTCTCCAGCAGTTTTTTATTATTTTTTATTTTTTTCTTACTAAGATGTAAATATCCCTAAAACAGCCCAAAAAACATTAAAAAAGGATTTTTTTTTTTAGTTTATTCAGCACTGAACAAGCATTTCTCTGTTCCTCATAATTAATTCTTAAAGCGCTTTTCTGGTTAAACCAGTAACCCATGGGGAAGTGTGAGAGGCATTGTGCCAGTTTTATTCAAGGATACACTGTAAACACAGTCTTGGACCAAAAAATACGCTTTTCTTTGCAAACCCGCATGTTTACGAAAACACATTTTTCGAGAAAACTATTCACCTGGGAGGGACGAACATTACAAGTTAAAAATGTTTGAGGGAAGCAACGTTGGAATCTGAAGGATGATTTTCATTATCTTAAAACAGTGTTCATGTTCGTGCTGCAAAAGCTGCTCCGTGCAGTTCAAGATTCAACATTCAAGATGTTGTAGTCTTTGGTAAAAAAATAAGCGTGTTCTTAGCCTTTCGTGGCGATAGCTTTGATCGTCCTTGTTTGACAGTTTTCTAACATGCTACAGTTTATGATTTATCACCACTGATATTCAACAGCGGCTGTTAGTCCTGTTCCTTGGGACCCAGGACTGTACTGGTTTAATCCTACCAGCTCGTAACTGTATCCTACCTCAAAGTTAATTATGTCCATCTTTCATCCCAGATGGAAACCGGTCCCTGATTAGGTGTTTAGAATGAAAAAGCTACCAACTTAATCCTATTCGGGCTGTGACATTCTCACTCCTCATTAAATAATGCTTTTGTCCCTTTTCGTTCCCCTGAAGAGACCCTGCAGTTTCAGCAGTCAAATATTCGATTTTGGCAGCACAGCTTTCTAAGATCTTATGAGTATTTATTTTGACATCAAAAACAAATTATTTAATATTTCGTGCCTCCGAAAGCAGCTAACCCCCATCTGACTGTCAGCATTAGCGGGTTTTTTTTGTTGGTTTTTTTTTTTACAGCAGGCATTTTGGACTGGCAAAAGGTGTCCCGGATTATTTCTGGCGAGTGACAGTGACCGAGTTTCATAATCTTACATTTAGATTCAAAGACTACTTGGTCTTGTTGTCAGAATAAATAGATTATCTAGTCATTTCTAAGGAAGGTCCTTCGGCTTAATTCCAGTAAATATCACTTGCCTTGTCTTGGTAAGGAACCTTAGCTTTAGAAACCATTTGTTTATTTTGGTTTATCTCCAACTCGACACAAGAGACACGTCTGTAAACACGTATGCTTCTCGAGGCGGCTGTAGCTCAGGAGGTAGAGCTGGTTCGAATCCCCGGCTCTCCCCCAGCTGCATGTTCAAGTATCCTTGAGCAAGATACTGAACCCCAAATTGCTCCTGATGAGCAGTTGACACCTCCAATGCTAACCTCTGCCATCAGTGTATGAACGTGTGTGTGAATGGATGAATGTGACGGGTGTTTTAAAGTGCTTCGAGCGGTCAGCAGACTGGAAGAAAAAAAACGCTATAGAAATGCAACTCCATTAACTGTGACATGTTGAAGTGTCTTCGGTGAAAATTGCTGTTCACATACAAATGACGTTAGGGTAATTTTACCAGAGTACTACAGTATGAATCAACTGTGGACGTCGAATGTTACTTTGACTCACTAACGTTTGAATACACGCTTTGTTTTGAATTTCAGAGAGGAAGAAAGAACACTCACTCCAGTTAAAGAACAGGTAAGTGAGGTGTGTCGCCACCACCTCCACAGACATGCAAATTTTTCCGTGCACAGATACGCAAAGATGTGCGGGGAAGCTTTATTGAGCAAAGTTAAGGGGTCAAAGCTTGTGTGAAATTAAGAGGACACAGAATATATTGTAATGTTGACCCGATCCGTCTCTTTCAACCCAGACGCCCACAAACCTCCGCTGCTCACCTCATTATTACTCTAAAGCTTCACCCCTTCCCCAAAGGTAAAATATCCCAGGAAGCAATCCAACAAAATCTGACCCTGTGTTCTCGGTGTAAAAAGCAGATCTAACCCCATGTGCACAGAGAGAGGGCAGACAGCAAAGGAAAAGGAGAAAGGGCTTTCATAAATGCAAAACCAATGTGGTCTAAAAACCACAGGGGTGAGCGTAACCTTTTGCGTCGGAGGACAGCGTTATTAGAGAAGCCAAAGTCAGAGCAGTCATTTAACTGTGCCGACAGTAACTGCTCCTCCCATCAGTTTCAGAGCTGACTTCTAAAAGAATACAAATGCCAGAAAATGAAATAATAGTGTTTCTACAATTTCCAATTCAATTTCCTCTCGCTGACCTGCAGTAACAAGAGAAATCAATGCGGCCGGGAGTGAAACATTCTGAATTGAGGGATGGCAATAGCTTTGCTTTTTCTCAAGCAAAAAAAAAAACAAAACAAAGACCGTCTTTGTTTTGGAAGATCACTTAGAGAGAAATAAATCACTCAGGGGTAAATTCTGGCACTTTTGCTGCCTGCAGAAGTAGGCAGCGGGCCAGACGTATTGACTGTCCTCCAGGATTGTCTTATAGAAATGGCATTAGTGTGTCACCGCTTTTAACCTCCGCTTCTGCCCTGTGCTTTGTGTGAAAGTCTGGGGTGGATTCAAAACGGTTTCTTTTGCTTAAAGGGAAAAGAAAATAAGACAGATTTACTCCAACAAAGTACATTTATTTTCTCTGGAAGAAAGCAAAAAAAACCCCAAAAAACCAAAAAAACACATTCATTGATTAACCTCAGTTGCTTCAGTGATAGACTGCTCTCAATAAAGAAACCAGGCTGTGATTTTCTTATATTTCCTGTCACATATTGTGTTTGTAGCACCAGGCAAAGGGAGCGAAGTGAGAGATCTCTGCCTTTCTTTCTGCCTGAGGCAAAACCCATCCATCACCTCTGTTGTCAACACAACAATCTGGCCTGTAGGACTGCGGTGTGCACACCCTTTTCAGGTCTAAATTAAATCCTTGATCAGAGGTGTTACCTTGGATTAATGCAGGTGCTTCCAGCGAACGCAGGAAGCTTAGAGAAGAAAAAAAAAAAAAACGGCCCAGAATTATAACCACAACTTCCCCTCCATAGACTTCAAAGATGTGAGAGGGGTAATAGTGAAACGAGAGGCAGTGAATAAGTACTGTCTCCATGGCAGCTGCTGATGGTTGCCCTGCCCCCTGAGACCATTAGAGCTTCACATATGGTGTCTTCAATGAGAGAGCCGACCTTCGGCAACACTGCTGCCTAACTTCTGGGGAATGAAAAAAATAAAGATGATGTTCCACGGCGTGAAAAGTAATGTAAGATAGAGACCTGACGCAAGTTTCTCACGACGCTTCAGTTAATCAAGTGCTCCATGTAAAGTGATTGATTGTTGTGATGGTTATGTCTGATTGTTTGAGGTGATATGTAGGCATGGTGTGCTCTTTGATTTCATTAGCAACCACACGACTACAATTCAATTGTTGCAGAGTTTTATTTTTTTTTTAAGTTCATTTATTTTTTCATTTCCTGTTTGTCCTTTACACAATCATAAAAATGGGAGCCAATGACGAGCACCGGCCGTTCCTAACAACTAATTTCCATGTAGCTGAAGAATAAACAGGTTGGATAGTTTTACAGCTTTACAAACATGAGCCCTGATTATTTGTTCATGTCCATAACATCATTTTACATTATGTAACACTAGAGGATGATATTTGTGTCATGCTTTCATCACATTTTTTGCTGAGTAAATCTTCTAGGGAGCTTTTAAATGTTTCAAAATTGTACAATATATAATTCAATTACATATTACATTATTTTCATTAAAGATCTAATGGAGGACGATAAACGCAGGTTGCATGTTGGGAAATGTAGGATCCAGCATTTTTTGCATATGGCTACGTCTAGCGGTTACTTTCAGCTATCTAAACTTCCGATTATTTTCTGAATTAACAGTTTAATTGTTAGTCAAAATATGTAGAATATCAAAAATTGCTGCAATAAATAAAAAAGCGGAGCAGCATATCCTTAAATTTAAGATGCTAAAACAAGCAAATGTTATGACGCTTTTGCTTGAAAAAAGACTGAATTGGTGAGTCGCCTAATCAATTATCAAGCGATCGTTGCAGCTGTTTCGGGGACTACAACAGATTAAAAGTAGAGTTTTCATGCCATTCGCCTCTTTTGATCATTTTTCGTAATCTGTCTCTACCAATGTTATGGATGTACAATGCTGAGAATGTCAGGACTCATTTAACATGATTGAACCAAAGCTTATATCTGAAAGAAGACACAAGTGTTTCAATCAATACATCAAGCGGTTCAACATCAAAGTGCTACTTACGCAGCTTTGCAGACACCACGCCGTAGCCATATTCTGCCATGAAAGTGAGAACATGGAATCAGCTGAGCGTAATGGAAATAGCTTTCGACGTTTCTCTGGCATACAACAAGCCTGACACAAATCTGAGTTGACCACAGCCACAATAAAAGCCACAGCCCGCTGTGAATAACGAATGGTTTGTCCAAAAAAGCCTGGAGCGACAAAGTAAGTGAAATATCGTTTCAAAATCACTTGCAGGGTTCCATCTTAAGATGAGCAAAAAAAAAAAAAAAAGGTCCCAGAACCATTAGGCTATGTATGACCTCTGACCTGTAGATCTATCAAGGTCCACACCACCTTTGTTGTTGTGCCAGAGGGCTCTTCCATTCTTGTCAAAATATGAAATACGGTTACTCTTACGTCAAACACGCCTTTCAAACCAACACTTGTCTTGGCAACACAGAAAGGGACCTTCGCTTCAAAAGTGTGTCTGAGTGAAAATGGAGGAAGGTGACTCACTGGCCGCAGAACGGAGGGAAAAAAAAAAGACCAAATAACCGTTGAAGCGTGAAAGTCTGAAATTTTTCTTTTCCCTTTTCCTCTTGTGGAAAAAGAAGAAAGCTTTCAAGGTCCAGAGATTGTGAAATGTTATTTTTCATCTCCCTTCTTTGAGGCACAAGGAAACCTGAAAAGCCGCGGTTACAGCAGTTTAGTAACCATCCCATTTCAAAATTGAGGTCTTTCAGATGTTGTGCGCCATTCAGACCTCCCGAGACTCTCTGCCGTCTGCTGTGCGCGTCTCGCCACGTCTGCGGCCTGGGATGAAATTGCGGAAAGCTTTTTTTAAAGTACGCCGTCACGTTTTCCCATCTTTTTTTACCAGCCATAGCTTACCCCGGCACCATGCAGAGCGGCTATCTAAAGCTGCATGACGTCCGATCTGTTCTCGTGCGAGTCGGTCCTCCGTCCCCACCGTCCCTTCTTACTCCCTTTTTTCCTTTAATCACATTTTCAGAACTTGCGCTGTGCATTGACATTCAATATGCTCTTCCTCCATGCGTGACAATTTTATCTCTTGCATGTATTTTTATATCTTTTCCTTCCACTCTGTGCTTGAATATGTTGCATCGCTTTGGTCGGTAATTTCCAATCTGTGAGACATGCAATCACAGTTTGGGCTGCTAGATTCCTTATCTGCTGTGACAAATAACTGTTGAGCAGCAACAACGGCAGCAGATTGCCATGCAGAACGGAGCCTTTAATGCAGCGGCAATACCAAAATGAAATAGCTGTGAAGAGGCAGATGTTATAAAGCGCTCACTTAATTTGCTCCAGAACAGTTTTCCTCCATCATATTAGAGCTGTTAAACAGGGCAGAGTGTTGCACGGAGAGAGAAAAAAAACTCATCTTCTCATCAGAAGAGCATCCCAAGACTGTTGTCTTCACTCATCAGCGGCTGAACAATAAACCTCTGGTGCGCCACATATCCGTGATAGCCATCTTTAAATAAAAGAAACACAGCTGGGATTACTCCTGTCAGAGCGCGTGTGAAGTGTACATTATGATAATGCAACCATCAGGAAAAATATTACATTTCTTGATTTTTACTTAACCCTCTTCCCAACCTCGACCATCTCCAGCTCCAAGAGACAATTTAGACTCGTCCTTGGCTCAAAGGCATCACTACTTGAAATGCCTTTAGATTTGGTGCACACACACACATCAAAGAGACCAGGAGCTTATTTTCAAGTATTTTGCACCCCGAGGCGAGGAGCTACTTCTGAGGCCGCTGTGTTCCCTGTAAATAGCTTGGTTTTCTGTTCCACAGATCCCAGCAAAGCACCATCTACCAGAGGGCTCTGGGCATGGGCCTCCGTGCTCTCCCATCACCAGAGGTAACAGGGGGGAAAAAATCACTGTGCATAATAGTTCTGCCGATTGCTTTCCTAAGGTGTTGATCAGTAATGCTCACAACAACTAAAACTCAATCCGAGTCTGCCAGGGCAGAGGCATCCCTAGTATGTTCTGCTTCTCGTCTTTGAAAGATCAAACTTCTCGTCTTGCGTTTGATGGTGCTGCCCTGTGATGTGCGAGAAGTTTCTGAGCATTCGGAGTCTCTTTTATCACACGCTCACCTCGCGAGGACATAAACAATGTACATACCGCGCGTATGAGAGACAATCCACAACAAGGATTTTTACCATCTGATGTTGCTCTACTGCTATCACTAACCTCAAACACCCATGTAAAGGTCACATATTTTTCTAATTTCCAGGTTCATTCTATTATTGTCAGGGTCTACTAGAAATGTCAACATGCTTTAATGTTCGAAGGTCACATTGCTCTTATTGTCCAGTTCAGCAGCAAATCTATTCACCCTCCTTCAGAACGTTTTAGCCCATGTCTCTTTAAAGCCCACCTGCTCAAAAGCCCAGTCTGCTCCGATTGGTCAGCTCACAGAGGCCTGAGCAGTCAGTGAAGTGTGATGTTTGACGTCAAGTTAATCAATGTCTCTCTCTGGTATTCTTTATTCCATAGTCTTTTTTTTAGATCCCCATTAGCTTACACAAAGTGGTAACCGGTGTTTCTGGGGTCCTTATCCACAAAAAGTACAAGTTAAATAGCTAAATATCAATCAATCAATTAACTCTGTAAATAAAACAACAAACAAAATCGTATGACTATGAACACAATAACCTATAATGGACAAAAACCAAAAAAAAAGAATAAAGGAAATTACAAAAAAGAATAAAAACAAACAAAAATGTACCAAAACCAACCAAAACACAATAGCTTCTCTGAGAGTATATTTGTTTCATATACTTTTTAAAGCGAAACTCTATTTTTGATCCCTTTGACGTTGTTAGGAAGCTTGTTCCTGGCAGAACAATGCAGAGAGAACCCTGGCAGAATGTGTGAGATTCAGCTCAGCGACTGACTCTACACTTGAGTATTATCACTGAAAAAGAGAGAAAAAAAAAAAAAAAGAAAGAAAAGGATAGACTGTGAATTGGATGTCAGAAAGTCTCCCTTCTCTGTCTCTTTCAAACAGCATCAATCAACATTAAAGATAATGGTACCTTCACTTGGTAGTGGAAATGTGCCTTTAAAGAGAGTTGTTTCAGCCTGCTGTGTCTATTGCTTTGTCTAAGATCATCCTTTCTACAGTGATGCCTTTCTTCTCTGTAATGACTGCTGCCAGCCAGTGATTCTGATGCCTCCGAGTGTGTAGCATCATTCATAAGGAGACTGCTTGCTGTGATTAGCCCAATGCCTCAAACCATATGAAAATTCATTTTAAATGTCCTTTAAAAACCCATAAAACATCCACATTGACTCGGGGCAGCCAAGCTGTTGGGTGCTGCTAATCAGTTCCCCCTATGGTCCATTTAGCCCCTCTGTCATTAAAGATAATACAAATAAAATAAGTGTTAACATGAAGGCATTTTGAATCCCTCCCCTGGAAAATAAAAAAACAGCGTCCCCTCACCAACTGTCAATAATTTGCACGAAAAGATATTTTTTTTTCTTTTTTTTTTTTTTGATTCCCACGCTTGCAGTGCATTTGTGCTGAACAAATTCCAGTTAATTACAAGGCAAATGGTACAAAATGTGCTCTGTGACCATCACAATCCTGTTTGCTATGCTCAGCAAGGATGCATCACTCATCACACCCACACAAACACGAGCACGCACGGATAAATGAAAACACGCGGATGCGAAGATTCCGGTTAGCGCACATACATATTCCTATACGCCGCACGCATGCACGCTTGAGCTGAATCGCTGCTGATTAGACGAATGCATTGTATTAATCCCTCGGCTTTACACAGCTGCAACATTTCAACACTTTGCTCTACCCTCTCTTGACTTTGACCAATATTGTGAGACAGTAGTATCCCCGCAATGGAACTTTAATGAAAGGTTTTGCAACAAGCATTGACGCTTGGTTGATCTAATGAGATCCCTAACTGTTTCTGCCATCTGCCAGACCCTAGTCATGACATTAACTATGCAGCCATGCTAAGCTTCAAACCTCTTTCAGCTGAAGCAACGCTGATCCGCTCTGTGTCAAGTGCTAATGCACAACCACACGCACTCCTCGCGGAAAGCCACAGAACCACATAAGCACTCAATATAATGCGACTGTGTAGCACACCGCGGAACACGGTTCAAACGTTATTATATTGCATGCAGGCTGGAAAAAAATGGCCCCCATGGCCTCCGTCTAATGTTAACGTTTTTCTTTGATTTTTCGGAGCTTTTGTAGCAGTATTGACGTGCCCGGTATACAAGGCCTTGCTTTGAGTCAAACTCATCTGCAGTTTACGAGGGTGCCATTGTTCGCCTGGCCGAGGAGAGGTCACTGCAAGGGGGGAGAATAAATGTGGAGTGATTGACTAGTCTCTGTTGGAGAAATGAGTTCTCCATTCATTCCCAGGCTTCCAGAGGTGAAACGTCCTTCAGGAAAGTAAACACAATCTGACAAGGCCCTACAACAGACGCAAAGGCACAGCATGGCACAGTCGGCGAGGAGGGCACTTTGCTCTGCACTCCTCTCACATGTCCCTGCTTTCCTGCGGGCCTCCAGTCTTCACTATGACAAGAAAACACATCAGGTCTCACTGCTGAATCTGAATACTTTAGTCTGATTATTTCGTTTTTTCTTTGTTTTTCACTGCTATGTGGATGTGTTGATGGGCCACATTCCCGCTCTGGGATACATGAACCCAAAGGGAATGACTTGATCATTCCTGTAAGGATATTTGTGCAATCCTCTCTGTAGGCTTCCATCCCAAGCTCTACCAGATCAAGTCCGTCCTGGAAAGCAAATTGAACACAAGAGCACCCATCGGAGACCAGATTAGACTGTTATCCTGACATGCTTAAATTGCGGTAATCTCAAATGCAGATCACATCTGCAGCTAATTGATGGATTTGCCAAAGGATCTGAGAGTGGTAGGGCTCCGCTGTGAGCTCCTGTTTATTTTCAGAAGGCAGATGTTTAACCCGTCTCTGACTGCTGCCAGCACGGGCCCGGGGCCGGCGAGCGTCGGCGCCTCGCAGTACACTGTCATCAACGGTGACATAACTGTCCAAAGGCTTTGCCCAAAATTCATCCACAAACTCTGCCTAATTAGAGAGAAAGATGTGCCCGGGTCTCTGGTATACATTGGTTTTGCATGAATAATTCAGAGCACATAAGGCTTACTGTTGTTCTTCAGGCCCTCTCTTGCCATTCATGGTGTAGATTCCCAGTGTGTATACGAGTGCCTGCCATCCACTCATGCAAATATGCACACAGAGAAAAGTGTGGTTAGCAGCTCATCACAGCATTGTCACATACAATTCTGTTGGCTGCAGCCACGAAAGTTCACATCGTGGCTATCTATCCGCAGAGGCCCAACACGTCAGCAGTCAAAACAGTTCTCTCGTACTTTTTATTCGCGAGCCAACCCTTATACTGCACATGCCAAATTATGTTTTCGTGTGTGTGTGTGTGTGTGTGTGTGTGTGTGTTTGTAATCAGCGAATGAGAGACAGTGAGGAAGTAAAGAAATGCTAAACACGTTTGCACATGTGTAGGCATTTTTGCACGTGAATGCACAAAAGGCACAAGCACCGTATGTGTCTGGGGATGTGCTGCGTGTTGTGGTTGTGGCGAGCAATGATCTATTTTTTCCCATTACCCTACTGCATACGTGTGGTTCATTTACATTCATGGTTATCCAGATAATGAAGCTTTCAATCCGGGGGATCCTGTGGTGAGAACAATGAACCCAATTACCTCCTGCCGCCCGTGAGATGGGATGGCAGACTCCGAGACAGATGGGAGAGGCTGCACTCGGCCGGCAATCCAATCACATTCATCTCGCTCGCTTCCCGTTTCCCCTGTTCATGTGTTCTGCAGCAACTTATCAACAGGCAGGGGCCAAAGAACCTGGGATCATTACATCACACACACCAATAATTCTGCAAACACACACATGCACAAACACATTCCCCGAGGTCCACTCGACCCCCGCAGTCTCCCCCCGCCGCTAACCCACCGCTAACATGCACCTCAGGTTCCTCTCCTCCTTCAAACACAAGGTTGATCTTAAGAGCTCCCATACTTCACCAGCTGGAGGAGCAGAAGGAGGTAAGCAAAGGGTTTTCTGGTGAGGGGGGGGACAGTATCTACCTCCATCTTGATCTCCTTATCAGCGATCCGGGGTCTGACTGAGAACATTCCTGATGATTTATTCAAGACACTCAAGTTACCTTTTTCCAGCTTAATATTTCAGTCGTACGCTCCGACGGAAATCACTCGAGATGTGCTCAGCCAAAGTCAGCGGCTACCTTATCGGCCCTCGTGTGCATGTGCAACATGACGGAGGGAAATGGCAACAGTGTTGATCGAGACACAAGTTAAACAAGAGCATCTTTTTTGATCAGGTCTCTGATGCAACGCTATGAAACGAAATCAGCTAAGATGGCTGGTGTGTGAGCTTTGCTATTACTACCAGGACTTGTGTCATGTGGCACCACAGGGATTTGCTAGATGTTGATGTCCGATGCAAACAGATCAATATGAAAATAAAAAAAAAAAAACTAAACAATCAACAAAACTATCAAATCTGTGGGTACAAACTTTTTGGGGTACTCTGCTTTATAAAACAGTAAACGGGATGGAGAACTCTTTTTTTATTAGAAAACTGCATCGTATAAATGTCACATATAGAGTTCAATCAGTACAAAGGGTAATTAAGAATACATAAAATGAGAGAAGTACATTTAGATGGATTGAGTTGCTCACTTAAAGAAATAGATGCATTAAGAAGAATCGGATGTGGTCCAGAGAGGTAAGAGTTTTTACATATGAGATAATAGGCTTCCAATCTTTTTATAGAAATTGGCAGATTAACCTCTGAAGGAATATTTCACCTTCGCTTATGTCAGAAAAGACATTAAATCAGGATGTGTTTAGGGTTTTCAGATTTTGGCTTTTCCCCTTTAACAGAACACTTTCACGGGTAATGAGCGAGGCAAAAGCAAAAAAAACCCATCTTCGACTTAAGTCTCATAGATTTCCCAGAGTCATATCAGTACTCCTGTTCAGCACCAGAGCTGATTTCTCTACGTCTCTGAGAAGTTTTATAGGTACGAAAAAGTATAATGTAGCTCCTATAAGAGCAGACTTGACATTCAACTGCAGCCAGTGATACAGACTGAGCCCGGGCCGAGACGGTGCTTGAGGGAATGTATTCCACTACTAGATAATTAGCTGGTGATTGCGTGAGAGCTGATACCAATTCTGCATAATGCTCCAATATTTTCCGCACGTTTCATGCAAAATACACCCTTATCTCATATTCTTCCCCCCCTTATGGCCCCTAATTTTGACACTGTGATCAATAGTAATTGACCAAGTGATCGATCTGTCTCTTGAAGTTTTCCATCAGTACGTACTGCCATCAGTTGTGTCCACACCGTTAAGGGGTAGTGCATGGGTTTGTTGACGGGGTGGGGGGCTGGATGCTAATGCTCATAGCAGCTCCCCTGAGTGGCATATGGGTGTTTTTATGTTAATGAATGTCAGGAGAAGAGATCTCGTTGGTCATCCCTGGGCAGACACAGGTGTGTAGGTACACATTCTCACACACCTGCCCACCCATGCGTGTATGCTCCCTCTCATACACACACACGCACGCGCACACATACACACATGCAGACCGAGACTGCACACCCACTGAACCCTTGGATGCATTATTGATAAGCTACTAATTACGCTTGTTGCAATTTCAGCTGACCTTTCCCGGGAACATCCCGGATCATTATAAGCTGCATTCTCTCTTGAAATTGCAAAGGTAATCTAAAGTCCACCTCCCTCGCTCCCCTTCCACCCACAACACCGCCGCCCCCCTCGCTTCCCTCAATCCACTGCTGGATGAAGATGTGTTCTTTCATCCCGAAATAGTGGGGGAAATTGTTGAGAAAACAGATACTGAGAGTTAGGGAGGAGGAGAAAATGCACAGAAAACAAGGAAGATAGCAAAATATTGGAAATACTACAGCACAGCGCAGCACAGTACACGGCCGAGTAAATCTTAAATTGAATGTCAGGTTTGCACTTGAACTGTTTTTTTCCCATAGCTTCTGCATGACATGAAATCATCCGAGCAATGGCTCTGAAATTAATTCCTAGAGCACCTCTTGAAGTTTATGGTTAACAGTGTAATGCTCAGTATCATCTTATTCTGTTAAAGGTTAAAAACGACACCATCTTGGGTTATTATACCTGTTTGCACGCCATTATGACACTTTAGTCTGAAGCATTCTCATCATAGTTTACCATTATGTCAATTACGTTAGTGTAATGGCTCTGTTTAAAGCAGCTCTCCTGCCCAGAATGCCATTTAATATTGGAAAGGCCAAAAACTATAATGTGAGTGGTTGTGCAGTTGGTGCTCAGGATGATCGATTGAAGATCATGAGGATGCAAACAACCTAATCTTCCTGCTTTAGCATATAATATAAAGACGCAAATAAAAGATGTATCGTAATTTTGAGGGGGATGCAGAGTTGTCTCCTGTCCAAATGTTTTGGATGCCCAGACAAAGCTTGAATGGATTTTAATACACAGGCTGAATGGACTGGATATCCTAATGCACCTTCAACTGATGGTCATGGCCTTTAGCAATCAGCGTATTGATCTGGCTGGGACATTTGCATGACTTTACTTTGATTCATAAAATGTGAAACAATCAGTGTGTGTGCAAAGCGGCATTTGTAACACTTAAAGTTCTCATGAAGTCAAAACTGCTGTTAAAGTGTTTTTTTTTTTGTTTTTGTTTTTCCACATATGGAGTGCTCCATATGCCCAATAGAAAATAATAGATATGTAAGTATTCTAAAATGCTAGTTTAGACTTTGTTACTTCCTAGAAAACTATTAAAATTGTTTTAAATGGTGATTTATGGAGCTAGTCAGATACCAGTAGCTTTGATCAATCCCGGTCCAACCGAGTTCAGTGCGTGTTGCCAATCTGGGGAGGGTCAGTAGGGGCTTGGGTGGGGCATAAAGTTCATTCCGCCCTATTAGCTCCCTGCCCGTTTTTCACAGGAAACATGTATCTACGCTGAAGCAAATATCACTCTATTAACCATTTCTTTGGAACTGTTAGGAAAACATTTGCCAATTTATCTAAAAGCGGAAACAAGAACAGTCTCAATGTGCTGAAGCAAAAGAAACAAGTTCAGGTCCATTGGTCCAAGCTCACACAATATAACTGAAATGTGTTACAAGGTTAGATATCTCTTTGAGGAAGAAATACACACATAAACACCTGTTTTTCCTCACCAGTCATCTTTACCAGTTGTGTGGTAATGAAATTAGGGCAAAGAGCTCCAGTGCCGGTGGAGAAGGTATTTGCTAAAGCTTTGCATCTCATTCAAAACACAGAACGGCTGTGTGAAGGTCACGGTGACAAATCTCTGCAAGAGTTTCATTCTCTTTTCCTTTTACTACTTTGCCAGCTTTCATCCTTCCACCTCCACAACTTTCCGCTTCTTTGACACATACACATGCATACACAGTCTCTCTCTCTCTCTCTCTCTCTCTCAGACACACACACACACACACACACCACAAAACATTTCCACAGATTCTGCAATTCTCCCTCTAAGAAGGGAGTCTATATGCCTAAAGAGTTATTCAGCTCTTCCAGTGCAATCAGATTTTGTTGGTGATGGGAGCTGACTCGGAACCAAAATAAATAGATAGAACGGGGAAAAGGGCTGGGAACAGCAGTTTGCTGGCAGCGCTGTGAACCAGGTGAGCCAGTGCAGGCAGGGACGACACCCAGCCAAAGGATTAATGGTCTCAGGGGAAGCCAAGGTAAGCCTGCTGCTCCTGCTTGACATCTTTGTACTTGTAAGAGCACAGAAATTAGCCAGGCAATGCGGTGAGTAATGGCCAGGCTGCCTCCATCAGTCCCATTTAACAATACATGCAAAGCCAACAGGGGAAAAACACAAGGAGAGAAAACAGTGAATGTTCTCTCCTGGGCGTGTGCGCAGAGTTTTGCACGAGGCAGTTTATCACATAGTGTTGTGGATGCAACAAAAGCATAACACTGATGACCTGTCTGTTAAATGGCAGACGCCAGACATCAGCGTTATGGATCAGTCTTGTTCTACGATTCACTCTAAAGGTATCACACCTTAATTCTGGCAGCATTTGTTGACAAAAACTGCAACAGACAATGAAAGCGTTTCATAGTGAACCTTTTTGACATCACCCTGGTGTTTGAATGCAGGAACAAGCGTCATGGAGCAACGTCTGAGCAACAGGGTGCTTCTGCCCCGCAAAGGCTGACGTACTTTCAGTCATAAAGACTCGCCACAGCATGAGCGTCCACACAAAGCTCTCAAACCGCTCCTGCAGCACAATCCGCTTCTCCTCTGTCGATCTGTTTTGCTGCAGTCACCCTCGATCTGTCAGCATTGTATCTGATGTGACGTCAGGCTGACCTCAGCCACTGCTGTTTGTAAAGGAGCATGAATTACCTTGGGGCCTTTATGACATGACACTAAAAGAACAGATCACTATAATGACACTGTTTAGCTGTGCTTTCAGTTTATCTTCCCTTTCTAGTTTTTTTTTTTTTTTTGCTGCCATTTTAAGTGTGATTAGTTTTTTGATTAACTGCCCTCGATACTCACTTTACCCTTTGCATATCCTTGCAACAGCTGAGTATTCCCCATCCACACTTCCACTGCACCTGATCCATAAACAATGACGAGGACGTATGTATTATGTATGTATTTCCCAGACAGAGCTATAATAAAAACCAGAGACATCATGTCAAGATGAGTGCCGACTGCAGTCCAGACCTACGTGGTGACTGGGCTCCTCCAGATGTCCACATACTGTATTATACAAGACATGGGCTCGCCCTTTCCATTCTACTCAGTCTTATGTCTCAGCACACACCAAATGTCAGTGACTCTTGAGTCAGATGGCATCACAACTCGGTTTGCATTGTGCACATGCTAAAACACACAATGTGCACAAACAGGATCGGAGGAACTGCAAAGACAAAACACACAAACCGCATGCACATGCATAGAACGTCTCTCGCACTTAGAATCATCTTAGCATCATCTCTTCCATGACGCCCTGAAAACGTACAGTACCAGTGTGTCCTCTACAACTGCCTTCACCCCCACCTCCCCTGTAAGTAACAAAATATCATATTTATTTCATGTTGAAACCTTCATTTTCAGAGGTTATTTTCCACTTTCTTTACTCTCTGCTCATCTTCTGCTGGGCGGTTCTGCCATCGTACACATTGTACAGCTGTAATGTCAATAGCGACTCGTTTTTTTTGTTTTGGAAACTATCCTGATCGAAAAATTTGCCTCACTGCATGTGGCAATCAATTCAGTGAAAACTACATATTTCTCCCAAAGAAAAAAGCCAAGATTGTCTTCCCTCAGGTCAAGAATGCAGAATCCTCCTTGGCAGCGACGGGGGAATGGATGGACAGAGGAATGAAGGGATGAGGGGCCACAGAGGTCTCCCAGCTGTCTAAGACCCGGACTCGTCCCAGCACACTGGTTCCCACTAATGACCAGAGGCCCTGGATTCCTGCGGCTCCCCTGGGACAACAGCTGCTGCCATCCCCGGCTTCTCTGCAGGCTTTGAAGGGGACGTGGCAGCAGTTGAGCTGGCTGCCGTCCTGCCTAGCAGAGCAGCAACTCAGGGATGGGGACAGACAGCCTTGTTGTGCCAGCAGGGTGGCTAAGCCTGCTGAAACCCTATCCAGCCAATTACTCCCTCCGAATGCCAAGCTGGCTCTCTAATGGAGAAACTGGGGACCACACGCTGTTAGGTCCTCTCACAGGTTTACGGGTTTTTACAGGTAAGCAGTATCACTCCCACTTCGGGTCAGGCGGTTTTTTTGGGGGTTTTTTTCCCGTCCATTCTGACAGTTAGGACTAAATGGGGAGGAAAGCTCAGTTTGATTCTCTCCAAACCAATTTGTTTAAAATGACAAATTCCCTTTAGAGCTCTTGTTTCTCTCTGTCTTCCATCCACTCACACGTAGCCCCTGGTTAGGCTTACCCTTTAGACTATTTGCACAGAGAGAGAGAGAGTGAGAGAGAAACTGCTATATAGAAAAGAAGTGAAAATGGCCCAGCTAGAGGGGGTGGGATGCCTATGGTGAGACTACCTAATCATTCTCTCCACGTTCCTACTGTTCAGATAAGCAGCACAGTGCCTCCAGTGAGCCTTCCCCTCCGTCGACGGCATACATATATTTTAACACAGCTAATTTGTGCAAGTCTTGCAGCACTTGCACACCATTTAGAGATACACTTCAGATTTCACTAGAGAACCAGTGAACTGTATGGCGGGATAGAGGTCAGAATAAATAGAGCTGCTACAACCCAGGAGAAATACATTTTATATTGTTCTCCGTCAAAGCGGATGAAGGAGCGATCAGCGCCGCCGTTGTTGCAAATGGACTGTAGCAGCTGTGGGAAAATACAGCGAAATAGTTCAATCCCAAAAAAATAAACAAATAAATCAACAGAAAAGCTTATCTAATTAAGTCCATTCATTTTATTTAAAGGAACACCTGAGTTTTTATGGGGCAGTCTTCAACTACAGGAACCCAACAAACTGAATCATACAGAAATATGGAAGAGCAAGCGGAGAAAATTCATTTTGTTACATTTGACAGCTTCTGGACTGTTCTTTTTTCCCTCCATGTTTACAAAACAATTTGTGTGAGTCTGCCAAACCAACTTTCCTCTAACAATGTGTTATGAGACGGAGAAAAACAAGAGCGAATCAATAGGACCCGTGGTCATGTATAATTTGCAGGGCCAGCACCTGGCTGCCAACAAATAATTTCTTTGTTGTTGTTGGTATTTTTTGATCCTGCACATTGCATTCAAGGATATTGGACAATTTTGTTGGAGGTAGGCGGCTATTTTCGCCAAAATCCTGGCTGCAGGTCAGCTGAAATGATTGAATCTCTGTAAGCTCTGTGGGTGCACACAGCGCTGTCCCCATGTAAACAGGAGGCCCGAATGTGTTCATGACACTTTTTTTTTTTGCATGTTATGTTTATATCCATGCACAGGCTCAGCTGAGGGGCGAACTGACAAACAGCACCTTGCAGAAGTCATAGCCAAACCCACATTGGCGGTAAAATAAATATTTTTAATTGCACTGAGAGTAGTGTGCGATTCTCAGCATTTTCTCTGTGTGCAATCTTCCTTTAACCATGCACTGTGTGATTGTGTGTGTATGTGTGTGTGTGTGTGTGTGTGTGTCTTTGTGAGTCAGGTTGGTTGGCAGACTGTGAGGCTGCCTTGGCTAGTCAGAGAGCTCTTCTCCCTGAACCAGCTGGGCCCTCCTGCCTCCCTCCAAAGCAGTCAGTGCAGACCACATGGTCTCACCCCCACTCTGAAAGGTGCCATTCAGCCCCACACAGCTAGACACACATGGACACGCATACGAGCAGACACACACGCAGAATGACAACCACACGGTGAACGCCGAGGCCCTGACGGAGAAATACTCAAAGCAACACCTTCTGCTGTTCGGGCTCAGCAAACTAACCTGTTCGGCTCAGCGATCCATTAACCCTTTGCATGACCTAACCAGCCAGGCAACGTACATCAAAACATGTAGCTTATCAACAGTGAGGAATGACAGCAATATGAGCGCAGCCAGTCACATAAACTGCAAAAAAAATGTCTTAGGTGACAATTCCACAATGTCCCTTGTGAGTATGTATATATGTATGTAATAATACACTTGGAAATGTAAGTCCTATGTTAATATTTACTTAATATTACATTAAGCTCTGAATAATTCTGTGCATCCATATTCTAATGCAATACTGCCACTCCCACCAGGGCATATGACAACTAGCATGTCCGCTCCTCTACGTGGTTTCTACTGTTTTCGTCCAGTTAAAGAAGATTTTTTTATTTTTATTTTTATTTTTTTTTATTTTGACTATTAAGATGCATTTTCAATCTCAATACAGTTCTGGGTTTGTGTATCAAAGAAGGCCACAGTGATTCTTTTACATTGCCAACAGTGTTGTGCTGCAGAACAGCTGATCTTTTGAACTGCGCCATGCTTGGTTGGAGAAAGTATTGCTGTTCGACGTTCGTTCCATCAGCCTCTCCGGATGAGGTCACTGACGTGGACAGAGATAAAGAGGCGGGCTGTGGAGAACAAGGCAAAAGATGAGGAGGAGAGAGAAGAGCAAGATGTTGGGAGGTCCAGGTCACATGGTGGGCTCCGGGACCTTGTGGTGGAGGTTGCACACTTCCCCTGAGCTACATTTACCCTTTAGCTGCAGCTAGGCAAGCGGTCTGAGTGGACGGAGGTAGGTGTGGGGAGGATGCTGGGGTACCGATGGGAATGAGGGAGAAAGTGAGTGAGCTGGAGAGAGAAATGTTGCGTTGAATCTTAATGTCAGATCAGAGCTGAGCTGAGCGGCGAGGAGATATCCTCCTGCCAGCAGCGCACCAACACGCATCTGTATCAAGGGTAAAATATTGTGATCTTTGATTATTCCCTCTTTCACCTTTCATTAATGTTATCCAGATAGAAGGCACGGCAGCTTGACATGCACACACCAGCGCAGAAAGGATTTCACAGACACGCTGGAGAGATAGCGCAGGGGTTTTGACAGAGCCCTTTGTTTCCTCCGTGCTGCTGCTGTACATTACTTCTCTGCAGCTGTAGGTCACATTCATTTCATACTGAGATGGAGCTGTCTGCCGACTGTTTTCAGCTTTTTTTATGCTCCGTTTGCGGGCTCGTGTGATAAAGCAGAAATAGGCAATTTGCCCTCATCATGTGCAATAAGGACAGAAAGGGGCTTTAATAAGTGGGTTACTACTAGTGGAATCACACAAAGTAGAATCACACACACAAAGACAACAAGGAGGGTGGAAACGACCCAAGAAAAGTAAAACAGGAGGGCAAGGGGCAGGTACGGCTGGGTGATATGGCTGATTTTATCATCACAATATTGATTTGGATGATTTTTGATATTTAGAAACATCACTATCAAGTGTCGCAAAATCTCTGATAAAATAACCCCCTTTCCAAAGCAGTTGTCTTCAAAACTCATGACTCATTCAAAACATAATCAAGATTATCGGATCCGGATAAAACTTAAATGAATGACATCATCGCATTAAAGCCCAGCCGCAGGTGTGTGTGTGTGTGGGGGGGGGCAAAATTAACATGGCAGGGTCCGCGCTTTGTTTATTCTAATGGTCTCAAATGGTACAAATAAAATCCTGTTTGACTGTCGTACGGGGTTCCCATTTCTCCGGATAAATAATTCAGATTGTACATGCTGGGAGGCCAAGAATAGATTCCTAAAATAACAGGAGGACGGAGGGATGGAGGAAGGGTGGGGGAGGGGGCTGGAGGGGAATAAGGGATGACAACAATTGGGGAGGCGGCTGACAGCCTGCAAGACGGGGACTTTGTCATTTCCTCTGCATCTCAACCTCCATTCCCTCCTTGACCCGGATTAGGGAGCAGTTTTTAATACCGTTGCTGTACCAGCTATCATTACACCCACAATGCAGCCAAAACACGTCGTCCTCCTGTCTTACGCCTGATAGGCCCAGATTTAACATGTTCCTCCTGTCATTGGCTGCTGCCCCTGCTGTCAGATTGGTTTTGTTAAACTGAGCCGCCGTAGATTAAGCGGCCTGATCAGATTAAGATGCCAAATCGCCTCGCAGAACCCCTCGCTCTTACAGTCGGATGAGGATGGTTGCAGCAGTGCTTCAAGGTTTCACTTGAACATTCAGGAATCAATCCCCGCTTCCAATCCGGCGCATTAGGTTGATGTGTGCCAGCAGTCTAGGCAGGCAGCTGTTGAGGGTTGTACCTTTCCCTAAAGCACATTGTGCCGGCACTGCTCCCCGATTCCCTGATAACATTAATGCCAGGCAGATGTCCCTGAACAGGTCCAGACATTTTCTTAATATTAGACTTGTAGACTGGCCTCTTTTTCTTTGCCCCTGCCGAATGTCTTGAACATCTCCTGTGGCTTTTAAGAGCAACACAATATTGACCCGCAATATCTTCCACATCAACAACATCCGAGCCATTCGCCTCCCTAATGGTAGGAAAATCAATAGCTAACGAATGGGTTTATTTATATTTCAGGCGGTGATGTGCCATGTTTTGGGTTTTGTGACAAGTTTATTGCTGTAGGGAGATACTGAGGAGGGAGATCTGCAAGACAATAATGAAAAGAATCTCTGTCTGCTGGTGTCATTCTACGGCAAATAACATCTGTTCCAGATGGGGATCTCTTCATTAACAAGACCCTGCTCCACCTCTGTCATTAGTCTAAGTCCAAGTCAGTGGCTAATCTGGAATGAAAAGGCAGCTCGGTCCTTCAGATCTCACCCAATGACTCCCTCCACTATCAAAGTGCTCTTTGAAGCTCAGGTTGTATAAAAATTGGTTCAAGTGTCAGGCCAGAGTTCCCCTCAGCCAAAGGTACGGCAATCATCTGAAGCTTCATTCTTCTTTCTAGCTATTCCCCAACGCAACCTTGGCTCTCTTTGTATTCTTTAGCAGGGGCCCTCTTCATGTTTATTGCAAAGGGGCAATCAGGATATGGCCTGTGTTTCGGACCTGGCCACAAGCCCCTAAGAACTGAAGCGTCTGGGGATGCACTTATTAACATCTTTGCACAGAAAGACATTCGCCAATCATCCTGGCCAATGCCAGCTCGCCTGAAAGACTCATCGATGAGAGGGGGACCAGGGGAAAAGTCAACAGACGTGAACAGTGTCAGGAAAAAAAGCATAAAGGTGCAGCAACAGCAAACAAAGCACTAATTAGGAAAGAGTGAATGATTAAAGAGGTGTATTGGGTATGTTTAAAAGGAACCAAAATTAGAGATGAATATCTTTCCTCTTACCTGTAGTGCTATTCATCCACCCAGACTGTTTTGGAGTAGGTTCCCGCTTTGCATTTTTGAGATATCCGTCATAAAGATGTCTGCCTTTCTCGCACATGTAATAGAACAAGATGGCATTCGTCTTGTTGCGCTCAAAGCGCCAAAAATATATATTTGAAAAAACAGTAATGACTCTTTCCAGAAGTCATGACCTTACCTCTCCATAATTCAGCTACTAATGTACTAATGACTAACTGAAAAAGCTAACTAAGCTAGCTGACTTTACAGCCACGACCACGACTGCTTCCTACTGTGTGATGACATGGTTGGCCTGTGTAGTTCAGTAAAAGGTAAATAGTTCAAGCGTGAAGCTGCTCACCAAACAGTCTGTGGATTGTCTTCAGTAATCAGGTCGTGATTTCTGGAAAAAAGACTTTGTTCTTATATTTTTCATACATATATTTTTTTTGGCCCTATGAGCACCACAAGCTTAGTGCTAGCCAGTCCTGATGCATTCAAAGGAAGGCAGACATCTCTATAGCAGATATCTCCCGAACCCAGCACCACAAAAGAAAACAATCTGCATGAAGAAAACAGCACTACTGGTAAGAAGAAAAATATATGTATTTTTGATTTAGGGGTCCCTGTAAAGGGCAAAACACAAACTCACATTACAAGTTACCATGAACCATGGCAAGGCCAGGGCAGCCAGAGCATGACCGCATCAACACTCGTACTTCAGGCGGTGGTGCTTCAATAATGACTCAGTCAGGAATACACAAACACACACACACACACACACACACACACACACGAATACTTATGAATAATGTTAAAACACTCCCTCTTCCTTCATGCACCAAAGTAAAGGTTGCCCCAATCATTTTTTTTTTCGGCTGTTGCAGTTTTACAGCCCCAGAATGACTGCTTCTCTCTCCATTACCTCTGCACTCGTTTGACTGGCAGATGGGTGGGAAAGACGGTGGATGGGGAGTGGACGGGCGGGCAATCATGGGACTGTGTGTCACAGTGCGTGCGTGCTTGCAGCGCTATTTGTCGTCTCAGCAGATGAGATGGGAAAGGCAGGTGAGACGTGGCTGGGCCTTATTTAAAAGCCTCTTTACGGTGCCCGCTGAACCACTGTTGGCATTCCCTAATGGTGCATCACAGGCACGTCATCCCGTGCTGCTCCTCGTCATCCCCGTGTCCTCTGTCCTTGTCGCTCGCCTTTGCTTTAATAGCTTAAGTCACAGACAGTACAGGCATTACAATACAAATTCAATACAGATGGAATATTCTGTAGCTCTGTATTTTTGCGGCCTGCAGGAGTGCTAACCTCTGTTTAATCCACCGCCTCAATATCTCTGTTTAAATCGTTCGGCTGAAGCTGGTGTCCTTTCCAGTCCGATGGCAGCACGACGCAGTGATTTAGGTGGATGGTGTGGACTGACAGGGAGAGAGCCAGGAGGTGATATGAGAGGCTAATAGAGTTAATATGCTGAGATGGAGAGATAGAGGGGAGGAAAGGAAAGGCCAGGCCGAGGGACGGACATGGAGATCGAGCCGAGTTCCAGGTACTGCATCTGAATGCAGATCTGATTGTTTTCTCTATAACTTTGTTTCTTGTTCCTCCAACTTGCTGCTGTTGCAAAAGGTTTATATATCTGCAGAGCTCAAACGCACTCCAGAATGTATTACTGTCCTCATGCAGGCACCCTAATGTGTAAAATGTTGATTTCATACAAAAAACAAAAATGGCTGGCATTTTCATTTATCTGGTTGGTGGCATTTTGTTATATTCAATTCCCTCCTCCCAACGCTATAGTGCTCCACACACATTTTCAGAGTGAAATTATAGTGTGTTGTGTAGACAAAAATAAAGAGCCACTGCACTGAATATAGTTTGAGTTTTTTGTCTCAAACCGATTGGAAAGACATTTCCTTTCTGTCCATATCCTGGGGTGGAAGCTTGTTTTTTTTATTTCCTTTCCATTTTCTTTTATTTACTGGCCCCATCAGTCTTTCTTTTGTGTTTGCTCTGTCTGTCAGTCTAATGTGTCACTCCTGCTCTTTGGCCATCACCAGTCATGATCCAAGAAACACCAAAAAGAATGAACCCTCACACTTGACATAAACATAGTCAAGTTCTTCAGTAAAGTCACCGCCTGCGACTGTATTAACTCTCAGCGCCTAAAAACTAGAATCTGCAGCGTAGCTTTTATTCAAATAGGCCAATGTTTGTGCATGACCAACAACCGTTTTTGTTTGTCTCTTGTCAGCTTTTGTGCACACGAAAGCTCCAAATGGTCTTTGGCGTCTCTCGGTGAACAAACAGGACATTTTCTTTCTACATGGAGTGTAAAGAGCAAAGGTCTCACAAAATTAGGGCAGAGAGAATTCAGCACTGGGATGGAGGCCAGACAGGGAAGAAAGGACGAAAACGAATACTGCTGACCTGAAATTACCCCCCCCCCCCCCCCCCCCCCCCCCAAAAAAAATATAGTATTAGTGTAAATGATTACTCATTTGTTATTAACCTGTATGATGTAAATACAGACTTCAGAAACCCATTACTGCACATCATGGTACTTGTCTAACTCGGTCTAATTCAATGCCAAAGTCGATAGGGGAGCGTTTCTTTGTGAGTTATATTTTATTTTTGTGAGTGTGTTTGTGTGTGTGTGTGTGTGTGTATGTGTGTGCGTATTTGCCTGTGTGTCTCCAGTCTGCTTTAATCTCCACCCATCTGCTGGTGGACCTCCTCTCCCTGTTCAGAGGCCTGCCGTGCCCCGCCCGATCTGCCGAGCCTGACCTCACTGTGGGTATGTGTGTGTGTGTGTGTGTGTGTGTGTGTGTGTGTGTGTGTGTGTGTGTGTGTGTGTGGTTATGTGTGTGTGTGGGCTGCTTGATGAGCCTGGTTCCTTATGAAGTGGTGTCATTAAAGCGGAGAGAAGGAGAAAACGGGTGATTGCAGTGATTTGGCAGAGGTTGCACAGACTCTGTCCTCCAATCAGAGGCCTCGCTTGGCCTCCTCCAGCTCCACTGCAATCATGGAGCACCAACACACACACACACACACACACACACAAAAAAAAATCCACACAGTTTATCAGTCTTAGGTATGGGCTTGTCATTGCCATTATCTGCTTCCAGTGTGAGGAGAAGATTTTACTTCTTATGGCGTACTGTTTATACCAGAAGACATCTTAAAGGGAATTAAAATGAACTGTTAAACTAAATATATGATCATGTGCATAACAAATCACTCATGTTTTGAATCCCTGTGTATTTTTTCTTTTATTGAACCACAGTGAGCTGGAAGATTTTTCTTGTGTTATGGCTCGATGAATGACAAACATCAAAGCGCTACATTTGCTCGGCACAAAACTTGTTGGCACAGCACCGTGGACAGCTACTGTACATCACCCACATGGTTTGATGTGTTCAAAGGGCTCAGAGAAACAGGCAGGAGTACCAGAGGGGGACAAAGACCGAGAGAGAGAGAGAGAGAGAGAGATAGAGAGAGAGAGAGAGAGAGAGAGAGAGAATGAATGAATGAATTATAAAGTGTAGAGAATTGAGCACTAAATTGATCTGCAGTCTGTCTGTCCCCAAAGAGGCTGAAGTGCTGTAATGAGAATGGCAGACCAGATGCATACGGGGGCCGTCTCTTCCCCATCTCCATCCCTCTCTGAAAGAAGACAAGTTTGTTTCTCAAGGTGATTGTTGCGGTGATAAGGGAGAGGGTGTTATTAAGGGTGACAGCGGAGGGGCTGAGAGGCAGTGGCTGACTGGATAACCTTGTCCCCATCCCCGCCTCGCTTCCTTCTGCATGAGCATCTCCACCGCTGGCCTGCCCTGCCTGCCTGCTCGTCTGAACACAATCTGCTGGCTGGAATTACCTCCCGGCCCCGGGAAAACTAAACATGATTTCTGACCTTTCCTTTCTGTGTTCAACAGTAACCTTTGCTGATCCGCCCACGCTACGAGACCATCGCGAAACGAACGAGGGACGGAGTGGAGGGAATGTGTGTGTTTTTTTTTTTTAAAAAGGGGGTGGGGGGGCGAGGATGGTGTGTTAAGCTGAATTTTTCTTTATGTATGCATATTTAAAAGCAAAGCGCGCACATGCGGGGGGATGGGGTAGATGTGATAACAGCAACACTGTTACAATCTCATGCAATCAAATACAACAGCCCTGCAATAAATACAAGCTTTGTGAGGCTTACAATGTCTTTGTCCGTCTTGCAAAGGGAGCGGAATTGGTAAGATTGTATTGATACCAACGCTTTTGTTAAGTCTGCTGCTGATTCCTGATCAATGTTGGGGGTGGGGGGGGGGTGGCGGCGTACACAGGTTTCCAGCATTAACACAACTTATTTATTGTGTCTCTCCGAAGGCTGAAGCAGTAGTCTGTCCGTCATCATCTAAAATGAATGACAGAAGAGAATATTTGAAGCCTGCCTGTGTGCCGCTAATATTTATTTAAACATGCGATATTTTTCCCTCTGTAACAGACGTGCTGCTCAGCTGGCACTTGTGTGTACGGTGTCAAATACACGGCGTTCATGAAATTTAAGCCCGTTTTGCATAGAGTGATGTTTCGGCCTATAAACCATATTCACAAGGCGGCTATTTTCCTCTAATGTCATGCTCGAGCTGGGGAAGCTTGAGTGTTATGCTGCTGCGTTCAAGGTTGCTCGTCGTATAAACCTACAGTAGGGGATCCGACAAAGTGTTTCTGCAGCTGAAAAGGTGCAACATTTCAAGGTAAAACAACATACTTGATAGCCTATTAGCTAACATTAGCATCCAACCACTTTCCAGCACACATTACCATTCGATTACATCCAGTGCGTTTCACTTCCATGCTTAAACAAACATTACCATTACCATGACATACAAACCAATCTCCCGTCAGATTTTCACTATTACTTGTCTTTTCAGGAGGCTCTGAAATCATAACAATGTGTCAGAAGTCCCCACGTTAATGCAATCTGCAAATTAAAGCACTGCAATATGACAGTATCTCATCATGAGCACGACGTCGTGGGGAAAATGGTGTTTGAATATGGTCTATTGCTGGCGTTTCCGACCTTACTTGAAGTTATCATTTTACAGACATTACAACCAGCGCTGTTGTCATGTTTCCGCTGGGAATAAAGCTACACTCTGGACCGTTTCCTCCTCTCCGACATGACTACTTGTTGCAAGTCTCTAGCAGCGTCGATGCAGAGGTTTGGTGTCATTTTTTTTCCAATGCACAACTGTCAGATAAAAAAAAAACACGCCGTCATTGATCAAAGGAACCCACTAACTCAGAGGCGTGTGATCTCTGATGTTCTCAAATGGAACCGTTTCTCGAGTCCCGTCCCTAGTCTTATCATTTCTTAGTTCGTAATGCTGCGATATTACAAAGCGTTTCTGTTATTTTGTCTACGTGCTGAAAGTAACTGCTTGCTTCCATCTGTGTATGTGCTGACTGAGTGTACCGCGGAAGATGCAGCAATAGTGCATTTTGCTGGATAAAAAAAAAAAGAGTTAGAGACACTGTGTTTGCAGAAATCCTGCATCCCTTCAACTCACTAAATTCATAACATCATCACTCTGCTTCCCCTTGTTGTTCTGTGCCACGTCAGCAACTTTTGCATCGGTATTATCATTAGTAGTTTGTGAGATAAGGCTAATTGATCTCCACCTACCTGGAGTATTAGCCAATTGTTGTGATCTACTTCTTCAACTGACTCTGCATAACTCCGACAGCCTCAGCACAATCCGACCCTCTGGAGCAAAGCGCGTCCCTGCAGAAACTCATCATCTCATCATCTCTTTCCCTGTCTCTGTTTGTTTGTTGATCTCCCGCTTCCCCCCTCCCCTTGTCTGTCTTTTCTGTAAACCTAAAATTCACCCCGCCCCTCCCAGCCTGCGCCGATGTGAGGGTAAATTTAAGAGCTTACGGGCGGAGTGACCCGAACATCCCGGGCCGGCTCGGTGGAGTTAGCTGACTGAACTCTGGGCTGTGCATCAGTATTGTTTGTGTAAGAGCACCGGAGGGGATTTGGACAAGGAGTGCGAGCTCTGAATGTATGACCTGCAGCTGGCCTTACCATTGGATTAGCTCGCCCTGATCCCCACAACCTCAGAACATGCTCCCTACTATTTCAACATCTCTCCATTTATGCCCAGCCAAGCACATTGTGCACCAGTAATCTATAGTTTTCTTCTCTCCAAAGGGAGAAGATATACTGTTCAGCCTTTTGCTTTGCCCCGGCCGCCCCTCCCTCTCCTGCTGGTTTATCCACACTTTCCTCTGTTTATTTTGCACTCTCTCTCGCACACACACACACACACACGTACATTCTGTCTTCCTACCTTCTTTCACCCCTCTACTCTTGCTATCCGTCTCTTCACCCCCCCATTCTTCTCCCTCTAACTACCCCTCTCTCTCCTTCATTCTCCCCTCTCGTTTCTAAAGGGGATCAGTGGAGCTTAGAGGCCTTCCTGCCTGGTTCATTACTGAACCGCTCTGACACGCGGCGCTCGTCTCTCTAGTAAAGGAAAAGGGAGAACGCCACTGATGTTTAATACATGGACCACTCTGTTGTCTTTCACGCCAGATAAATTCATCATCAAAAACTGAGCAGCAGAACAGCAACGGAGCATGTAAACCTGCTCTCTCAATCTAGATTCCCAATCTTTCTTTCTTTCTTTCTTTTTTTTCTGGGGTTGTTGTTCTCCTCACTCTCCATTTAACTTATTGCCTCTTGCTCCGGTTCTCTCTCTCTCTCTCTCTCTCTCTCTCTCTCTCTCTCTCTCTCCCTCTCCCTCTCTCTCTCTTTGTTCCGTCACATCTCAGTGAACTGGAGCAAACCTTTTTTCATTGTCCTTCGGTTGGAGTAAACACACAAACACAATGCAACGCTGCTGCAACATGAAACGCGGCTCATGAAAAGAAAATTGACCCATTCCATTCAGCATATGTGTACATTGTGCGTACTTGTGTGTGTGTGTGTGTGTG